>NC_067456.1:1674642-2006071 GCF_025434085.1 Hippocampus zosterae | reverse complement strand
GCGCTTTAGGCGTTTGACCACTAGGTAGCGGTGTTGCAACAAGTACTGTCACGTTTATAACCACTCCTGCCGGAATTTTTTTACCTAAACCAGGGGTGTCCAAACTTTTTGCCAAGGGGGCCAGATTTTATGTGGTAAAATGTCGGGGGGGCCGACCTTGGATGACATTCTTTACATTGAACAACAATATTGTTCAACACATTTTAGTAAGGCAGTCTGTTTTACATTTCCATTTTTATTTTAATTTCAACAATCTTAAGAATTTCTTTTGGTTCATTTGAAACAGGTATATCACATGCGACTGCTTATTCACTTGACTTTTTCTTAAAAAGAAGTCTCCTGAGTGCAAATTGATTGATTTGAAACATAAAATGTATCACCATGACTTTTCAATAGTCACAAAACCTTTGACTCAAACAACAGGGAAATGAACAAGCAATACACATATCCACAACTGCAAGGACCATTTGAAATATGACATATCAGTCAATATAAACACGGAGTGATGTCTTGTTAACTCGTGAGTGATGCCCTCTAGTGTCTAAATGCTATTACTCATTTAGTGAATGCTATTACTCATTTAGCCACTAGAGGGAAGCAGTACTCTATAAAACATCACTCACCAGTCTACGAGACCTCAGTCAATGCAACACGTGTTCCATTGCGCTCAACCTGCGGGCCAGACGGCACTGATTTTATGACGGGGGCCGAGGGCCGGATGAAATTCGACCGCGGGCCGGACTTTGGACATGCCTGACCTAAACCGAAATGTAGAGGAATTAAAGTGTATGTTTACCGTTACCACATACTTTTGTATTGCAGACGCCAGCTCACTTGATGCTAACATATGATTGGGAAAGGCCACAGACAGCCCAACAAAATTAGCCTAGCTTGTAATAAACCCATAAATGGTGCAGCATTACCTGCAGACAGTCAATACAACAACAAATTTTGCCTTTTCACTTATATGGCACATCTTACAAATTTGTCTGTGGTGTGTTGACTTTTGAACGCAAGTGTACGTGCGCTTTTCCAGCCACCGTCATCACGTCCTTCACGATCAGAACGTGGACAAGAGGACCTGCATCCCCATGAATCACCTGGCCCCAGACCAGGCACCTTACACCGTCTGCAACAGCTCCCTGTCGGAGTACGGCGTCCTCGGTCAGTCCCTCGTTTGTTCGAGATCCCGCCCGCCGCGGCCCCCCGCTTCCTGCCCGTGTGAACTTACACGTGTTACGGTGTACCCAGGCTTCGAGCTGGGTTTCGCCATGGCCAGTCCCAACGCGCTGATCCTGTGGGAGGCGCAGTTTGGCGACTTCCACAACACGGCGCAGTGCATCATCGACCAGTTCATTTGCCCCGGCCAGGCCAAGTGGGTCCGGCAGAACGGCATCGTGCTGCTGCTGCCGCACGGCATGGAGGGCATGGTGAGTGTGACGGGATACGCCGGAACGTCGCCGAGTTTAATGCTAACATGTCATGCGAAACGGCGTCGACTTCTAATAGAAATAAGCAGCCGATGGTAAAGCAGATTTAACGCTACGAGCAACAGCGAGCTTTGCAAACACACACACACGAGTAACATCAATAGAACACATACGGTTCTTGCTCTTGTTAGCTGTCATGGCGTCTTGCCAAACGGGTTCCGCGAGCTATTAAAAGCTTGCTCGAATGTAACTCGTGGAACCAAAAATGCCTTTGGATGCAGTTTTTCCTCATAAATGACATGTTTTTCCTCATGGCACCACAAGTAGGTGCACTTTATTTTATCTTGTGTATTCATAATTGTTCTGTAACCAAGCAAAAATTCTATATTCTTGTATTTGTATCCAGACGTTCGGATTGTGCAATAGAATTTAATATCAAAATATTTGATGGCCGCAGCTCCTTTCAATGATCCTCGGCTTCAAATTCGGTGACGTAGCGTGTGTGTGAAAGACGACCGGCGATGTGACGGGAACGCGGTGTGTGCGCCTCGTGACGTCCCCTGTCTCTCTCGTCTTCAGGGTCCGGAACATTCTTCCGCTCGCCCGGAGAGGTTCCTTCAGATGTGCAACGACGACCCTGACGTCATGCCCGTAAGAGATCAAGATGTCGTTCTGCTTGCACGCTGTCCTTGCGTGTGTGTGCGTGCGCCGCCCAATGGACTTGTCTCCCGCCCAGATGCTGACCGACGACTTTGCGGTGCGTCAGTTGTACGACTGCAACTGGATTGTCGTCAACTGCTCCACTCCTGGCAATTATTTCCACGTGATACGCCGGCAGATCCTGCTGCCCTTCAGGAAGCCGGTCAGACTCAAGTGCACTTGCGCACGCACCTTGGGGGGGAGGACGGCCTGCGGGGGAGTATTAAAAAAAAAAAAAAAGACATTTGACATCTCCCGTTTCTATTCCTAGCTGATTGTGTTCACCCCCAAGTCGCTTCTGCGCCACCCAGAGGCCAGGTCCAGTTTTGATGAGATGCTGCCAGGTTTGCTCTCTTGCTCTCCCTCTACACACACACACACACACATTTATATGCTTGTATAATGTTTTTCATTCCTGCTCATCCCTCGTACAGGAAGCGAGTTCCAGAGGCTCATCCCCGAGGACGGCGTGGCGGCCGAGCGTCCCGATGAGGTCAAGAGGCTCATCTTTTGCACGGGCAAAGTTTACTACGAGCTTACCAAGGAGAGGAAGAACCGCGAGATGGACGCGACGGTTGCCATTGCACGCATTGAGCAGGTACGCCGTCGCTTTTTGAACCGAGTCCCCATTTCTACTGAACTTTTTAGCGGACTGGGTATTTGATTGAGTGTTTTAGCGCTTAGTCTACTGTGCAGGGGTGTCCAAACTTTTTGCCAAGGGGGCCAGATTTTATGTGGTAAAATGTCGGGGGGGCCGACCTTAGCTGACATTCTTTACATTGAACAACAATATTGTTCAACAAATTTTAGTAAATATAAACACGGAGTGATGTCTTGTTAACTCGTGAGTGATGCCCTCTAGTGTCTAAATGCTATTACTCATTTAGTGAATGCTATTACTCATTTAGCCACTAGAGGGAAGCAGTACTCTATGAAACATCACTCACCAGTCTACGAGACCTCAGTCAATGCAACACGTGTTCCATTGCGCCCAACCTGCGGGCCAGACGGCACTGATTTTATGACAGGGGCCGAGGGCCGGATGAAATTCGACCGCGGGCCGGATTTGGCCCCCGGGCCGGACTTTGGACATGCATGGTCTACTGTATAATTCAATATCTGAACATCCCTATGCGCAACTATGTAGTCTACTACATAGTAGTCCCTCTTTCGCAATGAGAGTTGTGAGTGATGTCAGGCCGAAACGGGTCCTTGAGTCATTCTCGAGTACCCGGAATAGCTACTGACCAGGATGCCTGTGGCGTGTGCTGTGCATCCAGTTGTCTCCGTTCCCGTTCGACCAAGTCAAGGCGGAGTCGGAGCGTTTTGCCAACGCCGACCTGGTTTGGTGTCAGGAGGAGCACAAGAACCAAGGCTACTACGACTACGTCAAACCTCGCATCAGGACCACCATCCAGAGGGCCAAACCCGTCTGGTCAGCGCACCACACACACGTCGCCCTCTCTCTTTCTCTGTAATTTCTTGCGCAACCTTCTCTCCCGCTCTCATTTAACCCCTAACTTTTTCTCCCACTTCCTTCTTGCTCGGTCTCCTCCTCTCTCTCTCTATGCTTTGAGACACACTTCACTGTTTAAATCTTTTTTTTTTTTGGCCTCAGGTATGCGGGTCGTGACCCCGCCGCAGCACCCGCGACGGGGAACAAGAACACTCACCTTATGGAGCTTCAGCGTTTCCTGGACAATGCCTTCGGTCTGGATGCCTTCCAGGATCAGCAGTAGACCTCCTGATGACCTCTGACGCTGCAGTAGATGGAGTGAACCCTAACCTTTGACCCCTGTATCCCTCTCACACATACACACACGCACATCTAAAACTCCAAACAGGTTCATTTTCTTTTTATTTTGTCCTTTCTCTGACTTTGCTAATTAGATGTCACTTTCACTCTAAGACAGGATTTTTCCCAGCAGCACCTTCTACAGGCCGCCAGTGAGAACAATGATTTCTGTGCGGCTTTTGCTGATTTTAACACCCCAGTCATCTTTTTCATAGACGTGCAGGAAACATCTTCTGCATCGCACACTTTTTTTTTTCTCCACGCTTTTATGAACGAGTGTCAGGCTTTTTTTTGTGGTCGCCCAAAAACAAAAAAAGAAACCAAATAAGTTTGGTTTGATCAAAGATGGCGAAGAACCCAGCCGGGGACTTTTCCTTTGTATTCCACTTTGTTAACAGCACCGCTGTTTGGCCTTCAGCGTGTCGCCGTGGCAACGCTGGAGATTATTTTTGTGGCGAGTGTCGGTGCCAAAGGAGAGTTGAGCTTTGACGTGAACGACAAGAAAAGATCATGTATTTATTTTCCTAGAGGGGAGCCGCCACGTTCTCTTCATTGTTTTGCTTCATTCAATAAAGATTTGTTTACTCCATACATCTTTACGCTTTCTCTAATGACATCATGCCTCCATCGCAGCTGTACAGTTACATATAGACAGACAACAGACTGGATCCCATTCGATGTCAAGGCACATGCAGACAAACAACCACCACATCCGTGGATCCGCTTCACCCGGTAAGATGTTTTTTGATAACTGAGTTGTTTCCGTTAAATCCTCACCATTCACTTAATCGGCACACCCAAGCTCCACTACTCGTCATCACAGGATTGGTCCCGGTGTCGAAAAGGTGGGGCGAGAAGTTGCCCATCTTGCATGAGAGAGGACCGCCCCTAAAAACAGGCTGATTTCAGACAGGTGCAATAGTGTGAGAGGTTTTAAAGATGCCGTTTGCAAGTGATGGACAGCATGTTTTGCCGGAGTACTACAAAATAAGGCATCATCCCGTTAGTCTGTTTTAGTATGTAACAGAATATATTTTAAAATAGGACAACACAAAACGTACATTAGCAATATCGGGTGCTGATGTTTGGAGTGAGAACACCCAACTCTCCCGTCCTTGCCTCCCTCCCTTCGGTGTCAACCAGCTCTCTCCCTCCTCCTCCAGTTGGCCGCCGTCTTCTCCAGTGTGACAGCGGCAATGCGGAGCAAAGCCGCGGACGAGCAGCCCACAGTGCCCGGCAGTGTAGCGCGTTGTGGTTGCGGTGCTGGTGGTCGGGGAGCCGCGGGGCAGTGGGGGATGCTGACGGCTGCCGAGGCCGGATAGTCGACGCGGTGGTCGGCGGGCGCGCAGGCAGGAAGGAGCCTGGTGGTGAACCCGGAGCTCCACGGGCGAATCTGGGGTCTCGGTGGAGGATATTTTGTGGACATTAAGGGACGTGTTGAAACAGGTCGTCCCGCCATCAGTGACTAATTTCGGGCTTGAGCTACTTGATGACCCGGAGGCCCGGAGGAGCACAGAGCGCACAGCCCCGCAGTGGGGCTTGTTCGGCGGCCAAGCGGAGTAGGTAAAGCGGCCCCGCGGTTCCTCTTGACATACGCACGTCGCCGCGCTTGACTTTCGTCAGCTCCCCCACACACGCGCGTCTTTTATCTAAACCGAAGACAAAATTGTCTGGACTCGGACATTGTTAACAATAAGTGTCTTCGTGAGACATTAGCTTGCTGCTAAGGCTTAGCTTGCTAACATTGCATTGTCACCAGCCGGGCTGAGCTAGCCCGGCTCGTCGAGCTAACCGCTCAACATCTGGAGAAAGACGGCTACTTTTCACAGGGCCCACGTTCATGTTTATTTTATTTTTTTGTCATCACATATTGCCGAGACGTTTTCTAAACATTCGGCGAGCGTGTGTGATTGAGAATCCGAATCGTGTTTTTAGCGGCGGGCAGCTGAGTTCCATGCCGGTTGCTCGCACTAATGCTAATGCTAAGGCGAGCGGCGTAGGCGCTTGGTTATTGGGTTGGCATGAACATGAGCAATATTCCTACCAAAATGTCTCCTACGCACATTTTCAAACGAAGCTCGTCTTCAGTCACTTGACCTCAATATTAGCTCACGAATCAACCTAAAGACTATGTGTGTGTGTGTGCGTGTGTGGTTGTAACGCCTTTATATAAGTGTGTGTACGTGTAGTTTTAATTCTTTCTTGTGTGTTTAACTGTTGTGCGTGGTTGTACAATGTGTGTGTTTACAGCCATTGATGTCCTCACGCGGTCCAAATATCTCGTTCATCACAACACACGTGATTTTGAAAACTGGGTGTGTTGATGAGTTTATGGTGTGATTACAGTTCCAAATGTGTATCAGCACTTGTCCCTCTCCAAATAACAAACCCAAACAAGTTTCTCAAGTTGATGTCAGCCAATATGGCATGCCCCTAATTTTTGTGGCTGCACCTCATCTTTTTTTGGGTGACGAGCGAGCGTGGGATGAGGGAGAGGTCTCAGCCAATTTAAGGTCATCTGATTGGCTGCTGTTGACTGTCCGCAGAGACCCCCAATGAATCCGCTCAATCACATGAAGGGTGGACTGGCCGGCAACCCACACAGGTACGTCGGTCCACGAGCATACAAACACACTCACATTCACACACTCATTTACACACCCTCATCTCACACACAGACACACTCCTAAAACTGACACAAACATGTTAAAAACACACACATGCAGTTGGCCCTTGCCTCGTCCACTCACCCCTCCCCCTCCCTGTGTCCCCAGCGAGGGTTCATACGGGTATGAGCCCTCCAGCTGGCAGCAGCCCACGAACCAGCCCCCGGGGTCGCTCTCCGTGGTCACCACCGTGTGGGGGGTCACCAACCCCTCGGCCAGCCAGGTATGACACACGCAGTGTGTCACGCTCTGCGTACGCACTCTTGCCCGTGTCTCACATGCTGCCTTCTCTCCGCATTAGGGCCTGGGCGGCGGTTCGATGGGGCCTGGGGCCAACCCGGCTGGGGCGCCTGTGATGCATGGCCCCGGGGGGCCGTCTATGGCAGGGGCCCCGGAGAGCTATGTGGGCCAGCAGAGCTACGGGGAGCTCAACAAGGCCTATCCGAACCAGGTCACGTACGGCCGGCCTGGTGGGGGCTACATGGGCGGCCCGGGCGGGTACCCGGGAAGGTGGGTGTCGCACGTTTAACCGTGTGGTGCTCACAGGTGGTGACTATTTTACCCTCCCACACACACACACATAGTTACCCCCCCAACCCCAATGGATCCAGGGGGGCAGCGGACTTCACGCAAGCCGCGGCGGCAGCCATGGCAGCCGCCGCCGCCACGGCGACTGCCACCGCCACGGCGACCGTGGCTGCCATCCAAGAGAAGCAGAACCAGGAAATGAACTACGGACAGGTAAGCGCCACTTCCTGTCTACTTCTCCCGCATCTCACCGAGTGGCGCAGGTCTGCGAGTATGTGCAAACGTACCAAAATCACTTTTAAAAAAATGCAGGGTGGGCCACCAACTAGTCTAGTCCGCTTGACTTCTTTGAGGCCTTCCTGCTTCTGGTGGGGGTCACCTAATTAGACCGCGTGCCGCACCTGTCCGTTGCGTCTCAGATGGGTGGCCCATCGTACAACAGCCAGTTCATGGCCCACTCAGTTCCCCGCGCCCCTCCCGGCATGGGGGCAGGACCCGGCCCCACTAGAGGCATGGCCTCTATGAGCCCCATGTATGGGCCTGGAGGTCCCCAGAGGGTGGCGCCACACCAAAACTACTCACCTGGACCACAACAGCCTCACCCGCGGCCCCCGCAGGGCCTGAAGCGGCCTTACAACCCGGAGGTGAGCTGCCGCTCGGCCGATCGATCGGCGAGAGTGAAATCTTACCGATGGCGTTTCCTCCTCAGGGCTTCCCGGGGGCCCCTCAGCAATACGCTGTTCCCATCGGTTCCAGTTCCACGCCGGGTTCAGGTGGGGGTGGGCCGCCTGGATCGGGCTTGTACTCGCAGTACCAACCGGGTCAGTTTCTGAACAAAATAGTTTTCACGCTCAGGTTTAACATCTAATGCAAATGTTAGCTTAGCCGTTAGCTTAGCCCTTCTTGTTTTTGCCTTTATGAACTCTGCAGGTACTGGTAGTCCATGCCCCGTCCCACAAAGGGCAGGCTCCGCCCCCTCCTACAAGAAGCTGTCCCTCCCTCAGTATCCCCCGTCTGTGCCCTCCAACTCGCAATACTACAAGGTGTGTGTGCGCGTGCACACTTGAGCGTGCCCGTGTGTGTATTTGTGTGTGTGTGTTTTCACTCGTGTAAGTGTGTGTGGTTATTGCAGGAGCAGTTCAATGGTCAGGGCGGAGCTTTGAGTGTTATGTCATCAGGGGGGGTCTCAGGCATTTACAACTCCTTTAACCAGATCTCTGGGGTAAGTGTGTATGTGTGGGCTGACGTGTGTGTGTGTGTGTGTTTTTGTGCATGCGTGTGTGTGTGTGTGTGTATGGTCGTCATTATTCACCTCGCGCGTGCAATGTGAGTCAGCCCAGCCGAGGGCTGCCAAGCTACCCCAGCTCTCCGGTTCCCGGGAACCCGACTCCGCCCATTACGCCCGGCAGCTCCATGGCGCCGCCCTACATGTCGCCCGGCGGCAACGGTAGTGACATCAGCAAAGCTTCCTTCCTGCCCGACATCAAACCGGCCCTGCCCACAGGTGCGTGTTCAACCAAAGCCGCCTGCATTGCGGCGCCACAAGGGGGCGGGCGACCTGACCTTCCTGTTGGGCAGGTAACCCGAGCGACGACCTGCGTCTGACGTTCCCCGTGCGAGACGGCGTGGTCCTGGAGCCCTTCAGGTTGGAACACAACCTGGCGGTCAGCAACCACGTTTTCTCGCTCAGAGACTCCGTGTACAAGACGCTCATCATGAGGTCACTTCCTGCTCCCTTTTCACAAGAAGAGTTGGACCTGACTGGAAGTGCTGAACTGTGTGTGTGTGTGTGTGTGTGTGTGTGCGGACACGCAGGCCAGACCTGGAACTTCAGTTCAAGTGTTACCATCATGAGGATCGGCAGATGAACACCAATTGGCCAGCCTCCGTTCAGGTAAGACAGTCATGTGACAACCGGCCTCCCATCCCATTTCCTCGCTGCTTCCCATGCCGAATGTTTGGCAAAAAGGGGCGTGGCCGCCTTGATTCGAACCCTTCCGTCTCATAAAGCACTGGGCCAATCTTCACAAAACTGCTATTGTGGGGAAAAAGAATTCAACGAGGATTCCAAAATATGCAATCGTTTAGCAAGATGACCTTTTGACCTATATGACCTTGAATTTGACCTCGCGGATCACCTGACTTTAACCCCCACCCCAAAAAAAAATTTTTTTTCAAATCACGCTCCCTGTGGCCGTTCCTCAGGTGAGCGTGAACGCCACGCCGCTGAGCATCGAGCGCGGCGACAACAAGACGTCGCACAAGCCTTTGTACCTGAAGCAAGTGTGCCAGCTGGGCAGGAACACCATCCAGATCACCGTCACCGCCTGCTGCTGCGTCAGTCGAGCGCCCCGTCGCCCCCGCTTCTCCTTCGCTCCGTCGTCCGTCTCACCGTCTGTCCCCGTTTGGTGTCGCGCAGTCGCACCTGTTCGTGCTGCAGCTGGTCCACCGTCCATCCGTGCGTTCGGTTCTTCAGGGTCTGATGAAGAAGCGACTCCCCGCCGAGCACTGCGTCGCCAAGAGTGAGTCGCGACGACGGTCGGCCATGTTTGACCACGTTCTTAACGCCGTTGTCGCGTGCGTGCAGTCAAAAGGAACTTCAGCAGCGGCTCCGTCCCCGGGACCCCCGGGCTCAACGGAGAGGACGGCGTGGAGCAGACGGCCATCAGGGTGTCGCTCAAGTGTCCCATCACTTTTCGCCGCATACAACTGCCAGCTAGAGGACACGACTGCAGACACGTACAGGTACGCGCTCGCGTGCGATCGCGCGTCTCCGGTAGAGCCACGTCCGCCTTTTGAGCTGGAATCCACTTCCTGTGCGCAGTGTTTTGACCTGGAGTCGTACCTGCAACTCAACTGCGAGAGAGGAACATGGAGATGTCCCGTGTGCATGTATGTCCAGAAACGCACTTGGACGGGGGGGGGGGCTTCCTCACGTCGCCATGGTAACCATTCCTCTTGAAACCTGTGTGTGCACCCCCGCGCAGTAAAACTGCTCTGCTGGAGGGTCTGGAAGTGGATCAGTACATGCTGGGAATTCTCATCTACGTTCAGAAGTGAGCGGCTCACGTGACAAGCTTGACAGCTGAGCGACCGACCATCGCGTGACGATCGTCGAGCTCCGTTGACAGTCGTCGAGCTCCGTTGACAGTCTTGACGTTTCACGTTTGCGTTCAGTTCGGAGTACGAGGAGATCACCATCGACCCGGTGTGCAGCTGGAAGCCCGTTCCGGTCAAGCCGGACGTCCACGTCAAGGAGGAGTCGGACGGCCCGGCGCTCAAGCGCTGTCGGACCCTCAGCCCGAGTCACATGGTGCTGCCCAGTGTCATGGAGATGATCGCCTCCCTGGGCCCCGCCCCTCCCTCCGCATCCTCGTCCTCGCCCGCACGCTACCCCGCCATGGCGCCGGCGGGCGCGCGCAGCAACACGCCCGACTACTCCGGGGCAGGTGCGCACGGACGGAACGCCCAACGCTTTGGCTTTGAATAGTTTCAGATGTTTCTTCTTTTTTTAATTTTTTATTTTTTAATGAAATTTTAATTTGTTTTTCATTCGGCAAAATGTGCAGAGTGTAAAATCTGTGTTGTGCATGCAGGTCCGATTGCGTGCGCGACAGTTAGCGCCTTAGCGTGGGTTAGCCTGCGCGCACTCGCGTTTGGGCGTGCGTTTTTTCCAGATGAGAGCCGTCGAAGTGAGTCGTTTGTTTTGAGATATGGACTCGTATCTCAAGGCATCTGGTGAAAAAAGTCCACTTCATCCGAATGAAGCGGACCGCCGTGTGCCGTTATTTCAGCTCCGTCGTATCCCGGCCAGACGCCGTTCTCGGACGTGAGCGCGAGTCCCGTCACCCCGGGGACGGTCGGGGGGGACTTCTCGTCGCCCGACCCGCCCCCCCTCTCCTACCGTTCCGAACTGTCCGGCGCCCTCCTGGCGGGCGACAAGACGCTGCCGCCGACGGCGCAGGTACCGCCGCCGTCGTTGCGCGAGCGTTGACAAGACTTCCTCCTTCCTTTCTCTTTCCTTTGCTTCCTTCTTTTTCTTGCGTTCTGCCCCCCCCCTTCCCTTTCGACCTAAATTGCTTTCTTCCTCCTTCCCCTCCCCCCCACTTTCCTTCGCTCTTTACTTAACGGCTCGCTTCCTTCCGCCAGATGTCGGCTCCCCACGGCATTCCCCATCCTCAGCAGCCGTCTGTCGGTCTCCACGGCAACCCCCAGGTGGGCGGGGCCGCCAACCCCATGCTGCAGCAGCTTAGCAACCACAACGCTCGTCTCCACGGTGACGCCTTCAGCCTCGGCGCAGAGGTTCCGGAAACTTCTCTCGATGTGAGCCGACTGAGTTCATGGCGTGTGTGTGTGTGTGCGTGTCGGGGCTGCAGTAGTTTGGGGTGGGGGTGGGGGGGGGGCTCAGTCCACTTGGTTTTTGTTTTCTTTTCATGCTGGCTTTTGACTCTGTTGGTTTTAAATTTGTTTTTAGAGCCGATTTGTTCTGATTTTTTTTTTTTAGGGGGGGGCGTATGTTTAGTTTTAGTACTACGTTGTTTAAGAGAGACAGAATATTTGTCAAATGCAAGATTTATAAAAAATTCACCATTCCATAAAAAACTACAATTCTCTCTTATGTCTGGATGCACGGCTTGACCGAATTCAGAAGATTTTAATTGACAAAAAAGGAAAATGTAGGTCATTTTTAATTCATTAATGACAGTTTTGATTTTGTTTTACAAACAGAGTCGAGTTTTATTAAAAAAAATGTATTTACTTTCATTTCATTTGCTTTTCTCCAAATTTATGGTTGCAGTTACTTCATTAGTTTTTGTGAGCAGGGGAGAGTGGGCGCTTGTTTGTGTTGTCATAGTAACGTGTGTGTGTGTGTGTGTGTGTGTGTGTGTGTGTGTGTGTGTGTTTTGTTTCAGCTGCTTCCGGAGCTGAGCAACCCAGACGAGCTGCTGTCGTACCTGGGCCCGCCGGACCTCCCCAGCGGTGGCAACAACAATAACGACGACCTGCTGGCTCTCTTCGAGGACAACTGAGCGGACTCGACCATTCCTCTTTGCTCTCGCTCAACTTTTTACACTGGTGTCATTCATTGTTGTCTTTCAACAATCAAGTATCCCACCCCACCCCGCCCCCACTTAAAAAAAAAATCAATTTTCAGGTCCCTAAAGCGCCACGTGTCAGTGAACGGATTTCCTCATGCCCATTTTGTTTTCCCCACTTTGGAAAAGCCAAAGTTGACCCTCTAACCAAAATGCGAGAAATTCAAGCAGGTGACTCACTGATTGTTTTTTTTCCCTCTCTCCCTTCCACTTTTTGATGTTCTGCTTCTGCTGTCAGCGGATGCAGCAGCCTCCCGATGAACAGGAAGTGGCAAAAAGTGTTCAAGAGTGACTTCCTGCTTCGCAGCCTTCGATTAGACTTTGGCTGGGACTCGCGCAACCAAACGGGGGGGGGGGGGGGGGGTGTTGATCAGACCCGGCTTCTCGTCACCAGGATTTGTAGACGTGGTCGCTGACTTTCCATCCTGTCGTCGGTGACCCCACTTCCTGCCGGTGAAGTGGACGCCTGCCAGAGACAAGAAAATAAAAAGGGATTCCTTCGTCTTGCAATAATCACAGGCAAAATGAAACCAAAAACATCTTGTCATGACCGTGTAGGGCTGGGCGCATACAGCTGGAATATTTATTCATGATATAAGTATTTCAAAATTGTTTATGTAGATAATTTTTTTTAACATTTTATTTTAACCAAATGAAAATAAGAAAAAAGTTCAGTGTCTAAAGGTAAACTAAAATAATACCATTCAAAGTATCTGGTAGAAAATAAAATAATTTTCAAGGAATGGACACCAAAACCTTTTTTTAGAACCCCAAACATGCTTTTGTGCTCCAAATTTGCTCTTAACTGTTTGTTACTATCACCCGGGCCGATGATGACAAGTTCACATTTCTTGGTTGATTGCATTCCAAAAACGGTTTCTTGCAGCTTTAGAAATATGTCGTTTAAACCATAATCAACTTTATTTTTATCTGGACCTAATTCATTCCTTCCTCCTCCGCTGCTTCCTTGGATGTACTTCGTCCTTTAATAATATTAAGAACTGCAAAATCAAACCAATAAGTGACTGTGATGATGTTGGTTTTGGGTTCCAAGCCACCGCGGGCCCCGTCCTATTGCTTACATCTTTTCAATATTCTTTGATCAGCTCTTTTGTCGCAATGATGACTGTGAATAAAGGGAAATGACTTTTACGAAAGCCCACGTCAACTTTTCAGGACAGTCATTTGAAACGTTTGGTTTCACTCATTGAGACTTGAGCGCCTCTCAGCAGGTATTGGCTCGCTCTTCATCAACTAAAGCAATCTTTGGCTTCTTTTTTTTTCGTCGTGCTAATGACCGCGCCCTGTGCGCGTGAGCGCGCATTCTTCTTCTCATCCCGCCCCTCGCTACAACAGGAGCGCGCTTAGACTGCGGGTGGTGACGTTCGTCCATCTCGCGCTGCCCACGATTGGCCACGCGGGGCGTCCGTCATGCGTGAGGCGCGTTGCTTAGGCGCTTCAAGACTTGTCGTTTGGTAGCAGGGCGGGGCGATCTTTTGAGAGCACGCCCCCGCCTTGCAGACTGCACCCTGTGCGAAACTCTTCTCTCAATTGGCCCGTACTGTCAACGCACCAAACGCAAATGACAAATGTGAACTGTGGCCAATCAGAAAGCGTGACTTCGCGAGCGGGTTTAGTCTTCTATTTGCTGATTGGCCGCAGTCTGCGCCAGTCACGCGCGTCGACGCTCGCCAATGGCCCGATTGAATTATCACCGCCTACTGTCTTTTATATAAAGTTTCTCGACAGTCGGCCATCTTTCTCGGTTCATTGTCATTCATCGCGGCTCGTTGGTCGTCGAAAAATCTTTTTTCCTTCTTCTCGGAAGCGAAGCAGCGGCAGACATGGCCAGACCAAGGGTGTTCTTCGACATCACCTCCGACGGTGCGGCTCTTGGCCGCATCGTGATGGAGGTACGTCCGCTCGCTTTTAGGCGCGGGGTGGAGGCGAGGCGTTAGCACGCGCTTCCTTTGTGCGGGTTCCGCAGCTAATCGCCGATGGCCGAACGCGGGGCCCCGGGCGACCTTGGAGACGGGCGGGAAACCGTCTGGAGGCCAAAAACGGCGGCGTGCGGTCGGCCGTCGCGTCGCCGCCAGCACCCTGGACGGCTTAGTTTGAGCGTTAGCAACGTTAGCCTAGCGCGCTAAGCTCGATGAGTCATGCGCCAGGCTAACGTGCTAATGCGGCGTGTTGCTCCATTGAGCGGGCTTCTAGTTGTAGCCCGACGTCAATGTTTCCGCCGTGTTGGACATGTTTTTACTGGACTTAGCACTATAAAATGGCTTCCCGAAAACGTGACCAAACTTTATGATGTAGTCGGGCATTGCGAAATTGCTGATGTCAAGTTGATATCAATAACTGCATTTGGTGGATCTCTGTTAAACAAATTACTGTATGGGAACTGTGAATGGGTCTACTTGGGGACCAGCTAGGTATAAGAAGATGCATATGCAACTTTAATGTTTTTTACATGTAGTCCCATTCTTTTGCGTTTAGCAACATGTTAACAACCTAGCATACATTGACACTAAGATGTGAAAACACTTAGCTAGGAGTTAAGTAATAACGTTATTGGATTTGGTTCATCCCGTGAAAATTCAAATGACGAATTAGCGACACAAATACAATGTAGGAGAGGGGTTTTGGCGTAAATATGCAACAGAAAACAATTTACTTGTACACGGGCAATGAAATTTGAAGATGTGACGAGCTTCAAGGTCTGCAAATTGAAGTCGCAAAATGTGACTCTTTCACGTCCAACATGTCCGCAACGTTGACGTACGATTGGTCTTTGCGCCAGGGCTCGGTGTGGAAATTTTTTTCCCCCTTTGCATCCGGTTTTCCCGCCCTCGCCCGCTGGCGGCTAATGCTAACGTAGCAACGCTGTGAACAAGCACGCACGCCGTCTTGTTGGCCGCCCGCTCTGCTTCTGCAAAGGGGGGGGGGGGGGGCGCTGAAATACGGGAAGTCCTGTCCATGCAGGCGGCCGAAAGCTTGTTTTCCACTGGTGACTTGGGATCTTTATGGCTCCGCCTGCGTCACTCGGCGGGCGGGACTGCGACACTTGTGCCTTCTGGAAACTTCCATGCTGTGGGGGGGCGGGAGAGGGGGAGCGTGCGCGATAGCTTCCCTTTGTACCCACGTGACCCAAGTCCTAACTCGCTCCTAAGCGCTCCTTTGGGGTTTTCGGGCTCAATGCGAACTTTGTGCTTTTTATTTCGGGCTGCAATGGCGAAGCCCAGAAATACTGGGAAGTTATTTTTAATATATATACATGCGCCATGTGGTAGGCATGAGCACACTTCCTGTCCTCTTTCAGGCAGATTGGTTTTGCATTTTCTTGTGTTCTGGGGGGGGGGGGTCCTGTGCTTTTGCTGTGATTCCAGTCACTTTTGCCTTGGGGGGGGGGGGTTGTGGAGCATAGCTCTTCTCATATGCTGAGGGACTCAATTGAATCGCCACTTCTTTGGTGCTGGTTGTAATGGTGGAAGATGGCGGCCCGCCAACCACGATTTTTGGCTTTTTCTGCTCAAGAGAGTAGGGAGCAGCAAAATGAGGCCAGCACCATGCTGAAACCCCCCCCCCCCCCCCCTCCTCTCTGGGTTGCTTTGGTGCAGGGACAGAGATTTGCCAAGTGCCACTCGCGACCCAAATGTGAACGCCCTAACTTACTGCTTTGAAGCGTGCCTTTGTACAGGGTGGACAACACATCCAGAGGATCCATACCACACTCGAGTCCGTTGCAGGTCTCCGCGATGGCTGGTTGTTCTTTGGTCTTCGGCCCTGCTAGAATTCTTCAGTGTCGGCGCCTTCCACAGAGTATTCGGAAGATGTCGGCCTTTTTTCGCCCGTACCGTTTCCTTTTCAGATTTTTCTTGTCTTACTTTTGGACACCTTCACTTTTGACGTTGCTTCTTCCACACTTTGGTTGCCTTTGTCTTTGGACCGCTCGGGCATCTTGACTTTGTTGCTCCTTTTCGAGCTCGTCATTGTCGAACACTTTCATCAACTCTCGTCACTGGAATTGCCATCAAAAGTGTTGCCCAAAAAAAATAAATTACATCTTGCTTATACTGATTCAGTGTTGAATTGTTTGCATTTAAAAAAAAAAAACTTGCTGGATATTTTTGGGGTGAATCGGCAAGCCCTCGTCCTTGTGGCGAAATGTATCCACCACCTTACACATTTTTATTTGTACATTTATGGCGTGTGAGGGTTCATAGGATTTTATTCAATGTCCCCAATGTGTGGCTACTCCCGAGATATTTAGTGTTTTTGAGACCGTAAAGCGCACTCAAAATCCCCCCCCCCCCCCCCCCCCCCCCCCAAAATCAAAAATCAACAGTGCGCCTAAGTCGGGTGTACCTTTTGTTTGAATATTCAATCAAGTTTGCCTTATTTGCTGTACTGCCTTGTTTCCCCTTAATGTGCTGAAATGCACCTTCGAACCCAATGCGTCATGTACGGACAATTCTAAAAGCTGACCTGTTATTTGAGACGGCCTAATAATTTGTTGTCCCTTTTGATAGTCCAGAAAAATACGGTAAGCATAGATTGGGATGTTTTTTTTTTTTTTTTAGCAGCCCTCTAACATTATGTCCCGCCGCAGCTTATTTACAGTAAAGTATTAAACGTGATGGCTTTTTATAAATTCTAGAATATGCATGAAGTTCAGGTTGTAAGGATACAACTACAATAAAAATAGTTTTCTTGAAATTTGTCACATTTTATCCGTATGTGCAGAATAATCAGAAAATGGTCATCTAAATTTTGACTTTGGAAGTTGCCATTTCAATCTGACAGCCCATTAAAAAAACCCGCTTGGTGGGTTTTGAATCCCTAAAATTGGGTCAGGGGATGGGTGTGGGTAATGATCAATGAGTGTTTATTTTTAAATAAATGCTTATTTTTCTCTTCAGCTGCGCGCTGACGTGGTTCCCAAGACCGCGGAGAACTTCCGCGCCTTGTGTACCGGCGAGAAGGGTTTTGGCTACAAGGGTAGCACCTTCCACCGCGTCATCCCTGACTTCATGTGCCAGGTGAGTGAGCCGATTCTCTTTTCCCGGGGTACCGTGTCAAATGTTTCTCGAGTGCGAGTCGCCAAGCTTGCTTGTGCCGACAGGGCGGGGACTTCACCAACCACAATGGAACCGGAGGAAAGTCCATCTACGGGAACAAGTTTGCCGACGAGAACTTCACCCTGAAGCACATGGGAGCCGGCACCTTGTCCATGGCCAACGCTGGACCCAACACCAACGGATCGCAGTTCTTCATCTGCACCACCAAGACCAGCTGGTGAAAACCGTCCACTTGTCAAACTTTTTTTTTTGGGGGGCGGGTCTCAAAAGAAGAGAATTTAAATGCTTCCCCAGGGGCAAAGCCTGATGTGAGTGCGTGTTTGGTTGCCCTCAGGCTGGACGGCAAGCACGTGGTCTTTGGCAGTGTGGTGGAGGGCATAGAGGTGGTCAAGAAAATGGAGACCAAAGGTTCCGGCAGCGGCAAGACCTCGTCGAAGTTGGTCATCCAGGACTGCGGCCAACTCTGAGCGCGCCACAGTCTACCTGTCGCATCTTGGGGACCGCCCCCCCCCCCCCCCCCCCACTCCCATCCCCTGTCCGCCCAACCCCTTTTCCTCCAGCCTGTCATTCATTCCACGTTCCAGCTGATCTTGGAACAATTCATTTCCATTTCTGTTTTTGTAACGATTCGAAACCCGTCGCTGCATTTGTGACTTTGCCTCTCTGAACGTTTGGTTTGCATTTAACGATGTGCTCCAAAACGGTTTTCTTTCATCGACAAATAAAAGATGGCCTTGGTGACTCAATTGTTGCTCTAATTAATATGCGCTGTGCGTTCAAGAAATGGGATTCAGCACAAGTCCGTATAGTCTAGTTACGGATAACCGTAGTTTACGGGTAATTGTTGTCGGCTGGGTGGCAGTTACAGATATTTTGGAATTTCATTTTAATTAGAAGCGAGCTTAAGATATCTCCACGCGTCGTTAGACTTCCCGATGCGAGTCCGTCGCCTTTTTGACGTGTCCAGCCAAGGCTTGCTGTACACGGCTGACATCTTGTGGCGGCATTGGGAACGTTTCAAGAGGACGTGGTTTTATCTTGGATCAACATCAAAATCTCCATTTTCAACAACCTCATTCCTGACTGGTTTTTTTTTAATGTTACAAATCGAGTGATGCATTGACCTAGGAATGCCAATCGTACATACCCAACTAAAAGACCAGCAACGCGATCTCCCCTCGGAGCTTCTTTCGCCTTTGCAAAAAATATTGCCACAGGATTCAACTCCACTACTTTACACAGGTAGAGGTTCGGCAACCAGCTTTCGTTTTTCTCGAGCCGTTACTCCTTCGACCCGCCTGAAAAATTGCTAAAGTTCTCACGAATAAGTCATCGCTCCTTGCGGTGCGTTCACGGTACATCGGAAACGGCACTATCCCTAATAAACATCACCGGAACGAAAATTAACAAAATTACGGTCTTAAGTTTGAGTCGCACGTGTGTTTCAATTGAGAATGTATTGAGTTTATCTTGAAATCGCGTCCAAATCCACCCCGAATACAAAAAGTGATTTGGCGAGATGTTGGCGCTTGAAAAAAACTGTCGTTGTCTTCCTCTGTTCTTTTATGTAGCTTGTGATGTGCCATTGTTCGGGTGTTAGCGCACGTTTTCAAACTGTGAGGAGGGTGTCGGGTGACAATCACCGCCGCCGCTACAAATAGCACGGTGACGTGCGCACAGACACAAACACACACACACGCGCAGTGACAGCGCAGGTCGAAGAGCAGCAAAACGTCAGAGGTAAGAAATTTGGGATTCGTCTTCCTCCTCCTCTTGCCCCACCGATTCCTCCTTGTGTTCTTCCTCTAGTTACGGCTTTGGGTCCTGGCAAGATGAAGTGCGGGGCGGTCGCTCCGTATGACGTCACGTCGTTGCTCAGCGTTTGGGAATCGCGCGTCAGGAAGCATCGACAACGTCAAAAGAAAGAGCAGGAAAGAAAGGAGAGGAGCGCCCTCCCCAAGTGAGACAATTGGCCACAGTCGCCGTTGTTGGTCTCCCGCTCTCGACGCACCCCCATGACGTAGTCGCCGCGCGACTCTATTGTCATGCTGTACACAATTACACCACAGTTCACGATCGCCGAGTCACTATCAAGACTAAAGTCTAGTTTATCCGAAGAATTTTTATGCCTCTTGCCGCACACTGTGACAAGTCCTACGGACAGGGGTGTCCAAAGTCGGTCCTCAAGGGCCGCTGTCCTTCCTGTTTTCCAGCTTTCCCAGGAGCAACGCACCTGATTCAAATAATCAGGATGGTTCGAATGCTGCTTCAGAGCTGGCTGATCATCTGAATCAGGTGTGTTGCAGCCCAGAGAGATGGAATACCGTCCTTCGATCGGTTCTTCCCCATTGACCGATCAGAAGACCGCAGGAATTCATCCTGCTTATGACGAGAGACTGGGCGTAGCGTCCACTAGCCGACAAACAAAAAATGACTTGAACAAAAGGGGAAATATTGTTAAGTATACGTCGCATTTCAATTTATGGTGTAGTTGCTAACTGCTAATACGCTAATAATAATAATAATAAGCTAATACCCGATTAGCAAACGATGTGTTATTGAACAAATTGGTTATCCCAAGTTCTTTTTGGAGAATAGAAACTCAATAATGCCCTCTCCTCACCATCCAGGAAATAATTGTTATTAATGTATGTTTTTTTTGTTTTTTTTTTGCCTCAACGTGACTTTGACAGCTGCTTGTTCTGCCTCCCGTGCCAATAGACTGAATCTTGAATGGAAGCACGTTACAATTCGGTCCGGGTCTGGTCGGTGACGGATTTATTGCGTGACATCTCGCCCAGTCCAAGCCGGAGAACAAACTTTTTTTTTTCTGGTAGCCCGAAGGCAGCGTGACCGCCGTGAACCACAAGACTCGTGATGGTTTGAACAGGCCATAACGCATTTTCTCCCACGCGACCGGAGAAAGTTTGAAAGTTCACGCGAGCGTCTTGTTTTACTTTTGCGAATGCTATTTAAAGATCACCCAGGTCAACGTGTGTGTGTGTGTGTGTGCGCGCCAAGGATCGAACAACAGTGGCACGATCGCTTCTACACCAGGAAGCCCAACGCGCAACAACGCAACCTGCTCAACGGCCACCAGCACAGGTCCACACAAAACACACAATCAGGTACGCACACACTGGTACATTATTAAGTGTATATACAAAATTGCTGCACTCCAGAAGTTAGCCGCCAGAGGGCGCATTGCTAAGTCTTTGGTGCGCTTTCAGGTGAGCCGCCTGCTGCTGAAGGTCGGCCAGAGGACGTTTTGGTGGATGCCGACACCGACGCGTTGTCCTTCCGTCTGTCCGGTGAGCAGTGGAAGGTAAGCTAAAGGATAAATAAACTTGCACTTTCACAACGCTACCTTGACTTGGATTTGTGGGCAAGCGTGTTACTGAAACCACGCGTAACTGAATTGCCAAAAAACGGTTTACCTTTAAGGGGCGTGGCCCAGCGCATGCGCTCAGCATCTGAGTGTGTTTGTTTCGATTGTGGGTGCAATGGACGTGGATGTGTGCTAGTTTCACTACATGCGTGCGAGTATGCGTTTGTCAGTTTTGCTCTCCGTGTGAAAGTGTCTGTTTTTCTGTGTGTACTCAGGATTTCCCGCAGGAACTGGAGTGGAAGACGTTTTTGCTGGAGTGGCACGTGAGCGGCACCAAAATCCAGAAGCTTCCAGACTTCTTGGCATCCTTCAGCTTGCTGAGAGTTTTGGAAGTAGCCAAGAACAAACTGGACCGACTGCCCCCCGACATCGGTGAGGTCCGCCTCGGCCCGTGCACCCTCCGTCCGTCTCAAATTGCCCCCCCCTTTTGCCAGGAAAACTCGTCCAGTTGCGCCAGCTCAACGTCAGCTACAACCGCCTGTCCTGCGTTCCCCCCCAGCTTGGGATGTGCCACAACCTGGAACGACTGGAACTGGCCGGAAACCGCGACCTGTCCGAGCTGCCTTTCGAGGTCACCGGCATCCCTGCTGCTTGCGCTTGCTAGCATGAGTTTGCCGACGCGCTGCGGTGAAAACGGGCACTCAACCAATGGGCTCGTTGGGCTCATTAGCATGTGTTGGCGTTGATTAGCATACGCGCGGATGTGTTAGCATATGTGCTGTGGTGAAAACAAGCTGGTTGGTCTCATTAGCATATGTTAGTAAAGGGCTAGCAACATGCTAGCCACAAGCACAAGTTAGCCCCAAGGTGACCTCATGAGTGACCGGCACGCCCCAAGCGGTCGCTTTCATTTTTAAAAAGGCTGGCGACCCTTGTCTTCGCATCTCCGCGATTAGCTCACCGCCGGTGTTAGCGCGACATTAGCGGCGACGTGAACGCGTGTGTCTGTGTGCCCGTATTGCAGTTGAGCTCTCTGAAACGTCTGACGCACCTGGACATAGCGGAGAACGCCTTTGCATCAATACCCGTGTGCGCTCTCAGGATGAGCGCTCTGCAGCTCCTCGACCTCAGCGACAACAGGCTCGCCGACCTGCCGCAGGACATGGACAGGTAGCGAGCTTGTTCCTGCGCGCGTGTGTTTTTGGGTTTCACTTCATGTTGCGCATGCGTCCCTGTGCGCGCGTCAGGCTGACGGAGCTGGCGACCTTGTTCGTGCACAACAACAATCTTTCGTATCTTCCCCACTGCCTCACTAACATCGCCGCGCTGAAACTGATCGTCGTCAGCGGCGACCCGCTCGTTTGTGTACCCACGAAACTCTGCAGTAACCCGAAGATCAAGTACGCGCACGAATACTGTACATATTCAAAGACGCGTACACGCAGGAAGTGACATGGGTGTGCGTGTTGAGGTTCATTCGGCTGTACGACAGTCCGGCCGGTGGCAAGAAGGAAAAGAGGACGGACGCGACGGGTACGGCGAGCCAAGGACGGGACGAAGAAGACGAGACAAAGGACGGCAGGGAGAAAGAATTCATGGACGTTTACGTCAGCACGCTCGAGGACAGAGGTCAGAGGTCACGTTTCACTACAAAAACATTTTTTTTCCGAGTGTCCTTATGCTGATTACAAATTGTCAATAATTGACTTCTGTCAATAATTGACTTCGCTACTTTTATTTTGTCATTAAGGATTTTTTTTTTCTCAAGTCTTTGTTGATTTTTAAGTGTCAGTTTTTATTTTGAAATGTCACGGGGACTGACATTTTAAACCACAAAATTTCTAACACTTCAAAATAAGTAAATAGTACTCCAAAAATCAAAGTTGACTTCAGCCTTCAAAATAAAACTCTTAACATTTCAGATTAAAGTTCACGCCGCAAGAACTGAGTCGACTTCATAAAACTCTAAAGTAACAAAAACTTTCTTTTGAAGTCGTATCAAGTTAGCACGCCAAATTAAAAGTCAAGTGGACAATACTTCAAAATAAAACCCAACTTGATAACAGTTCCAAATATCACATGACCGGCTGAAATGCTGCCTTTGTCCCCTCCCCACCAAAAGAGAACATGCCCTTCTCCACCACCAAGGTGACCATTTCCTGTCTGCTGTGACCCCGCCCACTGGGAAGCACCACCGCGAATATGCTCATGCTAAGGCGGAATTTGATTGGTGCTCATCCATCATCCTGAAGACATCGCTGTGGTTTGATCTTTTTTTATTGTTGGGAGTCAGAATCTCTTCAGTCATTTCTCATCTTTTATTTTGGAAACCAAAAGATTTTTTGGGGGGGGCGGGGTTTGTTCAGTAACGGGGAAAACTCTCTTTCCCGAATGCGATTTCCAAAGCTTGCTGCCGAAAATGTCATATTTGTAAATGAGGGCTCCTAGTAAAAAAAAAAAAAAATCAAATATGAGCGATAAAATGATTTTTTTGTGCTTTCTTTCAATTCAAATGAAATCATCAACAAGGCAAAACAAAAAGTTGCACTTTTGGGCTTGGCGTCTTTTATGAAAGGTCAAAAATATTTGATATGAGCGGGGAGCCTGTGGTGCAATGGGGCCAGCGTCTTTTTTTTTTATTATTATTTTTTTTCCTTTTTGGCAGTACACTAAAAAATGTGTTGCCGGAACGGGAAAACCCTCCAGGGGGTTCTTTCGGATTAAAACTCATCAGTCATGCGACGTTTCCTCGGAAACAGGAAGTTGCAGTGGCCAACGGTAACGACCATGCTTGGGCCTCTTCAAAATTAAAAAAAAAAAAAGTCTGGAAAAGAATTGGCACATTTCGCGAGCACCCGACGCGTCTCCGGCCGCCGATAGGCCGAGGGCGGCCCGTCAATCACATGCTGCTGTCCTGTAAGAGTGGCTCGATGTCCTCGGCGTCGCTGGGGGGCGTGACCACGGGGCCGGCGTCCTCCTGAGCGGGCGCGGCGAGCACGCCCGCGCCGCCCGGCTTCCTGTCCGCGCACGTCTTGATGGCGGCCGGCGGTCGCTCGTTGATGAAGGCGGCCACGATCAGCGCCAAGACTACGGCGCAGGCGCCAAACAGGAAGGGGGGGCCGGGAACGCTCGACTTCTGCGGATGCACCGAAATGTTTGTATTTCTTCATTTGAGTGTGTGTTGTACACGTGTGTGTCACCTTAATGTGTTGCGTGTCTCGTCCTTCTGCAGGCTGGACGTCGCTGAGCTCCACGTTGAAGAGGAAGAAGATGAATCCGTACAGTGCGGGGCCCAACCCGTTACACAGACCCCGGATGCCAGTGATCATGCCCTGGACCACGCCTGCGGGCACACGCACATATAGTTACAAACGCGCCCCCAGACCCCCCCCCCCCACAGCCCCCACTTCCTGAGAGACCTTGCTGGTCCGGGGCCGCGCTGTGCGAAACCAAGGCTGAGACGGCCGGGAAGGTGATGGAGGACATGGCGGCGACCGTGCCCGCCGCCCACATCATCCTGCATGGGAGGGGGGAAAAAAGCGGCACCGTGACATCCCCTTCATTGTGACTCTCGGGTT
This sequence comes from Hippocampus zosterae, assembly GCF_025434085.1. Lineage (NCBI taxonomy): Eukaryota > Metazoa > Chordata > Actinopteri > Syngnathiformes > Syngnathidae > Hippocampus > Hippocampus zosterae. The sequence goes on along the minus strand of NC_067456.1, from coordinate 1,981,873 downwards.
GCCCCCCCCCCCACCCCACTCCCGGGGGATGACTCACCAGGGCTCGGAGCCGAAGGCGTACCAGGTCAGCTGCAGGAGCTGGAAGGTCAGACCCAGCAGGACCGTCTTCTTGTTGCCCAACGTACGCATCAGCACGCTGAGGAGAAGCGTCTTCAAAACACACACACGTGCAACGGGCGCGATGCCGCATCAATTACAAGATGGCACGGAGACTTAAGAGTGCCTTGGAAAAGGATTGTGGAGTGCAGATTAAAAAAAAAAAAAGTCAGCAAGTCAGGCACATGCAGGGGCACCAACAGACATGAACAACGTGAACACATACACACACACACACATACACACACACACACATACCTGTGCAATGATGGAAAGGATGCCCACCATGGCGATGAAGGCGGCAATGGCGGCGGGGGAAAAGTCAATGACCTGAAAGACGACAAGGTGCGTACTTGTTAGGTAAGGCGCATCGTCGCGTCAACGGAATGCGTGTGCTTGCGTCTTTCCACCTGTCTGAGGTAGAGGAAGAAGCTGGAGTACTGGCCGGCCTCCGGCAGGTACGACAGGAACACCGTGACGCAGATGAGCAGGACGGTGGAGTCTTTGCCCACGCGGCGCAGCGACTGGACAAAGGATAATGCCGGTTAACCGTCAAAAGTCCCTGGAGCCACCCGATCTCCCCCCACTCACGGCAAAGGGGTCCGCCTGCTCCCAGGAGAGCGGGAAGCCCCAGGTGGTCAGCCGCATCTTGTCGGGCAGCGACTCGGGCATCACGAAGAAGACGAAGGCGATGTCGGCCACCGAGATCACCGTGGCGACCAGGACCACCAGGCTGTCGCCGTAGCGCGCCGACAGGTACGCCCCGATGGCGGGGCTGGTCACCAGGCTGGCGGCGAACGTCGCCGACACCTGACGACACACGCACGGACGGGCCCGGGTGAGGGCGTGGCGGCGATGGCGAGGGGACGCGGCGGAAGCCTTACCAGGCCGTACGCCGTGCTCCTGCGCTGCTCGTCCGTGATGTCGGCCACGTAGGCGAAAATGACGGAGAACGTCACGGCGAAGATTCCTGACACGGCGATCAGGGCAAAGTGCCACCTGAGGACACGTGAGGACAACTCAACACACGGTACACTGCGTACGTGCGCCGCGGCTTTTATGCGGGTGACAACATGTAATGTGAGGGATGACATTCAGCGGCTCTAAAAAGTCTACACACCCCTGTTGAAATGCCATGGGTGGGAGCGAGTCAAAATAAGTGAGATAATGCTGTGGTTGCATAAGTGTGCACACCCTTTTATAACCAGACAATTGAAACTGAAAAAAATACAAACTCCCATTAAGCTGATTTTTTTTTTTCTATCCTTGGTTTCGCCGGATCATTTCAGATCATAAAGCAAGCTTGGATCATTTTGTTATAGTACGTCGATTTAGATGCATTGTATTTTACGTGATCACATGTATGGAAATGCCACAATAATGAAGACATGCACAGACGTCATGATGTAAGCAAGGAGAAGAGAGTTTTGACATCAGGTCGCATGACACAGATGCAGCACACGATAACACATAAGTGCATGATGAAAGTGGCGGAACCAGTGAACACTTCTGTTCTCTTGAGTGCAGCTGTGAATAAAAATTCCAAGCACGCGTTTCTTTTTCAGTTTTCCTGAGGCTCAGAACGCTCACATGATGCACACGTGACGCTCAAGTGACCATCGGCGGGCTCCGTTTGCCAGCCCGGTGTGCTCACCAGGGGCTGATCCTCATGAAGGGGATGGGCGCGCATGTGAAGAACACCGTCAGCAGGAGGAAAAACTTCCTGCCCCAGATGTCAGACAGGGCACCGATCACGGGGGCCGACAGGAACGACAGGAAGCCCTAAGATACGTACAAATGCATTTGCACACGGTGACACATGCACGCAAAAACAAGTGATGAAAAACACACAGCTACTTTATTCATCTTGAAGTGAACGAACACACATTTGTTTGCGCGTACACACACACACAAATACACGTTTATGTTTGTGCATGGGCCCAGCACTCACCTTGACACCTTGTATAAGTCCGTTCATGAGGAACGTGTGCTGCGGGAAGGTTTCGTGAAGAACCTGAAAGCACAGTGACAAAGGTAGTTAGCATTGTAGCCTAGCCGAGCTCACGGCGAGGCAAGTGGGCCAAGTGGGTGTGTCTCTCACAGTCAGCATGGGTGTGGTCAGCAGACCCCAGGCGAAGAACTCCAGGAAGATGACGACGACGGCGTGCGTTACCCTTGCTCGGCCACGCGTGTGCTGCCACCAAAACAAAGAATACTGAAACATTGTCACTTCCTGTTACAACTACTTCCTGTTTATGTCCATCTTTCCCCTTTTCCATTTCCAACGCACAGAACAACAAACAGGCTCGTGAAAAGGATAGGATGTTTTTTTTTTAAACACAAATGATGCTGCAACACATGTACAGTGGACCTGGGCCGACCACAAATAGGAACAATCTGAATAAGCACAATAAATTGCCATTGTTGCCCCCCCCTTCCCTTAAAAAGTGTGAATAAACACCATTTTTTTAAGTGAATATGCAAGGTTTTGGCTAATAGGTTCCCCAAATAATCCAGAAATTAGTGAATCATCAAACGATGAACTGCGACATTCACATTTAGCGTTCATTTCACCTCGCTCAACTTTGCAATGACGTCAGCGACGATGGAGAAGGCAGGAAGAGATTTATGCAGCTCGTTTGTTTACATAGTTGGCATCCCAAATGTGTCAAAGATGCTCGCTGCTCGTCGTGTGACACGACGTTAGCACAGCTCTGGGAGATAATCTTCAAGAGATGATTTGGTGTCTTTTCCTGTAATCTGCTGCATTAGCTGCCATTGTTTGCTGGCGCCCGGTGATGCTAACGTTAGCCGTTAGCCGCCGATGCTGAGCTAAATAGCTTACCGAACTACGGACCAGCATGATGTCGATGTTAATGTGGTCAGCCTCATCGGCGGCGGCCTTGCCCGCGATCATCTCACATTTTGGAGCATCGCTGTCTCGGGGTGTCCGCCTTTCTTCCAGCGTGTCAGGCTCGTCCCAAGTTTGGTGTGCCGCTACGTCCCGGACTGACGGAATGAAACGTCACCTTTCGACACTTCGACGTCTCGGAAGTGCCCGCGGCTCGAGCTAATAATCACGGGTTGAGGCTTAGTTGCTGGCCACGCCAGGAAGACTCGCGACAAACTTTTCCTTGCGTGACTTAACAATTCAAGATGATGTTGAGTTCTCTCGTCCGCCGGCCAGCCAGATGTTATCCCGTGGTGTCATCACGAGCGACAAAACGAACGCACGTTTCAAAAAGCGACGAGTCCTCCCCTTGTTTCAAACTGTTCCCAGATCAGATCACATTTGCATTCTGAGCGTTAATGTCGCTAATCAACCCAACAGATGGTTCTGACTTGGGGTCAGCTCATTTAGGTAATCGGCAAGTTGTTCTACGCGTGACTGCGCTTCCAGGGAAAGCTTCACCCACCCTACAATCACCCGAACGACGCCAATACGTCGACACGCCGGGCTTCAAACCTTACTTTGAAACCTACACCGAAGCTTGATGTTTTGAGCTGCTACTTTTATGATCTTCTCTATCAGGGGTCACCAACGTTGCCCTCCCCCCCAAGGAACACGAGTTTCCAGTTTTTCTGTTCTTAAAATAGCTACGAAGTGATGTAACAAAATGATGATTTTGTAGGGCAATATTGAACTGACCAATTGCAAATGTGAGCTCGACTCAAGCAAAGAAATTAAGATTAAGCAGTGTACAAACAACACAAAAGAGTGCTTGATAACGGACTATGCTGTCATTAATGAAAATGCCAGAAAATATCATAAACACGCAAGTAACCATAGCAACCAGGGGGCAGGAGGTTACCAGCTCACCAAAATGATCCATCACGATAACCATCGTCAACTTGTACACAAGTGAAGTCAATAAGGTGTGGAATGAAGTTATAATCCATATTTTAAATCGTTCCACCTCTATTTTATTACGATTTTGTAATACAGAGCAACTTGAGTAATGCGAGGCAAAACATTATTAAGACCATGATTCGAGTGTCTAAACGTATGCCTGTTTTAATTATTGACTGCGCACGTTAAACCAAGTATTTTAAATAAGATTATACATATCATTAGAGTTACTCAAAATAATGTAGTAACTTCCTACTGATAATAATATCAAAATTTCCCACATTTACCATAAAACTGCAGAATTTTCAAAAAGGCATGTGAGTTAGCAGCTTGTGGCTTTGGGGTCCTCTCTGCTTTGTAGGCGCTAGAACGGAGCCTTACACAAAACAACAACAACTAAAAAGCGATAGTTTATTTTTACGGTGTTCTTTTGTTTACACTCAAACAGCCAGGTGGTTAAAGTAGCGATTTTCCATGGCTTCTACCGCCGCATTGCTTTCGACCGCGTTGGATTACTACAATGACGAAGAGGAGCTCGACAGCGTGGACGACGACGACGAGCGCAGCTTTCGAGGGAGAGACTCCGAAGAAGGTAAGAAAGAAAATTCACCTACACACTCGAAGGAAATCAAAGAACAGCAACAATTCGGCTTCTGACTTGCTCGCGGGGGTGACATTTTTATTTCGATTGCCGGTCTAGTCGCGCGTCTCAACTCTGATGATTGCTTTAGGTAATGACGATGATGTGTTTGAAAATGCATACTACGGGGGGTGATGACTGTCGTGATGTATCGCGATTGGCTGGCTCGCGCTAACAGTCGGATGTATATTTGATTTGGAAGCGGACTAATTGTGGCGATGAGGTTGAAACTCATTTCAACATAGCGATCGAGTCGATCTCGGCTAGGCTAAAATGGCGAATGCTGCTACATAACATCACGCTCACTTGTCTTGTTTTAAATCGTATTATTTTTTTAAATGACACACTTTTTCTCATAATGACGCCTTGAGACGATTGCGCATGTATTAGGCCAAACTAAAGTAGACGTTAGCGGTTAGCATGAGCAGCACCAGCCAGTAGAGCAGACCCCCCCCCCCCCCAACCTTATAGCACTCATTCATTCCAAAGAGACGCGACGACATTACGGCGAATGGCGAATAAAACAGCCGGGACGACGACGACAGGGACGATGACCGCCAACCCAGGTTCGCTGTCAGAACTTCGCACACACACTTTTGGTTTTGGTTTTGGATGGTGTGTCTCGTGTCGCTTCCCGAACCTCTTTTCCGTGTTGAAATTATGCCCCTCACCCCCCTCGTCCTTAAAACAGCTGACCGAGCTAACTTGAGCTAGCACTGGCATCGTGCTATCTTCTTGAATCGATCAAAATGTCATGAAAAGCCAAAGCTTGTTGTGCCCGGTGTCGGATCGCCGAACTTCATTGAACCCGGCTGGCTTCCCTTGACCGACGAAGAAGAAAAAGAAAAAGCCGTGGCAGTGGCCAAGTTAGTTAGCCCAGTCGACCGGCCTCTTCATGCGGCAAAAAAAAAAAAAACTATTAGCTTTCTTGTCACTTGCCCTTTGAAATGACTGTCGAACCGAGACCAATCCCCAAGTTTCGTGACTAGATCTAGACGAGGGTTCACCCGCCTCCTGTGTGGATTCACAAGCCTTGTAAGCAATAATGGCACTACAATATGCTGCACTAAAGTAGACATCTTGATGCGCTATATTTTTATAGCTTATCGCGCTTTCACAACAGCTGCAACAAAGTGCTTGACAGAACATTTAACATTAAATAAATTCGGAAAATCAGCGTTGGAAGAAGTAGAAAATATGAACCATCGTTGGTCAGCCTTGACCGATCTACAGGTTTTGATGCTAATTCCGATATTTAGCAGAATAAAATTTTGATCACCGATTAATCGTGCGATTAATTCTGACTGATTTCACGGTTTGACGTTAGCGTTGACCTTCTGCCAATAGAGGGCGCTAAGAGACTGCGGAACTTGTCATAAGGATGTTGTTGACTTCACTGGAAGCATGAAACATCTGCCATGACGGTGCCGGCCCCCCCCACGAAACTTCGGGACCAAAATCTCGTTTCCACCAAATGATTTTAATAGATCTTACAAGCTGCATTCAGTCGATACTTCCTCCTCCTCTCCTCTTGTTGATGTCCGTCACAGATACGGAGGACGCCAGCGAAACGGACATCGCCAAGCACGACGAAGACGACTATGTGGAAATCAAAGAGCAGTACGTCGTGATCTGACGCCGTGATCCGTTTTGTCTCGGAACACGCCGGCTGCTTGTCACCTGCTCTGAGTGTGTGCGTGTTCTTCACAGAATGTACCAGGACAAGCTGACCTCACTGAAAAGACAACTACAGCAGTTACAAGAAGGTGCCCCTGTGCTAAGTTTGTCTCCGGGCAAGCCGCGCTCGACGCTGACCGCTAACCAAAGTCGACAAAACAACTGTTTTTGTTTTTCAACATCGGCGCATTGGTTTCGCAGGCACTTTGCAGGAGTATCAGAAGAGAATGAAGAAGTTAGATCAGCAATACAAAGAGAGGCTGCGCAACGCAGGTGAGCGACATTTCGAGGAAGGCCGGCTTGACGTGTATGTTACTACAGAGCATCCCCAATCAGAAAAGAAATACGCCCATTCTCATACCAATTACCGATACCGCCGCTCGGCCCTTTTGATACAAAAATTTCCCACCGAAAAAAACCCAATGACGAGATAAATAATTTCCCCAATATAAGAATTTTCCTCAATCATGAATGAAATGATTGCCGATGTTATATTCTTCTAATTTCTAGTTCCTGATTGTAAAACGGCCGATACTAGTCTTCGTTTCCGTCACGAGTACGATACCTTGGAATAAGGTTGGTATCGACACTGGGATGATACCTGGTATCGGTACTCCTCCGTCCTTAATAAAGAACATAATTTTTTTCACCCAAACTTACTTTGAATAGTCAATTGGCAACTTTATACAAATATATATTTTTTTGGACTGAAAATTCATTCATTCATTCATCTTCCGAGCCGCTTGATCCTCACTAGGGTCGCGGGGGGTGCTGGAGCCCATCCCAGCCGTCTCCGGGCAGTAGGCGGGGGACACCCTGAATCGGTTGCCAACCAATCGCAGGGCACACAGAGACGAACAACCATTTGCACTCACACTCACACCTAGGGACAATTTAGAGTGTTCAATCAGCCTGCCACGCATGTTTTTGGAATGTGGGAGGAAACCGGAGCACCCGGAGAAAACCCACGCAGGCCCGGGGAGAACATGCAAACTTCACACAGGGAGGCCGGAGCTGGAATCGAACCCGGTACCTCTGCACTGTGAAGCCCACGTGCTAACCACTGGACTACCGGGCCGCCTCGGACTGAAAATCTTACTATTATTTTTTTTCTCTCAAAAGAAAAAAAATATATTCTTGTCAGGTTATGACGCTACGCACATATGAAGCATACACAGTAAAATGTCAAACAATAATAAGAATAAAAAAAATATACTCATAGCAATAATATTCATAAAACAAAATGCTTCTGTGTGTCGTTTGCAGATCTCTTTCTCCAGCTGGAGGTGAGTGCGCCCGCAAACGGTCAAAACGACCTTTGACCTTTGCGCTCGGTCATGACTCGTATGGCGCGCGCGCCCTTCAGACGGAGCAGGTGGAGAGGAACTACATCAAAGAGAAGAAGGCGGCGGTGAAGGAGTTTGATGACAAGAAGGTGGAGCTGAAGGAGAACCTCATCGCCGAGCTGGAGGAGAAGAAGAAGATGATCGAGAATGAGAAATTAACCATGGAGCTCACGGGCGGTAAGAGCCAACGCCGTTTGCGGCCGGGAGATTTTCTGGATCTCTTCTTCTTCTTCTTCTTTTTTTGTTTCAGATTCCATGGAGGTCAAGCCCATCATGACCCGCAAGCTGAGGAGAAGACCCAACGACCCGGTCCCGATTCCGGACAAAAGACGAAAGCCGGCGCCTGATATCCTTTCCGTCGAGTTTCTTGACGTGGAGAGCGACTTTCTTTGGGTGCCGATCAATCCGCAATTTCCCCCATCGCCGCTGGTCATTCTTTTTCTTATATTTCCCACTAAAACATGGTCGTTATTTATCGGCCAGGTCCATCTAAGTAACGTCGCCGTTTCCATTTGTTCTTGGGCGTGGCGTTCATTTCTTTAGCTTGACCTTAACTCTTCACACCGCAGCTCAATTACTTGCTAACAGAGGACCAGATCATGGAAGATCTCCGAACGTTAAATAAGGTAATCATCGTGGGGGGGTGAGGGGGTGGGGGGGGGGCAAATACATAAACAAACAAACCCATCCGAGCCCTTTTGTGTTCACTCAACGTCTTGCCGCCATTTTGTCTTCTTGCAGCTCAAGTCGCCGAAACGAGCAGGTACGACCCAACCCAACCCACGCCAGCAGCCACTTTTAGTTTCAGAAGATATTTAGCAGTTTTCATTTTCAAAAAAAAATATTTTGAAGTAGCTAACACTCCAAATACACCCCCAAGCTACCATGCCAATTTCCTGTTAATGCCACAAGATGGTGACAAAGTGCTACATTTTCCATTAGACGGGGCTACGGCCTGACTACGTGAAGCTCTTCCCCTCATGTCAACGTAGTTCTTAGGCGCCGCGATGCTACAAAAATGCACCCAAGCACTAGCCCCTTGATTCAACAACCAAGATGGCGTTTAGACTCCATTTCTTCCCCCGGCTCCCCCCCGCAGTGTCGCCGTCGTCTCCGGAGCACGTGCCCTCGGCGCCCATGGAGTACCCCGTGCAGCGCTTCGAGGCCCGCATCGAGGACGGCAAGCTCTACTACGACAAAAGATGGTGAGTCTGCCGCCCCATCGTAACGTTTCGCCCGGATGCTCTTCCGCCGCTCGCAAAAAAAAAAAAAAAAAGTTTCAGATCTCGCGCTCGTCACTCTTAACGGGGATTTGATGTAACAGCGGCGTCCAACCGGCTACGGGTGGCTTTTTCGTCCTTCCGATGTGGCTTTTTTCAAAATGTTTGTTCATTTTTCCCAACGTAATTCAAAGTTTTAAGATGACGCTGCTGTTGTAACATTAAAATGAAAGGCTTTCCTTGCCTCGGCAACCAAAATGCGCCTCACAAGAGAGTGGTGCACAAAGGAGGCAAAATTGGCGGCATCTGCCCAAGTTGAGGGGAGAGCGGACACGAACGATCCAAAACATCCTTTTTCCAAGTTCCAGACTTTCAACACGAAAGCAAGCACGCGCTACGACGACACGCTGTCAGCCCACTTTCTGGATCTATTCACGTTTCGCACTCAATCAACAAACAAAAATGTTGTCGATGTCCCGACACAAACTGCCCAAAAGTTCCAAGTGGCGGCCATTTTAATAAAGAAGGTGAGCGACCGTGATTTCAATGAAGAACTTTGAAAACTCCTCTGCGGCTGATACGGCAAGGATGTCCTCTCACCGTGTTTGCCATTTGACAGTCTTCACGAAAAGGTAAAAGTCAATCGAAATGTTCACGCGTCCGCTTCGTTCTTGGTTGATCTCTTTCGTGCTATTTTTCCACGTTAAGCTAACGTTAAGCTAACGTTACGCTCGTTTCGATTGTTGTTGTATTTACGGCATTTCTTGTGGGAACTATTGCTTAGGGGGGTTTTCAATCATGTCTAATTCTCGATAGGATAGTTTCCCGAAAATAAATTATTTGCCAGGTGATGTATTTGAGATGCCTTTCAATTTGTTCCGTTTTTTTTCTTCACACTTTGTTCCTGAAACGGGAACCGTTGTAAACTCCGATTTTGGCCACCACGATATACTGTCCGTTTATGTGCTGGCTAAGTTCCGTCCGGAAATTATGTCGCGATCTTGATTCACTAGCTAACTGTTTTGTGAGACGAGCGCGGTTTTTCGTCACCATTTTCGAGCCGTTTGTGCGATTTGCAAATGTCCTCTTTGGCACTGCTCGTACTCACCACCAGATGGCAGCATTGCATCGTTCACGGCAGCCACTCTTGGATTGCAAAATTTGAGCGATTTAACGCTTTCAGGGACCGCGGTTACTACAGCAGACAGCCTATCACGTTATCAGGTTATCGTTGGTGCATGAAAGAGTAAAAAAAAAAATAAAAAAGGCGTTCATGTACATGTGTAACTTCAAAACCTTGCGCGTGTTGACACGGTTTTGCCAAGACTGCTCTTCAGAGAAAAGGTTTCCTGCATATGATTTATTTTTGTAGGTATGATCAAATGTTTTGCTTGCCTCTGACAGTTTGAGTTTAGACAACAAGAGATCAATAACACTTTGCCTTCTATTCATCTTCAGCGCAGGAGGGATTTACAATTATCTCCCAACTCTTTGTTCACTGGAGCGGCGCTTCCATTTTTTTTTTTTCCAATTCAAGAGTCTCCCAGTGTCTTAATTTTAAACAGACAATACAATACAATACAATACAATACATGGTGATTTATTTAGCGCTTTCACAACAGCGGCAGCTGTAACAAAGCGCTTAACATGCTTTATTCCACTTATTCCAAAAGCGATTGTATTTGTTTATTCCCCCCCCCCCCCCCCCCCCCTCATAATGACAATGTGAACGCCAGGGAGAAAGGATGTGCCTCCTTTATGTGTCTGGATTCCGGTTGACGGATATCAACGTCCATGGTACTTCATGAGTTTAAAGCCCTCGTGTGTGTGTGTGTGTTTTATTGTCCCCCCCCCCCCCCCCCCCAGGTACCACAAGAGCCAGGCCATCTATCTGGAGTCCAAAGACAACACCAAGATCAGTTGCGTCATCAGCTCGGTGGCCACCAACGAGGTGGGCGCTCTTTCCCCGAGACCCAATCAGACAGAATGTTTTTGTTTGTTGTTTTTCCTTTTTTTTTTTGTCTTACACCCTTTTTGTTGTTGTGTAGATTTGGGTGAGGAAGACCAGCGACAGCACAAAGATGAGGATCTACCTGGGACAGCTGCAGAGGGGAGCGTTCCTCATTCGGCGACGGTCGGCAGCGTAACCCCCACCCCCCCTCGCCCACCCAACCAAAAGTGTAAATTGTAAATTCGTCCAAATGTTCATTATGTTTGTTTAGGCAGTTTTGTCAGATTTGATTCCTTTTCACAAATAAATCTGATCAAGTGTTTTACAAATAGCCTTTGGTAATTTTGTTAACTTGATCAGGATACTTGACTAATTTTGCAATTTTCACCCCCAAAATGTTTTTTTTCTAGAATGAATTTTATCCCGTCATTGCTTTTCCTGTACAATTCCCGCTTTTAAAACCGCATTTTGTCTCTTGTCAGTCGACAGTAAGTGGCAAAATATGTTTTTAAAGATGTGAATTATACATGAAAAATAATGACGGTATCAAATTCAGTCGCCTTTTGGGGCTAAATTCTTTTAAAAAATTATTTCGGGTCGTACTGAGCAAAAATGGACACTTCAAACCAAAACGACAGACTTTTGGGGGGGGGGTATGGTTTCATAAGCCTTTTTTTTGTGGGTCTACTTGTGACGGACAAATCTAGTTAATGTCATATGTCTGCGTGAAAGTGGCATGAGGGCTGACTTTTCAAATTTGGCTGCTGCAAACCAAAACAGTCAACTATCTTTTCTGGCATGATCTCTAAAAACTTTTTTGTGGGTCTGCATGTAGGAAAGATGACCCAATTTCATGTAGCTCATTGAAAACTGCCTTTATGGGGAGTAATTTTGACAGATGAGTTTTCATGTTTTTAGCAATCTGACAATCTTGAGGAGACCAGGAAATGGACTTTGAACCAAAATTGCTGACTTCCTTTGTGTTTTGGGGCATGCTTTTTTTATTTTTTTTTGTGGGTCTACTCATGATAGTCATGCCTACCAAATGTCATGTTGCTAAGTGAGCTGGCATTGGCATTTTGATGGTTGTGAGTGTGAGTGGATGTTCATGTATGCGTGTCCTGCGATTGGGTGGCGACCAGGTGAAAATAAGAATTCCAGGTGGTGCTATTGAGTCCGTTTTTGTGCGGGAAGCGCCTCCATTTTGACCAGGTTGTGTTTTGGCGCCGCGAGCAGCCGTCGCCGCCGCCGCCTCTCATATCTCTCTCTCTCGTCGCTCTCGCGCAGCGGGCCTGTGGAGCGCTCATTGCTTGTGTGCATAAAACCTCACCCGGGGCGTCAATAAAAAAAAAAAAAAAAATTTGAAGAAAAAAAAAAGCAAATTTCCCCCGGCGCCCGATTGCACATTTCCTCTTTCATCTGCCGACACTCCAAATTGAGTATTCGCCACGGCGCGCGTTCAGCAGCTGCGCGCCGTCGGCTTGAGCGATCAAGTAGACAGGCAGGCAGCACCTCATCATTCAACACGACTCAACCGCATAGAGACCTCAAAGTATTTTTGTTTCGGAGAGAGGAGCGTGTAACGGTGGAGGCGCAAAAAGACGAGTCGAAGACTGCAAGAGGTGACGAGGGTAAAAGACGGAGGAGAGGTTGCAAAGTGATCAGATTAGATCAGTTCAAGAGGCAGGCGAGGAAGATAAAAGGTAGACGAGGGCCGAAGAGGGACGGATGACGGTAGGTGAAAGGGGGAAGAGGGGGAAACCAGAGTACCCGCAGAAAAGCCACACAAGCACAGGGAGAAGATGCAAACGCCACACAGGAAGGCCGCAGCTGCAATTGAAGCCAGTCCCTCTGCACCGTGAAGTCAACATGCTAACCACTTGACTTCCAGGCTGCCTAACTTCTAATTATTCATTCATTCATTCATTCATCTTCCGAGCCGCTTGATCCTCACTAGGGTCGCGGGGGGTGCCGGAGCCTATCCCAGCTGTCTTTGGGCAGTAGGCGGGGGACACCCTGAATCGGTTGCCAGCCAATCGCAGGGCACACAGAGACGAACAACCATTCGCACTCACACTCACACCTAGGGACAATTTAGAGTGTTCAATCAGCCTGCCACGCAAATTTTTGGAATGTGGGAGGAAACCGGAGCACCCGGAGAAAACCCACGCAGGCCCGTAGAGAACATGCAAACTCCACACAAGGAGGCCGTAGCTGGAATCGAACCCGGTACCTCTGCACTGTGAAGCCGACGTGCTAACCACTGGACTACCGGGCCGCCCGACTTCTAATTATTAGTTTTCAAATCTTGAAATGGCCTCCCCCGCTCAAAGGCCGAAGAAGGTCCGCGGAGGCAGAAGCGTGAAGGCAGGCCAGCAACTGAGGGGGGGGGGCGCACACTCCCTTTGAAAATGAAAAATTGTGGCCGTTTAATCATACGCTGCTTCACTTGAGCTCAACAATAGGCGTAATGACGCATTCATGCTCAGCCACGGCAAAGCCCAACGTTTGCTTGAAAGGAATTGATTGGCTCATTGTCAGTCTGATGATGATGATGATGATGTCACTGGCCAACGCTCTGCGTATTCACCGCACGGATGCATACACAGAAATATGGAGGAAATGCGTGTGTGTGTGTGTGTGTGTGTGTGGCAGGGACTGAGCTCGCAATGTGCTCGGAGCCACTTGAGTCATTCTGCTGCGTGCGCGCGCGAGCAAAGACAATGACATTAAATCCAACCCGACAGCGTTCGTATTCCAGTGTTACGCAGAGGGAGGAATATGGAAACATGTGAGCGCACAAGACGAATCTGTTGGCCACTTGATTAGGCACCCCTGCACTGTCTAACGGCAGTCCAAAACGGTGGCGGGATTGTTTACGGTGCACCCCTAAAAGGCTTTGTAGGATGCTATGCTAGGCTATTAGCATTTCGTCAATTCTCATTTGAAGATGAACTGGGCAAGATGTCAATTCGACCCGAGTAGCGTTTTGTACTGAGGCGGCTCTCTTGCTATGCTAAGAAGTTAGCGTGTTATTTATTTTCTTTTGGAGTTGAACCTCGTGATTGTCCAAAATGTCAAATTCTCAAGTTGCTATTTCACTATGCTACGCTATTAGTAGACGTTACGATCTGGTGATTTGGCGCTGGATCACGTCTTTCACCGAGTGGCAGGGATCCGTGGCAAACTCTTCCTTTTCAGGGACGCAAAAAAGGAATTCCTGTTCTCCCCGTTTGGGAACATCCCATAATCAGCCTTCGTTTTATTGGATTTCAAGAAGTATTTTTTTTTCTTCTCAGGATTTACTTTTGCAAGGCTGCTGTGGCAACAATGATTAGCATACCAAATTTTAGCATTTAACCAATCCTCTATTAAAGTAGCAACTGATTACGGAGCAAAATTTAAAATCCTGATCAATCTGCGTTCTCACCTTTGTTTCTCAGGTGTCTTATCTAGCTAAATGTTAGCATCCCGACAGTTAGCATGATAGCTTTTGATCCGTTCACAGTTGAATCTACCTGACTACGGAGCAGTATGTCACATCCCCGTCAGTACTTTTTGTGCTTGGGTTGCTATCTTCCGTGATGTTAGCATACCAAATGTTAGCATTTAACCAATCCTCTATTAAAGTAGCAACTGATTACGGAGCAAAATTTAAAATCCTCATCAATCTGCGTTCTCACCTTTGGTTCTCAGGTGTCTTATCTAGCTAAATGTTAGCATCCCGACAGTTAGCATGATAGCTTTTAATCCGTTCACAGTTGAATCTACCTGACTACGTAGCAGTATGTCACATCCCCGTCAGTACTTTTTGTGCTTGGGTTGCTATCTTCCGTGATGTTAGCGTAGCAAGTGTTAGCATGTTACGCTACACAAACACCAGAGTGAAAGGTGCTGCCAGAATGTACTGACAAATGTCAGACGAAAGCGTCCATCTTGATGCGTTAGCCGTGCGAGTGTGAAAGGTTTGTCTTTGCCTCCAAGCACAAATTAATTTGTTGGGGAGGGGGGGTGAGAAGTGCAAATTTTTCCGGCGGTGTGTGTGTGCAGGTGTGTGTGTGTGTCTGCCTCCAAAGGTGGACGCCTCTTGCCCCATTTCATGGTAGACTGGCCGGCTAAATTTGTCAGGCGAAATTCATTCATCATGACTGCCGCCGCGATGTCCATTTTTCTTCTTGTTGGCGGAGGTCGTGGACGTCCTTCAGGCTTCTGTGGGCGTTACGTTAGAAAAGTCTGATGAGCACATTGCGGCAAATAAATGTCCCCTGTTGACAGCGCCGCTCGTCATTTACAATGTGACCTCTGACAAAAATGCGCACGCAGCATCGATTAAGACCCCCCTCCCCGCAAGTATGCCCCCTTTTTTTCCACTTAAAATAAATCTTTTCATAGCAAATGAGCATCAAGTGTTGATGGATTTTCACTATTTGCGGTGGGGCTCGGGTTCTGGTCCCTATTGATAGCAGATGTCCACTTCATCACAGAAGGGTCTCCACAAGACCCCGTGTGTGTGTAATAACAATTTGAAATGGAAAATATGTGTCGTTAAGCGCGAAACACCCCCACCCCAATGTAATTCCCGAAATAAGTCCATTATAACATGCGCCCAAAGTACTAAATTGTAGCTACAAAATAGAGATAACATTACCACAAAAGCTTTGGCCACAAAAATACGACTGCGAATGTTTACAAAAATTCGTACGCCAAATTGGTTGCGGAGGAAATTGTCTTTGTTGTTGATCAAAGCGTTGGACATTGTCTTCGTTCATGACTTGCCACTCAACAACATAGCTTTCGGGTCAGATTGACCCGTAAATATTGAAGGATTAAAAAAAAAACCCTCTATTTATGCTTTTTTTTAAAAGTTAGCATCGCAACTGTTGGCATGCTCTCATTTGATCTTTTGTGCGATGCGGAGGCAGGAGTTCTTCTTCATTAGCGCCTTTGAGATGAAGATGTACGACGAGAGCTCTTAATTGCGCCGCAAATGAAAGCAATACGCTCGCCTGGCCCGGCCGTGGCGTTAATTGATGCGGAATTAGGCTCCGCGTCTTCAGCTCAGGAGCACATTAGCTGCAATTTATGCTGGCTGCGTATTAGAAAAAAAAGATAGAGAGAGCATGGATTAATTGGCAGTCATTTAAGAAATGAGGACATGCTTAACCCTCAAACAACCAACACAGACAAGTTTGCATTTTTTTGATTTTCTTGAAAGCTGCTTATTTCCTTCGTTAATGTGCTCCTCTGATTTGTCGTGGAGGGGCCCGTGAAGTGTCGAAAGATCGTTAGCCAGCGCGTGACGTGTCGCGAGCGCGTCCTCGACTTTTTCACGTGGGGAGGGCGAAATGGACGTTTCCCTCGCGCCCGTCCGGGACGCGCTGACGAGTGAACGACGGAGCCCGCGGGGCGCCTTACTCGGCGTGTCACTGAGGACAAAAGGAACCCAACGAAATGAGGTCACGTTAGCCGCGCCCGCGACCAGATCACCCCGCGGCCGCGCTTTGGTTGCACATTTGGCCTCGAATGATGAGCAATTACATCGCGATGCAAAAAAAACGGTGACATTTTTCAAGATCTGACCTTCTGGAGTTGACTATGTTACAGTTTCACGCTTGGAATTGAGAAGGGGTAGACCCACAAAAAAAAATGTCGGTTTGACAAAATCATTTCATCAACATTTGTTAGCTGTGTCTGTCGTGAGTAGACCCACAAAAAAGTCTCAAGGAGTCATGTGGCAAAAGACACAGGAAGTGTGTCATTTTGGTTTGACAAAATCATTTCACCCCAAAAAAATGGTTTGAATGGACGCCAAATCTTGACGTGATAGAACCCGCTGTGTTGTTCGATTTTAAATTCAACCCCTGCAACTTTTTTGACTCGGCAACATTTGTTAGCCGTGTCTGTCGTGAGTAGACCCACAAAAAAGTCTCAAGGAGTCATGTGGCGAAAGACACAGGAAGTGTGCCATTTTGGTTTGACAAAATTATTTCACCCAAAAAAAATGGTTTGAATAGACGCCAAATCTTGGCGTGATAGAACCCGCTGCATTGTTCGATTTTAAATTCAACCCCTGCAACTTTTTTGACTCGGCAACATTTGTTAGCCGTGTCCGTCATGAGTGGACCCACAAAAAAGTCTCAAGGAGTCATGTGGCAAAATACACAGGAAGTGTTGTCATTTTGGTTTGACAAAATCAATTTTCCCCAGCGGGTTTTGTAGGACCCGCTGGGTTATTCAATTTCAAATTCAGCCCCCCTGAAAATTGTGAAATAGAGTTGACATGTCTATCATGTGGAGACCGTCAAAAAAATGGACATGAAGCTCAGTATTGTTTCTGGTTGCTGTGAAGCAACCATTTCAGCCAGATATTGATTTGGCAGCACCCAGTGGATCGCAGTATATTAAAAAAAATAAAAATATTTTTTTTTTAGCATTTTTAGCTAATTTAGCCATTTTAGCTCAGTTTGACCCTCTCCATGGGTGCTTGAAAGATGAGCTCGTCTGAGAGATTTGAACTAATTTCTGCCAATTTAGAATCGCGAATACAACACACATGGATGATGCCAAATGTCCAAAAATTTGACTTTTGTGGAAACTCGGCCCGTCGGTGGCGTGACGGTGAGATTTGCTGACTGCCCGCGGGGGGGGGGAGGACTCGACGGCTTCAATTCCGTTTGACAACATCAAATGACGCCGTTTGTCTCCATCGAACGAGAGTGTTCGCGGTTGGCGCGGCAGACCTTTTGTTGGTCGTGTTTTTCGTCCTCGTGAGCGCGAAAGCTTTTAGCGGCGCCAGCGCCCCTAAATGAAAAGCCATCAGCCGCTTGTTAAGACGAAGCACTCGCGCCCTCGCTTCAAGTGTCAAAATGTGCCGATGCCGCATCGGCAGCCTGTACGCGAGCCTCGCTCTCGTCAACTGCCATTACCGCGTGACCAATGACACTTGACTGCCGCTCGTCTTGTTAGCATATCGCGTAAGTAGCCTGACATGACGGCGCCGTGGCGACGAGTAAACGACAAGCCAGCGCGTTTGGCCTTCGTCACGGGACGCACGTGACGCAGTGGAAGCCGTCGCTGGACCGAAGCTTACCGTATTTTGCGCACCCTAAGGGGCACCTACATTCCATTTTCTCAAAAGACGACAGCGCACCTTATTAATCCGATGCGCCTTATATACGGATCGATATTCGGATTTCTTGGACGTAGTATTTTTTGAATGTTCTGTAAAGCTCTTTGCTACACCTGCAGCCGTTGCGAAACCTCAATATAAATGAACCCGTATTGTATTGTATTGTATTGTATTTACGTTAGTGTAGCTCCATCTAGTGGATGCATAATGCAACCGCAGCCACTATTGTAGCTTCAAGTCTAACCCTAACCCCACAAAAAACCATTTTATAATCGGCCATTCAGTGACGATGCCCTTTATACTCTCAAGCGCCTTATAGTGCGAAAAATACGGTATTACATATATATTATATATATATATATTTATATATATTATAAAATAACAGCTTTGCTCAAAGTACAATCGAAAATAATAAATCTTTTTCTGCCGTTTTCCAGAAGTAAATGAAAGCTTTCGTTCAAATAATCTGCCACCGATTTAATCGAAAGTTTATTGATCAGAAGTACTCGTGGTATATTATTGGTCTTTAATGAAGTGGTACAAACATCCCTAAAATGGAAAAAACTAAACAAAACGATCAAAACAACTGCTTTTTAGCGTGAAATTTTTTGGTTTTTTTTTCCTTCGAGGGCCGACCGGATAACATCTTGATGAGACGAGCGTAACGGTGATTTATCAACCCCGCGTAGTTATTAGCCCGTCGCCAGCGCGCGGCGGGGATGCATAAATTCATCAGTTGTCGCCGCTGATGATGCGGCGCGGCGTCGGCGGCGGTGTGGGAAAAACGCAACCGAGCCGGAGCGTCACGCCGGGCGCCTGATTGCGAAACTTGCCGCATGGTCGAGCAGTGGCGTCCATTAGCGTTCGTTATCGGCAAGATGGCGCTGAGAGGGGGGGGGGGGGGGCGGGCAAAGGAGGTAAAAGAGAAAATATGGCGGCGGGGGCATACTGGAGAAAATAGCGCGCCTGTTGGCAATCTGCGCGAATCCGAATATTGTATATGTATTTTTGAATATGCCTTCACTAATATACGTATTTCAAAGATCGCATAAAATTGCCGTTCATTTCATGTAATAAGGAAAAGAAATATTTCGACTGGGATGTACGGTTGATCGTTATTGGCCGATTTCTTTTTGCTCTCATAAAAAAAAGCAACAAGTGCCATCAGCTTGATTGATGATTCCCAAGATTTTTGATGCTTTGGATTTTGGCGGCACTCCACTTCCCTGCCGCATTTTCAAACGGATTTTCTTTTCCCCGGGTGACAAATGTCGGCAAAGATGTCGGCCGGCAGGCGAGCGGCGAAGCGGCGCGCCGAGCGGGAAACAGATGTCGACTGATCCCCCCCCCCCCCCTCCCTCCCTCCCTTGAGGGAAGATGACTTTTTTTTTTTGCTCGGCTGCCTTTCACCTCTAACGGTGACCTTTGACCTCCCGGGTTGTATCGCGAGCCACCTGGCTCTTTGTAATACTGCCGCGACCGCTCTCAGTGGTGCATTTACAAACAGCAACTACCGCCGATAAGACGACTACTCCCGGATGTTGACATTTATTGGCTGCGTCTCAATTGTTGCTACTTACTCGCGTGGTGTGGCGTATGTTCGTGTGTGTGATTGTGAAAAATCATTTGTCGTCGCTTTCATTGCAACGCTCCCTCATAAACAATCGAACGTCTCCATTTTCCGTACTTGAAATTTGAGCGTTCACATGATCTATTGGTTGCCGGCTGCGTTGACCATTTTGGCGGCACGGTAGTGCGGGTTGTTACCGGAGAGTCTCGCTTCGTCGCTCCATCTGGAGGACGAGAATGGCTCCCCTGACACTAGTATTTATATGTATATACAGTATGTGTATATATATATATATATAGAGAGAGAGAGAGAGAGAGAGATCCTCTATAATATATTTATAGAGTCTCTATATTTTTTTATATTTTATATTAAAAAAAAATATATATATATATTTATTTAATATATATAAATATAAAATATATTTTTTAAATATTTTATATTATATATATATATATTTATTTATATATTTAATATATATAAATATAAAATATATATTTTTTACGTGAATAAAATAGTTCTACCCCCACATCGATTACATTGATTTCAATTAATCCAATAAAATAAGACAAATACTTTTTGGGAATAAAAATTAAAAGTTGTTGACATGTAATTTTAAGATATTTTTATTTTTTAAAATACCGGTAAGATCAATTAGGCAACGTTGTGTATTTAATTGAAGAAATTCAATAAAAATACAACTTGACATTGATATGAATGACACATTCAAGTAATTTGGTTCTTTTCTTGAGTGCCGCCTGTCAAGCGTCTTTTTTGTTTTGGAACAACACCCCCACCCACAAACCCCCCCCAAAAAAACTTCACCTGACATGCTCCATTTGCGCCGCGGCTAGCAAGACGAGCGGCCGCAGCGGAGAGCTCATTTCGAGGCGCTTCCTCAGCTTGTTTTTTTGTTTTTTTTTCCGTTCTCCACCGGCAGCGTGTCATCAAGCCCATGGCAACCCACCGTAACCCACGGCAACCCGCGGCCACGCGCCGCTCGCTGGGCTGCCACTTAGCAAAGGCGCCCCGAGTCGTCGCGGCCAGCTGAGATTTCAAGTGGAGAAAAACAGCTTCGAGCTCCACTCAAAGCATTTTTTGCAGCTTCTCATGTTGACCAAGACGGGAAACATTCAACATGAGTTGGGTTCGGGGTCCTTGACCCCGAAAAAGCGGGTCGGGGGGGGGGGGTTATACGGTAGAATCAACGAGGGTTGCAGTGATTAGCGCTTTGAAAAAAAGTAGTGCTATGCTAAACAGTTCGTTCGAGAATCTGATAACGCTGACTGTGGAGGCTTTGCGGGTGGGGGTGGAGTTGGGGGGGGGGGGGGGGGATTCCTTCCCATTTTTTTGCTTGATGTCCAGCTTCAGCCGTTCAACAATCCGGAGGTCTCCGTTGTGGTACTTTATGATTCATAATGCGCCACACAGGCGGCCCGGTAGTCCAGTGGTTAGCACGTGGGCTTCACAGTGCAGAGGTACCGGGTTCAATTCCAGCTCCGGCCTCCCTGTGTGGAGTTTGCATGTTCTCCCCGGGCCTGCGTGGGTTTTCTCCGGGTGTTCCGGTTTCCTCCCACATTCCAAAAATATGCGTGGCAGGCTGATTGGACGCTCTAAATTGTCCCTAGGTGTGAGTGTGAGTGCGAATGGTTGTTCGTTTCTGTGTGCCCTGCGATTGGCTGGCAACCGATTCAGGGTGTCCCCCGCCTACTGCCCGGAGACAGCTGGGATAGGCTCCAGCACCCCCCGCGACCCTAGTGAGGATCAAGCGGCTCGGAAGATGAATGAATAAATGAATGAATGAATGCGCCACACATTTCCAGTGGGAGACGGGTCTGGACTGCAGGCAGGCCAGTCTCGTCCCCTGCACTCTTTTACTCCGAAGCCACCGTGTTGTCACGTGCTTTGGCGTTGTCTTGCCGAAATTAGCGGAAAGGGTTTCGGGCAGAAATTTGTTGTATCTCCGAAACCCCGATGGACCTTTCAGCACACACTTCGCTTTGCCTTCTTTCGTCTTCTTCCGCTAAAATGACGGCAAAGTGAGACACGGGCCGACGGCGGCGGCCGGAGGAGCCGTCAATTAGACGACATTATTCACTCGGGCCGCTCATCGCTGAGCCCTGCGAGCGAGCGAGCGAGCGCTCGGGCAAAGTGGAGCGCTTGTGTAACAGTCCTTGGTCCAAAGCGAAAAGGAGGAAGAGAAGAAAGGAAGGAAGGGAGGTGGAGAGGGGGGGGGGCGTCGGATTCCACTGAGGTTCTTGCGGGACAATCGGCTTCAAAACTGGAAAAAATGACAAATTCATATCTGGACGAGGACTCGAGGCGGAGCGAACGAGAGCGCGTGCCGCCTCGGGGGAGGATCTCTGAGGGCTTGTCAACACTGGGCTGGTCCCGCTTCTCATTGGATATTCCTCAAACTGTTCTGCGGCGTCTTTTTGGTTTTGACACGCGAACAAGCCCGATGCCCGCTTTGAGTCACTGACGGGTTGCTCGACATTTGCCGTCCGCACGTTGTCTGTCACGTCGGAGATTAAAAAACAAAAACAAAAAACAAAACAATCCATCAAATCCATCATCAGCCTTCCGGCTTTCACCGTGTGAAATGCATTCGAGTGCCTCGTCGTTGCCTGCAAATGCGTCCACTCCACATGATGGATTTGATGGATTGTTTTGTTTTTTGTTTTTGTTTTTTAATCTCCGACGTGACAGCCAACGCGCGGACGGCAAATGTCGAGCAACCCATCAGTGACTCAAAGCGGGGACGTGTTTGCAGGCAACGACGAGGCACTCGAATGCAGCCAAGCCGCCAGCCTGAAGGCCTCGTTTATATACATATATTTTTTTTTTGCCGCCATTTTGTGTGAGATACGATTTGGGTTGATCGTCAAGGAAATGACATCATGACATGATTGTCCATCGACGACTCTTCCTCAAAACCGGACGCTAAGTCGATAAATCCCGCCGAGAGACGTACGTGATGGCCGCCCGACGCGAAGATGACGCGCACGCTTTGATTACTTTTGCGACACAAAAGCACCGAGGCTGGATGAAAGAGGAAGACGGCGCAGCCCCCGGGGCGACATCCTTTTCTCGCGAGCCGCCCCGCTGCCAACGGGGGGCGCCTTCCGGCTTGTCGCCTTTGTGCAAAGCGTGTTAATCGCGCACCTACTCGTCATTAAGTGGCGGCCTGCTTCTCATCAAGGCTGCAGATTATCAGCTCATGCGCTGGCTTTGATTCCTCGCCACCGCTGCCACGAACGACAAAAAAAGTCTCGATAGAAGCCGCACGTGGGCGCTTCAAGGTTTTTTTGGAGTGGGGGGGGGGCGGGGGGGTTGGTGGCAACGGAAACGAAAAAAAATAAGTGGAAACAAAAAGACAAAACCAAGTTGACTGAAACGAGATCTTACATTCATGCTACAACGAATAATAATTAATAGTAATAATTAGGTTTTTTTGTGGGTCTCCTCATGAAAGAAAAGCTTATGGAATTTGATGTTGTTCAGTGCAATAGAATTTGGGGGATCTGAATTTTCAGAAACTACGAGAGGAATTTGTCTTTGAAATGGGAAATGCACGTCAACTGGCTGCTTCACAACCAATATTTTTTTTTTGTGGGTCTACTCATAATTAACAGGTGAACCAAAGAAAGGCCTTGGGCGCTGTTACAATTTGGTGATGAAATGTTACATCAAAAAATAACATTTTTTTTTATGTAACATTTGGTAACATTTTTAGTATTGATTTTTTTTAATGTGTTAAGTCTCAAGAAGCAATGGCTGAAAAATTGCGAAAAAAAATTTGAGAAAATTTGTCTTTTTTGTTGTTGTTGAGGTCGTCTGGGTCATTTCCTAGCAGCCTTCCGAGATGAACTCCTTCAAGGGATTTTGTTTGAGTTCCAACCCCCACCCAAAAAAAGAAAAAGTATACTCGACAGCTGGAAGATGCTTTCATTGTGGGCGGAGCCTGGCGGCAAAGTTTGATGACAAAAGACGAGGGTCCGTTCTTCCTGCTTCATTCTTCCTTGGAGCACAAAGAAGAAGCTGGAGGGACAAGTGAAGTGATGATGTGAGTTAAGGCGGGGAGGGGGGAGGGAGGGGGTGGGGGTGTTGTCAGAGAAAGTAAGGATGAAAGGAGGGGGACCCCCCCCCAGCCCTCCTTCCCCCACTCTCCTTGCATCCCTCCCTCTGTTGACGTCATTTGCTGAGAGACACAAAACAAGCCTCTCGCCGCCGATCTCCTCAGTCGGCGTTCACTCGTGCGCGCTCGCCGCCACGCTCGCCCCCGTCGGATCAAACCTCCGCAGCTTCGGATGCCCCCCCACCCCACCCCACCCTACCACGCCACTCGGCACCAATCGGAATTGGCCTCCCGGAGCCAAACTCGGCAGATGTGACGGAGCGGCGCGATCGCAGCGCCTCTCTATTTGCCAGCGCCCCCCGCTCCCCCCCCCCCCCCCCCCCCCCCCGGAAGAGCAATACATCCACTTGGGAGACGCGAGAGGGAGGGCGTCCTCGGGGTCCCACGCTGACACACGCTGACCCTGGGAACGGGAGAGGCGCTCCGCTCGCACCAGCCGCCCCCCCCCCCCCCCCAACCCCCCTACCGCCCCCCTCCTCCCGGGCTTCAGCACTTGGACAGCTCCTGGCCGCCTTCCCATGCACGCCGGCGCGTCCTCCTGGCTATGATGCAGACGGCGGCTTCGGTCCAGGAGAGAGCCGCCATGCTGCATCAGAAGCAGCTCTTTGAGAAGTTCTGGAAGGGAACCTTCAAGGCGGTCGCCATGCCCAGGCCGGAGAGCGTCTTCGCGGCCAGCATCGCCGCGCGCAGCAGGCTGACCCGGTGAGTACGTCCGGGCGACTTTGACGGCTCTCCGCGGGCGTTCAACGAGAACGCCACCCGAAGACTAATTCTCCATTAAATTCCCTTTTGCAAACAAGCGTAATGACACACGAATTCCTACAGGTGGCCGCGTTAGATTGCTCTGAATGTGAGATCAGCACAGCTTTTGAGTAGACGAAACGGAACGTCGAACGAAAACATTACCTGAGATTTATCCAAGACCGATTGTCCTCGTCACCCTGTCAATCAAACATGTTTGATTAGCTCGGGCAAGACTCGAAATTCATGAACGAACCCTCAAAGTGTTTGATGTTGGATGTGCATAAAAGGACGTACATCACATCCACAGCTTCCCAGAAGTTCACGGTTGATCAGCAGAGACGTAAACGCAGGTTGCACCCAAAACGATAAAGTCTACCGGCCCGCGACGTGTCCTTTTGATTTCCGCCGCGGCGCCGGTGCGACTCTCACTCGGTTGCACTCCGGACGGCGCAGACGCCCGCCATCCGCTTCGTCTTAACGCCAAATTAGACGCGTTAATGAGAATCAGCACGGGCCGTTGCTTCGGCGCCGACGCTCAATTGCACACTCTGCTCTTTAATGTTCCGCACTCGCCGCACACCTTGCTTAGCGAAAACATTTTTCTTTCGGCTCTGCCGTCCGTCGGATAAAAGGTCCGCCTCAACGGGTGGCTTTGCCGCGCGTTTGCCCCGTGGGCCTGCGGTGGCGACTGAGCCCACCTCATCCGCGCCGCGGAACGTCTCCCGTCGCGCGCTGAAATCCAAAGCGTTTCCTGCGCCCGACAAATTTTATTCGGCAAAGTCATTTTTTAAATAGTCGGAAGTGGTGAGGAAGGTTGCTGTGCCAAAGTTCATGAGCTCAAAATACTGGCCTCTGATTGGTCCGTTATGGTTGGTTTCGAGTCGGGTGATGTGTAAACTTGCCGTGCCTGCGGCGGCCATGTTGGGAGGGGCGGCTTTACCGTCAAAGCCAATGCATTGACGTTGAAAGTAAGTCGGAACGTAATAATTCAGGTTTATACTTACTAGGTTAATACTTAAAAACATCAGTTGGAAAAAAAAAAACGTTTTGTATTGTCACTCCTTTTTGAAATGTGACTCACTGTGACTCACTTTGCTACGCCCGGGTCACAATATTGTTGTATGCGTCGGAAAAGTGCGATGGCTTCTCAAATGGCCGCCGAAAAACTACTTACTGCAGCGAAGTAAATTGCCGAACCACAGACGGCGGAGCGATTTGCGCGCAAAAAAAAAAACAAAACAGAAAAAAAAACCACACACAAAACCCAAACGCTCTAATGCCGACGGCCTCAAATCTGCTCGAATGATACCCGACGCGAAAGTGAAAGGAAGTGAAGAGTGAGAGCGAGGCATTGATTGCTTTTGCTATTCTCCACCAGGGAGAACCAAAAGTACCACGTGGCTCGGCGATGAAAACAATTTGGCCACCCCCATGCATTCGTTTGTTCAACTGTCTCTAATGAAATGGTCAGTGAGCGAATACAAATGGGGATGGGGCTTGAGTTGGGGGGGGGGGGGGTTTCCGGCATGTCTGCTCCGTTTTAGCCGGAACGGTGTGGCCCCCCGAGAAGGCCTTGACAGTGATGCTGAGGGCAAGTGGGGGAGCTTGCCGGCATCCGCCATGGGGTGGGGGTGGTCAGACAGAAAGGGAATAACAAGAAAAAAAACAGCAGAAATAAACTGCTTGTTTTCCCCTCTTGTTGTGTTGCAATGGCCTGGATTGGACCGTCACCACGAGGAAGCATTATTCACGCTGTGCTTCTGCGCGTGTGTGTGTGTGCGTGTGTGTGCGTGCGCGCGTGCGTGTGCGCGTGTGTGTCGGAGGTGATTGTGTCGAACGAACACGGAGGCAGGAACGGAGGAGACAGAAGGATGGTGTTTCTCTTCTCCTGCTCGAAGGGCTCACACCCGCCAAGGAGCAATTAAAAGTTGCTTCTTTTTGGCTGCGGGACGTGTTTTTGTGTTTGAGTGTGGGGGGGGGGGGGGGTGAGAGAGAGAGAGAGAGAGAGAGAGCTATACGAATGATTGTATGCTGGAGTGTCTGTTTGTGTGTGGCACGCGCGCGTAGGGGACGTAGCGTGACGTATGCACATGACGCGGTGGCGTGCGCGCGTGAGTGGGTCGCTCGTTCAGACCTCTCGCCTCACCAGACGCTTCAGATGAGTTTGACATCTTTCTCACTCGGTGCGAAAATGAGGCTTAAATATGCCGCGACAACGTTAAAATGAGGGGGAAAAAAGGTGTCATGACGACATCCAGCTGTCGTCTCTTCGGTCGCCATCGATTAGTCATGCCTGGCAGATGCCGCCTGCCAGGCTTGTTCGTCCGTTTCTCGTTCCCCCTCTTTTTTTCTTTTTTTTTTATTAGCGTGTGTTTGCTTGATTGAACTCCAGTGTGGAGTGAAAACGTTCTTTTTGGCGGTTGTCTTTGAATTTTGCTGAAGTGGGGATCCTTGTCAAGCGCTCTCCTTCCTAAAAAAATGGCGGCCATGCCATCGTTCGACGTTGCCATTTCAAAAGGCAAATTTACAAATGGCGACCGATAGATGGCGCCGTTTGGGATTCTGTCAGTAAACGCAGTGTTTCCCTTGTCCTTCCGCTGCTGGTTGTGGCAGGCGAACGTCGTCCGGTGACATTGACAAAGGTAATTTGTTCAAGTTAATTTGATGCAATGCGAACATATCGCGTGGCCACCAAGGTGAAACTTGTGAAAATAACCTCCAAGGTTTTCCCTCTGGAAAGTCAAAATGGAACCTCGCAGGTCGGACGGAGAGCAAGAACAGGATCGGTCATGCTGCTGGCAGCGAGCGATTTATTTCTTTGTTTATTAATTTGGCTCTCGGTTTATTTTCATTGTGCACTCACGCATAAGAGGAAAAACAAAGTTTCTGCTTGAAAATCGTTTTTTTTTCCTGCTGACTGTGCGGCAGAACATTTATGCAAATGCAAACATGTGGCCGGCCTCCTCCTCCTCCTCCTTTTTAGATGAGCAAAATAAGTCCATCAAATGAAATGATTCTCCCGTCGATAAGCCAAATCGAATTTTTGATTCAAATTGCTCCAGATGAGCCAAATATCGTTCTTGCGTCGGGTCGCATTGGATTGTTCAAGATGATCACAGATTGAGAGACCAAAAAAAAATAAAAACGGAGCAGGCAGGGGATCTGAAAAGCTAAATCAATACCCGCTTGAATACAATATTTCATTGTTACGGTTGTGGAGCACCAAACAAACCAGCAGTGTGTGCAGATGTCAGTATGCTAGCTGGATCGAATTCATCGCGTTGCTCTGCGACTGTCTCGCGCCTAATTACAAGAACGTAGAATGAACGACTTTGTATGATGAGCTCAGCCGGCTGCTGGCTATCGCTTGATAGAAGCGACGTCCCCAAAGTTTTATTTTTCCGCGTCGGCATCAAACGAAAGAAGCGGTTAGCGCGCTTCTTTTTTTCTTCATTTGGAAAAAGATGAAAGTCTTTCCGATAGCCACGTAATTAAAGATTTATTTAGAGCTGTTCCATTTAAACGGAGCGGGGAAGATTAGGTGGGTGGGTGGGTGAAGGGGGTGCTTTGTCTCTTGGAGGCGGCTTTGAAATGAAACGGAACGGCTGACTAACAAGGGAGCCTCGCAATTAACGATTCATCTTCGATTTGTCCCTTCAGCCTCAAAAAAAAAAAAAAGTCGCAAAAAGCCATGCCCAAAAGTACACAGAAAGTTTGCCTTTTTATTTAGAAGCAACCATTTTAATGATGTTTTTTTT
Source organism: Hippocampus zosterae (assembly GCF_025434085.1). Classification (NCBI taxonomy): domain Eukaryota; kingdom Metazoa; phylum Chordata; class Actinopteri; order Syngnathiformes; family Syngnathidae; genus Hippocampus; species Hippocampus zosterae. The sequence goes on along the minus strand of NC_067456.1, from coordinate 1,953,757 downwards.
TCTATTTTGCTCGCTACTTCAAAGACAAAACGTGTGCTTGAGAGTTTATTTTTTATTTTTTTGCAAGTCTAGTCCTTTTTTAAGCTTTCCATATGTGGTGAGTGGTTAGTGCGTCGACCTCACACTTCAATTCCAGCCCCCCCTCCGCCAAGGACTTTGCATGTTCTCCCCCTTGTCTTCGTGGGTTTTCTCCGGGTACTCCGGTTTCCTCCTACATACCCACCAAAATGCTTCTCCTTTTCTCTGTATTTTGATCAGAAACTGGAATTCTCCGTGAAAGCAACTTAAACTGGGAAAATGATTGAAATGACCCCCCCCCCCCTCATGAAAGACAAAAATCTCATCTGTCTGTCCTGTGCTTGTCCCATAAAAGTCCCGATTGTGAGGATCTGGACACAACCGTTGAAATGCTTTCAAACGAGTGGCAAGACGGGCAAGGCTGAGCGAGCCGAAAATCCATTCGGCAGATCGCGCGTGTAAATTTTATCCGTTTTGTGACAAAAGTACAGAAAGCCATCCGCGATTGTCTGGTTTTCCCGGGGTTGTCCAAGTCGATGATGACTTAGCTCGACTCAAATAGTTTTGGGGAAAAAAAGTATTTAAATTGATCGCAGTCACTCAAACAGCAAGTAAAAAAAAAAAAAAGGATCCAGACATTGTCTCGACTGCTTTTGCCTGGAGATATTGGAACAAAATGAAATGATATTATCTCTCGGCCTACTTTAAATTCATTTTTGACTCAGGTTCACTTTGGGGGGATTCAAACTATTTTACAGGTTTAAGTGATGCGAGTGGCGTTTTTTTTGTTTTGTTTTGTTTTGTTTTAACCGTACATCGGCGTGCGTGCATAGCATGATGCTAACTCTGCGTTTTTAAATGTCTTTATTTATTTGTTTTGAGAAACGTATTCCGGCCGACGTGTTGACTTTGCCGGCGTCCTCTCCAGTGTTGCTGATTGACACATTTAGCCCCCCCACACCCTCACCCCCCACACCTCCCTCTGACAACACCTCATCCTGCCGAGAGGCGGGAGATTAGCCGGCTAATGTGTTATCGGCCAAGGAGGCAGAGGATGGACTCGGAAATGAGGAAGGAGGAAGGGAAGGCTCCTCCGGGCTGAGTGACAGCTCGCCTCACTGATGGCGAGATGAGCCGCCGCCGCGCTTTGAAAGGACGACACACGCCTCAGATAAGCACACCTTCAAGGTGTTCTGTTAGGTAACCACTTTTGCCTCGTTAATTTTTTTTTTTAACCATTTCAAACACTCGGTGAACTGAGGCTGGACGATTATGGACATGATAATAATTACGATTGTTTTTCGATTGAATTTGAAACGAGGATTAAAAAAAAAGAACGATTATTCATCGCTTTCGAAATTTGTGATTTATTCAGCTGATAAGACTCAACGCGCCAAAATAATAGCCTAGCCCGTGTTGGACTATCCATTGCTTACAACCGCCGTATACTAGCATCATATTGATGCTAGCTTCCTTAGCCCGTTGATGTGATTTTGCATTGTTTGTTAGCATCAAGCTAAACGGACCGTATGTTTCCAGCAAAATAAATCATCTGTACGACATCGCTGACCTCGATAAAGGGGCGGCTGAGGAGCCACAAGTTTGTCATTTGCGATTGTTTCCTGGGCAGGGTGCGAAAGGGACCTTGCTGGCCGTGGCCTCGCCGCCACTTAAGGCCTCATGAAATCATCCCCGGCAAATTGAATGAAGCTGCTTTCCATAAAACCATCATGGACTCCCCCCCCGCCGGCTGGCGGCCACCTGAAGCAATTGAGTCCAAGGTCAGGCGCTCATTGATCGTTGCTCCGGCGGCGAGAAGGTGACCTCCGGCCGGCAACCGGCAACCGGCTCCTGCGACGTGATGTCGTCTTTTGAGTCCTTTAAAGTGTCCCGTCACAGATTCGCTTTCAACTTGACTGCAGATGTCACGCTGTCACAACCCTTTTGATTCATGTTGACACAAAGGTCAGGAAACTTCCCAAGGGCAGACGGGGAATTTTGCCTCATTTTTTTTTTGCTTCAAGGGCACCACGGTGGTTGACTGCTTAGCACAGTGCAGAGGTTGTGGGTTCGATTCCGGTGCCTTGACCATAAATAAATAAATACAGCGGGTGACGGGGTGCGATCGTGCAAGTGTGTTTGTTTATAAAGTGTCAGGGATTACTTCCACATGGCAACAAGAGAAGGCAACGTCGCGGAATAATTGGAGCGGTGCGTTGACATTCCGTCAAGATTTGAAATTGGCTTCGGTGTTTCTCTCTCTCGCTCTCTCTCACACACACACACACACACACACGCACACACACAAAGCAGAAGCTATTTTCACATTTCCATGCAGGAGTTTGCTAAACGCTCCTTTAATTGGATGATGAAGTCACAGCCAGACGGCTGATTGCAGCGAGTGGGAGGAACGCTTTCTTTTTTTCCACACTTTCCTTTTCAGTGCTGAACTCTGAACTGTCAGCCAGCCAATTAAAGTGATTTCTCTTCGAGGGCCTCCTAATTTGGAGGCATGTTTGGCTTGACTGCTTGGTAGAGACGAGCTGCGCTGGCAATCGGCGGCCGCCGCCGCCCGGCAGATCTAACAACTTCAAAATAAAAGCTTTATATTATTTGTTAAATTAAATTGGATTTTGAAGTAGGCCTCCTCAACTCTTGTTTGAAAGCTAACGTGAAGCTCTCGCACTGGCCAAAAACCCGCATTCTAAACCATTTGAATCCCGAATTGGAAACCGTAACTCCTGCTTGAAACCCTCATTTGAAACCCCAATTCTAAACATTAACTCTTGTTTGAAACTCAAATTTGAAAATGTAATTTTTGTTTGAAAAATCAACTTTGCTTGTTTTGTTTGCTTTCAGTCCAGAGGTGGAGGCCGACCAAACGCCGGGCGACCGTCGGACAGACTACGTGGCGGCCGATTCCAAGGTGACACCCAGCCCGCCAAAAGGAATATTAAAATAAAAAAAAAAATAACAGGGTTTAAAAAATAAATTGTAATCGAGGGCATTCAAAAAGTCCCTTTCAGTGTTGTGCTGCTGCTGGATTGGACTAAAAAAAAAATTGTGGAATTAATGAATTTAAAAAATTGATGGAGTTGTAATATTACATGAAATAGTGAAATGCGTATAAGAACGAACTTCTAGCATTGGGGGGGGGCGGCAGAAGTCATCCTTTTGAGTGAGGGGGTTGATATGAAACGTTGTAATTTGTAAAATAAATCATTGTTAACATTACAAAATGACACAAACAAAGATGAAGTTGTGCGGCATGACAAGGATCATAATTTGCACAAAAATGAAGTTTTGCTATTATGAGGAAAAATTGATACTTTCCAATCAAGAGTGTAGATATGATAAATCAAAGTTGTAGTTTATTTGAAAATGAAGTCGTAGTAGCGTGAGAAAAAAGCCACGATTTTGAACGACAATGTATGTAAGATATAGTGCAAGAAATGGTCGCCATTTTGACGACAAAGAAGTGATCTAAATGAGAATGTAGATATTACAAGAAAAAAACATGTCCTTTGCGCAATACTGAAGTCATATTACAAGAAATAGTTGAAATTCGTGTAAAAATTAAGGCATATTGCTGATGTTTTTCTTTTTCCTCCAGCTGGGCAACGTTGCTGACGGTGCCCGTAAGAAGCATAAAGCAGCAGACCATTTTGTGGCCCCGACTGATGGGAAAAAGGACCATCGCCATCGTCGCCATCATCGCCACCTTCGCCACCGCCTTCGCCACCACCGGGCCAGGAGGTGAGCGAATCCAGGGTTAAAAACAAACAAACAAAAAAAAAAACAAACCAAACCAAAAACAATTTATTTCCTTTTTTGTAACATCTAAATCTTGTTCAAAGGTACGGCATCACGCCGCCAACACGGTAAGAAGGCCAACTTCAAAATAAACCCAAAGCAACCGAATAATAATAACAACAATAATAATAAAAGGACATCAATGCCTTAGTACACCTTTACTTTGAAGTTATTTCCGGCGGCGTGTTGCATCGTAATGGCTGACTTGACTCGCTGAGGCAATGTCGTCACAAATTGTTGCTACTTGCTACCGACTCGGACAACACAACGGGCGTCCTCAACTAACGTTCAGTCGCTGGTTAAAGTTGCTAAAAAACGACTTAATTACGCTGACACTGTATTCTACATGGGTGCGTATCTCTACACAGACAAAGACATTTTTTCCTTATAACAACCCAACTTCGTAAAAGGCCGTTATTTTCTTGTCATTTTTTTTTTCATGATCCAACTATCGCAGTTTTTTTTCTTCACATCTTCATACCTCACCCTTTGTGATTTTGCGTTGAAAGGGGCAAAATGAATGCCCGACCCCCCCTCTTTTATTTACGCCATCTCATCCAAAGAAACTTTGCTTCTGGCACTATAAGATGTAAATGACGTGGGATGGGACACGCACACACTTTCTCTCTCAACCCCCCCCCCCTCTCCGCCGCGTGCGCGTTAATGAGTGACAAAGTGTTGTGAATAGCGTTGGAGGCTACTGGGGCTGGCTGAGCCTAATTACGTGAAATGCACTGGCGCGCTTCGTGTTCCCAAACTGACGACGACGTTCACGAGGCTCATTTGCGAATAAGGCGCCCTTTTGTCACTGGAAGCACTTTACCGCCTGTACTTGCTCTTTTTTTAGGATTTGATTTGGACCCACATACGTCCAGGCCCATCGGCAATTCTCATCTTCGCGTATGTGAATATGTTTGATTCGGCTCGAAATAATGACGGAGTGACGATGACGGAACTGACGCTCACAAATGTAGTTATATTGCTCATCTCTGAATGTCATCACCTCCAATCAGCTGTCTGTGACTTCTTTACCTTTCACGTAAAGACATATTCCGTTATCTTAAATACAAATTGCATATTTATCTTTTTGGGGGAGGGTGATATTGCATGCGATCGACGCACCTTTTACACGCGATACAATTCAAAGATGCAAGGATTTCAAAATGTAATGATTTGTCTGGTCTCATCCACAGCGATTTTCCAATTCAAATCGCCTTTTTGTGACAAACTTGTTTGGTAAAAAGCTACATTCTTGTACAAAAGTACAACTTTTTTTCCCTCGTAATATTATAACTTTAAAATGGTTGAAAATTCCAACTTTTCGTAAAATTGCAACCTAATTATTGTACAAATTCAGACTTTTTCCTGGATTATATCGACACATCCTCTTGGGAAAGTCTAACTTTTTTCTGGTAATGCTGTTTTGATTTTTGGACAAATTCCGAATCTTATGTTACGACTTTACTAGGCTCTAAATTGTGCGTATTTTTTTTTAAAGCTATCTAGCCTAGCAAAAATATATAATAATTCTACCCAGCTCTTCTGAGAGCACATCGAATTAGCGTGCGAAAATGGGGCGGAGGAGTAATTTGATTTCTTGTTTCCTTCCACCGCCTCGGAGCAGAGGCGACGCCATCATTGGCGTCTTCACGGGGATTTATCATCACATCGCTGTCGAACCATCTCAAATAGACTCGCTGACAAGCTGGATTTTGATTGTTTGCAGCCGGGAATGGTCGGGAGCAGCAACCACCCCCCCCCGCCCCCCCACCCCCTCTCTGATCCGCACAATGAGTCACGAGGATTAAACAAAATGAAGAAGGCTTAATAGTGGCGCCTGTACGTTAATGTCGCAAACGTCTCATGTGGAATTTAACATTGGGAAATCATTTTTCTCAGTTACATGAACAACTGCGATTTTATTTGCTTTATTTAATTTAAACAGTTTTACTCTTAATATTACTATTAGTTCTTAATATTTCATATTAAAATTATGCTTGGTGTTCGCATTGCAATTAGTCGTTCATGATGCAATGAGTTCCTGTATAATGGAATACAAATTATCGGAATCACAGCAAGTTGTCTCGGTCCTGAAGTAGCAAAGCGGCCACATACCTTCACACTGCCACCGCCATGCTTCACTGTTGGCATCAGGTTTTTTTTTTTATTATCAAAAGCTGTGCCATTTTTACTCCAAACATAACAGGCCCCAAGTCTTGGAAATTGCTTTGTGGGGTCTTGGAAAAGGGGACGCGATTACTGTTTCACAAAAGTAACGTGGTTTGGGATTTTTTTGTGTGTGTGTGTGTGTCTTACAAATTAAATTGGCATCTCGAAAATGCATTTTGTATTTCCTTAAAATTGATTGACTGAAGCATTGGCATGTGATAAAAAAAGCAAAGAACAGAGAAATCAAGAAGGGGCCAAATAATATTTCATAGCACTGTACAAATCGCCTTTGCATCGTGCTGATATGACGAGCGTTTTCCCGCGCTAGTTGCGACGTGATTCTCATACAAGTGACGACGTTGTCGTAGCTAAAATTTCAATGTCGCGCAAATTGCGACATTGTTTTTTTGCTGATGTTGTGACTTTCTTTCTCCTGCCCAGCAGCACCTCCTTTGGTGAGGACCTGTCACTGCAGCCCAAAGGCAAGAAGAAGAAGAAGAAGGAGAAGAAGAAGAAGAAGAAAAAGAAGACGAAGAGCAAGTCAGAGCGCAAAAGGCTGACCAGCAGGTGACTTGCATGAGTGATATTATTTCACAAAAAAAGTTTTGTTACGACATCCCCTGATGTTAACCCGACAGGAAAAAAAATATATATATATACCTGTCGAATTATGAGAATACTGTTCTCTAACAAGTTGCAATGTTTTTAACATTTCCTACAAATTTCCGAACTTTATTCTTTGAATTTTTATTTTTTATAGAATTACAATGCAAGTCCCTGTAATGAATCAAGAGTAAAAGTTAAAACTTTTTTGTTTGTTTGGTTGTTTGTTTCTGTACTCAGCTTTATTCACTTAAGTTTATGAGAGATGTTACATTTTTTTTTCTCATGGTCATGCAAATTTATTTTTATAAAAAAAATAAATAAAGGCAACTTTGTTTGATAGTTTAGCTAGCCTCGGCCCTTCTTTGGCTTTTCCTTTCGTCCTCGAACTGCGCGGCGCGTCCTCCAGCACAGCTTGGTGCTGCCCCTCCATGTTGTGGTGTAAAGCGGTACTACACCAAGGTCGTGCCGCTCGAAATTCCTGACTCGTCTGAATCTTGCATGGAGTCTTACGATTCCATTTGTACTTTTAGGTCGGCTTCTTGCAGCCCCTCTCCGCTGAGGGAGAAGAGAAAGAAGAAGATGAAAAAGAAGAAGAAGAAAAGTTCCAAGAAAAGCAAGCGGCACAGGTAAGCGTGGTCTCGTTTGCGCAAGTCTGGCATCTTATAATTAACGGGATCAACTAATGACAATTCTGGCTTGTCCTTCCTTCCAGATACACCTCCAAAAAGTCCAAACACAGGTTTGTCCATTGAGTGTTGGCCATGCTAAAGGTTACACGCAGCGGCTGTGTTAGGAATCACATCCACGTACACGACGACTTCCGTATAGATTACATTTCATGTATGTGTCACATCGTGGCCCGAGATAGTTTCCAAAATACCCACGAGAAATCCCGTTGTAGTGGTTCAGGACCGACTACGATTTCATTCTCACACAAATTCCGACTTCAACAACAAGACAGTGATTGTAAGCTTGCCTCGCGTTTGAATGTTTGGCGACTGCTCGTGATTTTTCGTCAAATGGCGCCATATGTCGGCCATTAGAAACTTTCCGCTCTCGCGATTCCCAACGCAGCCCAAGTCACAGAAAAATGGGAAAACAAACAAAACACTTTTTAATGATTTGCACGAGATGATGAGGATGATCCTGAAACTGTTTGTTGTCTTTTGTTGCAGCGGCTCATCGCGTTTCAAACGATCGCCAAAGGACGGACGCAAACGGAAGCGAAGGTCAGTCGGTTGAATCCCTCCGAGGAGAAGCAGTCCTCAGTACTAAAAATATTTCAAGCGGAAGAAAATAATGCGGAATTTTAGCGAGAACGGGAGTGGGGGGGTCACTCATAAGAGTGTTGACATTGAATCGCGACTGGGAGATGCATTACTCTCGCTCGCCTCTAGGGGCACCATGTCAAATTTGGGATTGTTTCGAGGGTCATTGACGAAAGACCCGTGAAATCAGTCTTAAAATATGAAGGGGGCGACAATAAAATAAGTTGAGTTATTTTCCCCAAAATAGAGTTTCATACTTCCACCCAAACACACACACACACACACAATTGATCGTCCGACTTCTTTGTTGTTGTTTTCGTAATTTCTCAACTGTCGTAAAGCTGTTGATGATGTTTGTTTCCTCAGCTCTCGGAGTGGGTGGCGGGCGAAACGCCGCCGGGGCAGCTCAGCGTCAGACCGCCCGTCGTCATCGGCGGAGGATAGGTAGGACACGAAAGCTCTCGTTCCCTTTTCAGCCGATTCCCAACGCGTTCCCTGCTCGCTAATCTCGGATTTGAAGGATTTGTTAAATATCTGAAAGGATTACTCGAGCGCCACCGAATGACTAGATATTCATTTTTCAAAGATACAAAGCGAGTATGAGCCGCGACATTGGAGTTTGAATAGCGAGTGAGGGGACGTTGCGCAGCATTTGACTTTTTAAATTCCAAAACGATTTGTGGCTAAGATGAGTCTTATCGCGTGGAGCAGCCAGAAAGTGCAGGTGCCTCTTCTTATTTTATCGCCGTGCTGCAGGAAACGCTGGCAAGATGGGAAATTCTCACAAAGCTGATTTTTTTATTTATTTTCAATCGATTTTTTTTCTCTCCTGTGGTGGTAACTCTTCAATCAATCCGCAGTTTCATATTAAATGGTCTTTTTTTTTTTTTTTTAATAAAAATGTGAATTGGGCTGTCTTGTTATGTTGATTCTTGTTTGGCAAGCACAAAAAAAAGATCCAAAAACAAGAAATAATGCCCCAAATCAGTTACAAGTGACATTTTCTGTGTTTTGTGACAAAATTCACAACAAGGAAAACAGCAGAGAAATGATGAGTCCGGCTGGGGAAATTCAACTTGCAGTGACTTTTCCATGAGGTGAATAAAAGCCTCATTTCAATAAGAGGCCGTCCCTCGGATAAAAAAAAAAAAAAAAAAAAAATTATCACATCATTTTGAATTTATCTGACTTAATTCCTGATGTGATTTCGGCAACAAAAAAAAAAAATCATGCGTTGATATTTTTCCAAGGCAATGACCAACTTTTCTCATACTCTAGGAAATATTTCTTTCTTGTACGCTCACCGCTTTATTTTCAGACCGTTACAAAATAAAAAAATCACTCATTCTTGCGGCTTCATTCTCACAAAATTCAAATTTTTTTTGTACTATTGCAATGTCAAAAGATCAGACAAACGTTTTTGTCAAATTGTAGTCAAAGGTGTGATTGTGAGCGTGGATGGTTGTTCGAAAATAGCTGGGAGAGGCTCCCACGGATGGATATTTAGGATTCTTATTTTTCAGGGGTGAGGGGGCGATGGTGGGGGGTGGGGGGGGTGTTGGTAATGACATTTGTGATACTTTCCCGCCCTGTGCTTTCAGACCTTCTGCATACAAAACGCAATGCAGTCCCACATTCGAGGCCAAGTGGACCCGTGGCGGCAGCGTCTCCAAATCAGTAAAAACAGCCTCCGTCCTCTCTGTCGCCTGCGTAAGTCCTTCTGCTCACTGTCCCCATTGTCTTTTACGATTTTTTTTTTTTTTTTTCTTCCTCGTTGGCAAAGGGGACGGCGACTTTGTTGTGGCGTGTGGCGATAACGTGTCGGACAATTACCAGCATGTCCGTTGGGAAAATATTATGAGGGAAACGTACGATGGGGGTGAGACTTTATTAATATTTTGTCGTTCAATGACGAGGAGGAAGAGGAGTCACGTTCTTATATTTGATTTAAAAAAAAAAAAAAAAAAAAGACAAAGGCATTGCGTGCAAAATGCTGCGTTTTCACAATGTTCAATTTGGGACTCTCGGTTCACTCGGCTCCCTCGACGCAAGAGGCCGTCACATTGTGCCCGATGTTTGGAAATTTAGCAACCTGAATCAACGTCAACACAGCAAAAAAAAAAATTAAAATAATAATAAATGAGCGTGGAAAGGAATCCCCTGTCAGCAGGGTCTCGGGGTCGGTGAGCAAATCGTGTCGCCAAATTGCGAAACGGACGCATTTGAGAGTTTGCTACAAATACTAAGTGGGACTGATTGGCTGGTGGGAAATCCAATATGCATATGAGGGTCACTCGCTCCCCCTTTGCTGAATCGGTCGCAGCCTGTCGTCCTTGATTGGACTAATAAAAAGGAATGGACGCAATTGGGAGCGGAATTAGTCCAAAATCAACTTTTATCATCTCCCGCGCAGCCTCTTCACAATTTCCGTTCGGTTTTGGTGGGTTTTGAAAAAAAGAAAAAAAATTCACTTCTCTAATGATGCACTTATGTTGCCCCCCTTTTTCTTACACTTTCCCTACTTAAGGAGGAAATCGTGATTGGTAAGTGGATGCTGTCCCGCGGATTGCTCATGCTAGGCTAGGCTAGGCTAGGCTAATGGCAGAAGGGAAAAGTTCGTTTAGCGAGGCCTCGCTTTAGCTTACTCCCGATGGCACCTCGCCATTTTCTTTGCGACATAGAGAGCCCGTTTTGTGCTGTGTGTTTGTCCAGTCGGGCTTGTGGGCCGACGCACCCCCCCCTCATTTTCTGTCTCCTTAGGGGGGAGTGTTAGACGCTAGATTTTTCTTTGTTTCCACACGTTTGCTTTCTCTTCCTTTCAGGAACACTGGTCCCTTGACTTACGAGTTTTTCGGGGGGGGGGGTACTTTGGTCAGTCAGACTGGATGCCGCTCGTTGACAACCGTTTTTGAGAGGGAGGAAGAACTGATCAAATAAATTAGGCAGATATAAGATGCATTTTTGAAAAATCGAATACACTCACTCTAAAAGCAAATGAAAACTAGGTGTGTGAAAAAAAATTTCAAGCAAAATAAAAAGGACCAGTAATAAAACTGTTTTATTTGTAAAAAGAAGACGGTGACTTTTGCGCCAATATATTTTGCTATTTTAACACCTCAAACTATAAAACAACAAAAACGAGACTGAGTTTTGGCCAGCAAAATATTTTTTCATTTACAACTAAGACGTGCACGCTGAGCGACGCCGACTCACCGCACGACTGGAGTTGAACTACACTGTTTTTTTTTTTTACATGTCGTTTGCTCTTCGCTTCCGACTGGGTTTTTTTTTCCACAGTTAGGAGACACTTTCTTTGAAGTACCGCAACACAGCCATACATATTCAGTCGGTCCCATTTTCTTGTTCCCCTTCTCGTTTGTTTGGCATTTCTCGAGCTGTGATTCATCTCCAAGTCTTGACCATCCACTCAAAAGCTGTGTTGATCTCGTATCCAAAGTGAGGCGGCGCCATCATCTGCTGACATCTGTTGTTACATCGAAGAAATCATTTCATTTCATAAGTAAGCCGGGGATGGGAATCTTTTCCACACCTTCCAGTTGGAAAACGTTCTTGACAAATACGACACGTTTGTGAGTGGATGGATTCCAAATGACAAATTGAAATGTCCATGGCAGACGGCGAGAGAAGTTGAAAAACTATTTGCTTACATGATATATCTTTTTGAAGATATTACTATAACTATATATTCCCGCAACATTTTTGGTATCATTCCGGAACGGATTAATGACATTTCCGATTATTTAAGCGGGCACCGCTGATTCGAGATACGAGTGATTCGAGTTACAGTCCTAGGGCGGATGAAACTCTTAAGTCAAGGCACCACTGTCAGTGTTTTAGCCTCGAGCGCTTTTTCTACTCTATTCTGACCGCATGCCTCAAATTTGCATGACGTCTCTCGAGCGTTTCAAAGTTTGAGGAGGCCCGAAAAGTAATTTTGGGGGCGGGGTTGTTTCTAGTGTGTTTTTCACAGGAATAGGAGGATGATTTCACTGTGAATCAGGCAGCTAGCAGGCTCCGTGTAGCCGCTCAAACCGGTGATTTGTCGGCTGCTTCTGTCTGCCTACAGACATTCTTATCAAAGCCTTCCCGAGGACGAGCGTCCGGCCAGGATGAGCAGTCCCACGACTGTGACTCCGGTAACGACACCTCATCGCCGCCGTTCTGTGAGACGGGCGTGGCCGACAAGAGTGAGGCGCGGCGGCGGCGTGCCTCACCATCGCCGGTGAAGCTCGCCAACAGGGACAACGACGTCTCTGACTCCGGAAATTCGGTGACCAGCTACGCTTCCTTGTGCAAAGCCGGCGGGGAAGACTGCTTGAGCGCCGCTCTCCTCAAGAGGTGAAGTAGCGCTAGCCGTCCCTGGGCTCAGTGAACAGGCCACGCCTTTTCGAATGGCTCCCTTGCTTCACTCCGCTACGCATTCAAATTGTCACTCGGAAAACCTCAAAAAGTGTAAATGTTACAATATATGACATTTTTGTTAAATTATTGGAACCGGTCAATTGTTACATGTTTAAAAATTGTTAAAAATGCGTATATTATTTTTGTAGTATAATGACAGCATATAGGCGGCCCGGTAGCCCAGTGGTTAGCACGTCGGCTTCACAGTGCAGAGGTACCGGGTTCGATTCCAGCTCCGGCCTCCCTGTGTGGAGTTTGCATGTTCTCCCCGGGCCTGCGTGGGTTTTCTCCGGGTGCTCCGGTTTCCTCCCACATTCCAAAAATATGCATGGCAGGCTGATTGAACACTCTAAATTGTCCCTAGGTGTGAGTGCGAATGGTTGTTCGTTTCTGTGTGCCCTGCGATTGGCTGGCAACCGATTCAGGGTGTCCCCCGCCTACTGCCCGGAGACAGCTGGGATAGGCTCCAGCAACCCCCGCGACCCTAGTGAGGATCAAGCGGTTAGGAAGATGAATGAATGAATGAATGACAGCATATATTGGTAGGATAAAGCACTACTATTGCATGTGTAAGGTGAAAACGTCTGGGCATAGGAATGAGCCTTGAGGGATACCCAAACGTCCTGTAAGATGCATGCGGTTGGTAAGAATGAAGTCTTCAACTTGAAACGTGCTTTCCTTACAGAGAGCACGAGGCTTTGGGATGTCGATTCGACACGGTGAGATCGCCACGGATGTCTTCCAGGGGACGATCGAGCCCCGAGTGGCATCGCCGACGCAGGAGGAGTATGTCCTCGGGAAGTTCCAGATACTCCGGACGACGGCTTCCAAGCTCGTCGCTGTCATCTGCGAGGTCCGAAATGCTTTTAAAATAGTTGCGCAAACGCAGGTGACGATTTGCTGTGATGACGTTGATTTTTTTTGGTGGCTGTCTTTGTAGCTCCTACTCGCGTTCGCTGAGCTATTCGCTGGATCTGAGGCAGCGGCGGGGAAGCCTGAGCAGCGTCAGCTCCAGAGGAAGCTACTTCAGACGTCGCAGGTCAAATTGAATTTTTTGTATTAAATTTTTACATTTTTCATTGAGAAAAAACAATTGAAGGCAAGGTTTCATAACAATGGTGACCAGGCCTAATAGTCAGCAACATACGGTATACATCACTTAACGTATATCACAAATACATAAATGAGAACATGGGTTTACATCAGATTCATGCACTTTATTCGTTCATTTCATAAATGACGAGATATTTATCTATTTAACAAATCTTCGCAAAGACCCCTTTATGTAAAAGCAGAATAAAATGATAGCCTGTGATCGAGCCTTGTGGCACACCTCGAGGAAAATCAGCGGCTGAAAATACCAAACCAAGATCCACTGACCCGTCGCCCTCCGCAGGTCGCGATCCAGAACGCGAACGTCGAGCTCTCGAGAGACGGACGGCGACCACAAGATCAGTAGGAAGAGACGAAGACGCAAGTCCTACTCCCCCGTGAGGAAGAGGAGGAGGGACTCGCCCAGCCACCTGGAAGCCAGACGGATCACCAGGTACGCAAATCTTCACCCCCACAAATACATGTACTAAATAGTGGGAAAAAAAATGTATACAAGGTGCTTAACCTTGTGTGCTCTAAATGAAAAAGGCCTTAAGTTACGCATTTTACAATTTTTGTAATGATGTATTTTGTGTTATAAAAACATTTTTTTTTCAAACACTCAAAATGTTCAGAGGCATCTGTGCTATCCATACATGTATAGTTTTTATTAGTTCTTTTGGATTTTTTATTTTTTATTTTTTGCAAAAGGGAAAAAAAAATGTGTCTGGAGGTCCCAACCAAGCCCTACTAACAATCCCGACCGGACGTGTTCATGTAAAACGCATTGGTTTGAAGCCTCCTCTGACGCCACCTAAAGTTGCAAAATTGGAATGACCTCAACCCAACAATGTGGCATGCTTACGTCTGTCCAAGCGAAAACAAAGCGATTGACGTAAAAATCGCGTGAAATGCATGTATACACATTAGGTTTACGATGCATTCAAAAATATGAATTATAATGGGTCTCTGGTGCAAAATATGTAAATTGTGAAGATTAAGGTATCAAAACGTTTTTTTATTATTGCTGCAATGCCTGAGAATTATCAGCCGGTGACGTCATGAAATTTAGGCCATTTTAGAACTCCTCCATAAGTTTCAGCTCTCTCGTGTTTTTCTGAATGCCTTTGCCTTTGATTCAAAGACATCATTTTACATTTATCGCAAGCGGTGCACTACGAGGGTTAACGAAAAATGAACATCTATTGACGTTTTTTTTAGACGTTTACCAATACCTAGGCAGAAAAAACTCGGTATGCTTCACCTACATTACATCGAGCAAAGTGAGAGTGGTGCAAAATAGTGCTACATCCCTTAATAAGTCGCTTCTAAAGACCTTTGCCCCTTTGCTGGTCCGCAGCGCCCGCAAGAGGCCCGTCCCGTACTTGCGCCGCAGCCCTTCGTCCTGCAGCAGCCTCAGCGCCCCGTCACCCAGAAGCCTGTTCCACCTTTGCCGCCGTAGCGTGTCCTCCTCCTCCTCGTCTTCGGCCAGTGAGAGCAACAGTCGCAGCTCCTCGTGGAGCTTTGAGGCGCGCCAGCGCAGTGCCAGCAGGTATTAGCTGCCCCTCAACAAATCGCTCGAAAAAATTTGCACCCAGAGACGATTTCGACGGCAATCCCGCCTCGTTGCTGCTGTTTGGTTTTCATTGTAAACACATCTCAACGCTGGGTTTTCCGTCCTCTTCGGGGATGTGTTATGTTGTGATGTGGTATTCGCTTTGAAACGGCTGACAGCTCAAATTCCGTCTCGGTGCTAAAGCATGCGAGTTGGCGGACTTGGTTGACCGCGTCCGGGCTATAGCAACATCCCGACTGATTTTGATTGCATGATGTTGGCTGTTGCGAGGACCCAGCTGCTTTGATTTGCTGATTGCCAGTCTGCGTTTGACCTTTGAGGGACTGCTGGGAGGCGGGATAGCAAGGTCCCTAGCAGCAGTGCCTCAGCCACCACATAAATGTTTCCAAATCTTCTGAAATCCCAACCATTTTGTAGAAAATGATCACACTCAATCAAGAATTCTTCTGCTTTGACTTGCCACTTACAGATGTGGATTCATCATGAAGGGATTGTTGACATGTTTGAGAACAAGATCACGTTTGAGGATATCTGGACTCCATAAAATAATCCAAATCAAGAATCTAATTTATACGGGTAACAACCTTTTTTTTAAAAAAAATATTTATTTATTTTTAAAAAAAAAAAATATTTATTTATTTTTTTTGCCAATCGCTGGTCTGATTTCAAGCAAATGTTGGCTAGTATGAGAGCAGGATTTGTCTTAATTTTGCTGGATACCAGAGCCACGATAACTGGGCTCAGGTTTTTTTTTTTCATTTTTCAAGGTTTGTTATTACACACCTATAAGAATGGAACTGCTATGAATTACTACTTGCTTATCTGCGCTGACCTTGATGGAATCGTTGGCAATTATGGGAGTAAGATCCCGATTGATTTTGACTGATATGTGAACCGAAATGTCGGCAGTGAACAAGGTCCAAATTCCTTTGAAATATTCCAAAAGCGGCATCTCAGTTGTATTGAGCTTTTTAATGGTACTTTTTATGTTGTCCACCGAGATGGTTGCATCAATCCATATTTCAATTTTCATAAAGTGGACTATGCAGTAGATTAAGTATAAATCATTATATAAGGATTTTTATAGAGTGATGTATGATGAAAGGAATACTCCCTAATCAAAATCATCGATTTATCTCGCGTAGTACAGAACGAGCGACAGATTGCAAATGCGACGGCCATTTTCCTCTTTTCAAGCTGGTGGGAAAAGACAAAATGGCATCTGGAAGCACAAATAGTCAAAGAATTTCTCTTGCGGTAGATTGCAAACAATCCAAATGTCATCGCAGCCACAGAAGATCGATTGGAAAGAAAAATTAAAATCAACATCTTTAAAGGAGTGGAAGGCAAGCAGAATAAACAGCGTCGCTCATGTTCAGAGTGTTTGAATCCTATTGAATATTAATGGTGTATATCCAACCGCATACATATTTATAGCTTATTTCAATGCTTATTGCTTTGTCGTCGTGGCCAAGCTCTCGAGGCAACATGTCCATTTCCGGTTATGACAGCCCTCGAGTAAATTATTCTTGTGCTCTTAATATGAATATTTGAAAAAAAGACAAAGTTGACCTTTTGGTTTATTCAAAAAGAATATAATTGGTTTGAAATTCAGAAGAAGCAGCTGCTAAGCGTATCACCTGTGCTCCGGTTAGTGTGGCAGCTAGCGGGCGACTCCATGAGCTTGTGTAGCATTGCTTTCCAAGAAAATGAAAATAAGAAATTTGAGATAAGAAAACTTTTATTTGTCTCAAAATGGAGAAATTCCCAATTTACAGCAGCAAATGTGATCTATTTACTTTCTCGCGAGAGTTATGTGAGGAATCAATATGCACTGAGTTAGCATAGTACCTTGGCAGATAATCAAGCACCTAGCGGACTGATCTGATTGAGCATTTTAATTCCCCCCCCCTCCCAGAAAAGAGGAAATTAAGTAATTTAACATTTGATTTGTTTGCCTTCATGATGAGAATACCGTATAGCCACCTCGATACGGTCTTGTACTGTAATGGGAATGGCTGTGTGTTAGTTAGCATAGATGCTAGCGGGGCTAATCTGTTAGTTTGTGCTCCATCCACTGAATAAACGCCTCGCTACTACGTCAGCGGGTAAGCGTAAAGCCTACACTCCCGTTTCACACATCAGTCAGCAGGCTAATCCGTTAGCTTGTGTGTTGAAAAAATGGGGGGGAGGGGGAAGAATTTGTTATTTATTTGTTTTTTTTGACTGAAGTTGCGTAAAGATACCAAATAACCACAGAGGTACCTTTTAGCATTTCAGAGGAATACCATTAGCGCTAAATTAGCTAATGTGTTATTTTGTGCGCCAGTAAAAAAAAAACAACAACTGTATATACAGTATATATTTACAGAGGAATGAGGTTATTGATTTCCATTTTGTCACACTGTCCTGTATTTACGTTGGTGTAAATATGCTTCTGTATGAACTGTAAATATGTAAATGCTGGTCCGTATGGAACACTTTTACTGTAAATGTAAAAAGAATAACAAGAAAAATGTAAAAATATCCATCTGTAACTTTGTCAGTGTTTCGCAATCAGCAGTTCTCTGAAGTTTTAAATTGATCTCATATCAGAAGATACTTCATCGAAATGACAAATTCCCATGTGGATAATTGGCCCGCCAAAAGAACCTATTATTATTGTTATTACTGCTACTACTATTAATAACTTATATTTTAAACCTAGAAAATTTTGATTAGTCATTGATGTATAGCCAGTAAGGGTGGCTCCCCACCAAAACAATGAATTATGTCAATCTTATGCAAAATGTGTTTGTTTTTTGTTTTTTTGTCCAATTGTAATTGTTCTCTTTGCTTGTGTACGGTCGATGGTGGCCCGAATCCTCCTGTATTTGTTCCGTCGGCGTGAAATGAGTGTGTGTCACCAATAAAGATGAGCAAATGCTCTTGTGGAGGTAAGAAAGCAAATCCAGGCGTGTTCCTTTTGCCGCGCTGACTTCAACCGCTTGACTCGTCTTCTATTCTAGCCGGCGTGACTCATGCAAAGGAGCCAACGCTGTAAAAAGTGTCCCCCTCCAACGGCCTTAAATCAACTTCTTCTCACATGATTTGACTCCCGACGCGCCATCTGAGTCGCGGTGAGCCCAAGTTGTTTTCCTTTGACTGTTGACGCTTTCTCGTGACAGTTCCAGGACTTCGGAATGTGGCCGCCCGGTGATTTTTTTCTTTTTTTTTACAGTCTTGCGCACTCCTCCAGCACGTTCCAGAGAGTGGAGCCGCTATAAAAGGAGAGCCGCGGGAGGGGTGGGCCATTGGCTCCTTTTTTTTTTTGTGCTTTGCACGTGGACGGCGATGCGCCTGCCGCTCGACAAGTTGCCGAGCTTCTGTTGACTTGGATCGGACATGGCGGAGGGAGACTTTTACACCGTTGGCGGGCGACAGAGGTTCCCGCGCGACCCCTTTGGCGACTCGATGGCCTCACGCTTCCTGGCGGAGGACGACTTTGGCATGCCGTCCTTCCCGGACGACCTGTCCATGGACTGGCCCGGATGGGCCCGGCCGGGCCGGCTGAGCTCCCGCCTCGGCTCGTCGACGCCGCCCTTCGGGAGCGGCCTGCGGGCGACCTTCCCGGAACGCCGGCGGTCCCAACCGGGGCCGTCGCTGTTCGGCTGTTACGGGGAGCCCTCCCCCGCCGCCTGCCCTGCCGCCGCCGCAGGGGACCCGTGGAAAGTGTGCGTCAACGTGCACAGCTTCATGGCCCACGAGCTCAACATCAAAACCAAGGAGGGATTCGTGGAAGTGTCAGGTGAGCCCCCCCCCCCCACCCCCCAAAAAAAGACAATTATTATTCTTGCCCTGTTGTAGTTTTTCTAGTTGTTGTTTACTTGGAGTATCACGACTTGATGGACAATGTTAAGGTAGCAATATTGTTTTATTTTTATTTTTAAATGTTTTTCCCCAGCAAAATGACAAATTAGTTTCACAATTTATCAAACATTCCTGCGATTTAAAAAAAAAATTATGAAGGGAAAACAAATCGCACCGTGACGATTTTCTCAAATGTGTGTTTTTTTTTAAATTACAAAATAAATCCTACTTATTTAAATCCCCAAAAATCTGTTTATTCTTGAAATATTTTTTTCTTCAAGATAGGTTTATTTTTGTAATTTACAAATAATGAAGTAATTGATCAATCGTATATATAATCATATAAATAAATAAAACAATAAAAAAACGTGTGAGAATTTTTTCATTCAGGAATTTCCAATTTTTCACCCATGAAGACATTTATTAAAATTTTTCACCCATGAAAACATTTATTAAATAAAAATTATTTTTGCGCCGATTCATAACTTTATGATTCAGTGAAATGCTAATTTTTTAGAATTTTGTTTTGTTTTTTTTAATGGCCGTGCCACTTTTACGTGTATTGATTATTTATGTTGCCCATGCAGATTTGCACGAAATCTGCCCGGCGACCGGTTGCAGCGAGCATGTTTGCTTGCTTGCTTGCCGAACGGTTTCTCATTCGCGGACGGACAGTCCAAAGTTCTCTCCCGCTGTTACTCGGACACCTGTCGCGCATTCCTGGGGCCCCCGCTGCCGTTCCCTTGGCGGCCACGACCGAGCCGAGCCGTCCAAACAAGCCCGCCTGTCGTCAACGCGCAGGACAGAATGTTCTGGAAGCTTCTCGGCGTTGCGCTCGTCGTGTTCGGTCGCGCTTTGTCGCAGATCGGAACTGCGGGAAGGTTGAGCGCTATGGCGACTTCTCGGGACTCCCGTAGCCCACCCCCCCGGTTCCCCTTCCATGACTTTGTGTGTATGGTATGCCAGTTGGGCGCTTCAGTCAGCAGCTGTCACCGGAGTCTCGACCTCGTTCTAAAAGTGTGGCAACGGCGTGCTCGGAGGCTTGCGGGGAAGAAGAAGCGCAAGACCCCAATTGAGCGGAGACCAGTCAGAGAGACCAGTCCGGAAATCTTGTCGACTTGATTTGGGAAATATTCGGGGGAAATTTGTTTAGCGGCCATGTCAGGTGTAGTCCCATCAAAAAAGCCTTGCGGGAAAATGCAATGGCAAGTCGGCCATTTTGTTTTTCAGCCTGTTCCCCTTCGAAAACAACTTATGTCACCAGAATGATTCAAAAATGTTGCCCCCCCCCCCCTTTTTTTGGGGGGGGGCTCATTTTGGACTTCCAGGATGAACTTGTACAAGTTGTTGTCTCGCGTCACTCACTTTGCTGGCGACACACGCACAGAAGTTTCCAGAACACGTTACGCAGCACCTTTGGAATGTGCGCTCTCACTCCGCCCGTGACGGAGCGAAACGCAAATCGGCGCGCCGCTCGAAATGGCAGCCGTGCCGAGTGTCCTCTCCTGAGACTTTGACGCGCGACCAGCCGGCACTCGAGGAAGGCGACGAGGTTGACGCGGCCCACGTCGCCGCCGGCTCACTTGACATTAAGCAGCTGCTCCGCCGGGCCTGACAGATATGAAAGACATCAGCGGGGGGGCTTGGAAGTAGGGGGGTGGAGGAGGGGGGGGTGCTGAGGCCGTGTGATCGCTTTTCAAAAAAAAACAGCACCTGCGGTGGTTTTGTGTTCTTCAAGCATTCATTTGTTGTCGTCTTCCCGACAGGAAAACATGAAGAGAAGCAGGAGGAAGGAGGAATCGTCACAAAGAATTTCACCAAGAAGATCCAGTGAGTGGATCAGTGTGTGTGTGTGTGTGTGGGGGGGGGGGTGTAGATGATAGAAATACGTCTGTCGTCCCCCCCTTCCCCCCCCCCGAGTCGCGGCTATAAATAACCGAGGCGAGGTTGCGACTGGAGCGTCTGGCGCTCCTTCCCCTTCGTCCGTTTCCAGGTCGGTCCATGTTTACGTTGAGCCGCCAAGGGAAGGAAGCGCCTCGGCCGCGGCCTTATTTGGCAAAGGCTTCGCGCGGATATCTTCCGCTCCAACTTTTTTTTTTCGGGCCATTTTTGGAATGCGGGAGGAGGAAGCCCGAGTAAAAGCCACGCGTTGTATGTCAGCCGGGGTTGAGGAGATGGGGGTTGGGGGGTGCGGGGGGGGGGGGGGGCACCATGTTCAAGAGAATTCCGATAGGATAAGAGTCGTCATTTCCTCACAATACAATTCGATTCTGAGAAACCAAAAAAAAAACAAAAAGTTGAAATATGTATTTTTGAGAGAAATGAAAATTTGTATTCTTGTGACAATAAAATACCGAGCACGTTTTATCTAATATTGTAGATGGAAAAAGTAAAAAAAAAAAAAAAAAAAAAAAATTGTAACGTTTTTTTAATGGATTTAATTATTTCTTGAAATCTCTTAACTCATTCACTCCCAAAGACGTTTTTAAACGTCTTTTCAGACTTGGTCCAGAATTGGCTGGGACTGAATGAGATTATATTGTTATCGTAGCAAATACTTATTTGAAAAATTATAATCGATTTAATTATGAAAAAAAATTTAGGATTCAAGTTTTTTAAAAAAAACTTAAACTTAAAAAAAGAGAAAAAGTCTTTTTTTAAGTTGCTTATTCTTCTACTTTAGATGCAATTATTCTCGGAAAATGATGACTTTTGCCTTGCAAATTTTTTTCTTTTATTTATAAAATTCTTATTTATATATAAATCTATAAAGACCTTTTTATCCCGATTGTTTTTTTATCTATCTATCTATCTATCGAGGAGACAAAGAGAGAGAGAATTTTTTTCTCATACTCCTCAATACGATGTGATCAATATGCTGTAATCATCTTGAAATTCCCCCCCCCCCCCCCCCCCCCCCCGGCATTGCTCTCGTGGTGAATCCTTCTCCAAATCCAACGAGATTCCACGTGACGTTATCCGTTTCCAACTAAAACTTGATTTGCGTGGAAGGCCTTTTCTTTCACTCTGGCGCATTTTATGCTTTTCGTGACGCAACGTCGCGGTTCCCCCCTGGCAACCGAAAGTGCCTCACGTGCTCCCCCTGCAGGATCCCGACGGACGTGGACCCCTTGACGGTGTTCGCCTCGCTCTCTCCCGAGGGCGTGCTCATCATCGAAGCTCGCCAGACGCCGCCGTATTACCTCTTCAGCGACGACGCGCCCCCGCCGCCGCCGCCGCCTCCACCCGAGGAGGACGCCGACCCCGCCCTGAAGCTCCAAGAGGGGGCGGTGCACTAGACAAGTGCCGCCCACTCTCTTCTTTACCTCCATTGTAGCAGATGATAGGAATTTTTTTTGGGGTTTTTTTGTTTTTTTTAATGAGTTTTGCGTGTGAGGCATTGCACAATTGCGTTGCGCAATACTATGACATCACTCAAGGAATCGAGACGGACATTTTGGCGCCACGCCTTGCTCTCAATGTGTAAAAGTGAAAAAAAAAAAAAAAAAAAAGGAAAAATATTAACAACAAATTCTCCGAAAGATCAACCAGTCAAATCGGCCCCCGGCCAATTCATCAGTTTTCTTTTTGCTTAAACGCTGGAGAAAAAGGACCCCCCCCCCCCCGCACCCCCCACCTCTCCCGTTGTTGTGTGCGCTCTTTTGTAAATAGAATTTATCTGGATTGTTCATTGGGAATGTGGAGTGTTTTTTTTTTCTATGTGCCGTTTTTTTTTCTGTTGCAATAAAAGATGTCGTCCGGCTTTTCGAAAGTCTTTGGCAATCTGCTTGTCAATGTGTCAATCATTTTTGGCTGATTGCAGGGCTGCCATGGCAACGTCTCCATTGCTATTCATAGATGATGTCTACCAACCTTGGTATAGTTTTTACTTTTTATTTTTTTTTTTATCTGACGTCGGTCGTTTTGCCGGAGGTGCCGCTGTTACGCGATTGTTTCCAAATCGACAAATTGTGCTTTTTGTGTTTGTTTTTGTCCCCCGAGCTGACTTTTCAATGTCGCTTCTGCTCGTCAATACAGCCATTGCTCGCTCGCGGTGTTGTTCTCAGCTCAACCAGTAGGTGGCCGGTCAGCAGGGGGCGTTACAAGGCAGCCACGGTCACCACCTTGCTTTCCTTGAAGGTCAAAAAAAAAAATGCACGACAGAACCAAAATCTCTCCAATTGCTTGGCTCAGACCTGGTGTGTCTTTATTGGTGCGCCAAACATAGCTTGAAAGTGCGATATGCAAAGTCAAGCATCGCGTCTTGAACAAGAACATTCGCAGTCAACGTCGATCAAAACTTTTTTGTTTTTATTCCCGTGGCTGAGAAGTCATTGTTGATGATAGACGCGCTCACAAAACGAATCCAAGTCGCATGTCGAGGCGCCGCTGTGGAAGTAGCTCTACCGGCGCATGCTCTAATTAAGGCTTAATGACCGTTCCTGCTCCTGCTCGGCGGAGTCGGCCGGCGCCGGCATCTGGATCTCTTCCTCCTCTCGGGCCGGCGCCTGCCAATCGTTCCCGAGATTCTCCGCGGCGTCGACACGTGAAGGCCGCGACTCGGCGGCCGGCTCTCGCTGGCTCTCCTCGTCCTCCCGGTCGCGGTCCTCCCGGTCTTGGCACGGGGGTCCGGCGCATTCCTCTTCCTGTGAAGCTTCTGCCGGCGGGCTGCCGTCCAGGCTTTCTTCTTCTTCTTCTTCTACTGCGCCGCGGACCTCCACCTGTATGACGGTACAAAAATTGTCATGTTTTAGAAAAACACGCAGGCACTCGATTTTTTTTTTTTTTTTCTAAGACGGATTTTGTTGCAGGGCAGAGATGAGCAGGCATCGGCGCGGACGGCGCTCCCGGTGTTGGACCCCGATAGGAGGCGCATGTGCGTAAGTGATGAGTTTTGTTGTCCTTCCTCCTCCAATGACTTTTTTTATTTTGTCATAAGACAAAAAAAGAGTAGCGGTACTCTTCATGTGGCCGTGGAATTTAGTACACCACCATCTTGTGAAATTCACTGCTTGTGTTCGTCCGCTACGAGACGAGATGTTTTATTCTGAGAAAGTTCGTATCATATCCTTGGAAGTAAGTGGCAAGATGCAGAGTTTCGACAACCGGTCAAATTGTCGATTTCATTGGCAAAATAAGAAATCCAAATTCAAGATTGAAACCGGATCTCGGCTCCACTTGAGCACTTTTTGACCTTTGACCTTTGTTGATTTGGTTCAAATCAAAATGGCCGACTTCCCGTTTGATTTCCAACTTGGCGCCTTGAGGCTTTTTGCTGCGTCTCGTGATGTCAACCCATTCATTCTGTCGAAATCTTTCTGATTTCTTATTTTATTTTGCAAACTTGTCATGGGTGCAACCAAAATCCCAGAAAGAAGCCGAGTAATTTGCGCACCTTTATCGGAATGACGATGCTCGCGGCAGGAACCGAGTCAGCCGGAATGGGAACTTCGGCGGTCAGGATGCCGTCGGCCGAGAGCGACGACACCATTTTGCGTTCGTCCGCCGCCGCCGGGAGCCTGAAGAAGACAAATCGCGCTGGCCAAAATCGTCCAAACCAAAAGCCGCTCGTATGAGTTTGATGTACTTGTATTTCCTCGTGAAACATCTGGAGACGAATCCATCCCGGTCGGGACGCTCCTCGTGTCTCCCTGCGGTGCACAAACGGCGGAGCGAGTCGTTACAATCCTACCCCAACGTGCTGCGTTGGCTTTATCGTTGATCCCGTTCGCTTGATTGTGAAAACGCCGCACCAGATAACACCAATGCGCTAGATTTGCTGAATCCTTATCGGCCCGATAAAATCCAGTTCATTAAGGTAAAGGATTCATCTTCCGTCTCGTCGACCGACGCCACCGGAGCCAAACGCGCAATTTTCACAATTTTACCGTCGTCTTCCAAATCGGGTCCCGATTGGAAAAAAAAAAATACAAATAATTGTAACACGTTTAAAGGTCGACAGGCTCCGCCCACTTTTCTTCAAGTAAAGTAAAAAGCAGAGTGTTTAAAAAAAAAAAAGACAGGTAACTGAAGCTACATTTTACATTAATGAAACTCTCGGAAACAGGGGGGGGGGGGGATACAACAACAATGTCAATTTCAGAGTCCGGGCCCCAAGTTCCCCCCCTTTTTTGCCAGGACACACGAAAACAAAAACAAAAACCAAAACACCACGCCGTGAACTCACCCACGACCTGAAGAAAACCATCTTGGATGCAGACGGAAATCTCCCGGACGGCAAAGTGCGCCACGTCCAGGTGGACCCTCCACCTCGGCCCCCCGGCGGTCTCGATTTCGGGCTTCCAGATGTGAGGCTTGAAGAGAGGCGTGCGGGAGGTCAGCACGGGGGGCATCCCCGCGTCAGGATGCTTCCACCACTGATGTGTGGGCGGGCAGCCCTCGTTTTGGGAACTTTGGCTCATCTCTCGTTTGCGTTTGGAGGAAACGCCGAAGGGAACGAGACTCGGGATGCTGGGGTGGGTTTATATAGCGCCCCCCCCCACCCCCCGAGAGT
This sequence comes from Hippocampus zosterae, assembly GCF_025434085.1. Taxonomy (NCBI): domain Eukaryota; kingdom Metazoa; phylum Chordata; class Actinopteri; order Syngnathiformes; family Syngnathidae; genus Hippocampus; species Hippocampus zosterae. The sequence goes on along the minus strand of NC_067456.1, from coordinate 1,928,430 downwards.
GCGCGCCTCCTTTCGATATTTGCAGGCCACACGCTTAATGAGTCGTATTTATAACTTTTCGGGGCACGGTGGCAAATAGCGAGCGCGCGCCGCCCTTTCCCATCAAGTCCTCGGTGAACCGGTTGCCGGGGGGGGAGGGGGGGCGGGCTCACAAAAAAAAACACCCGACTGAGTTATTGTTCTGGCCTTTTTAAAAAAAAAATTTAAATAATCACGGCCGTGTGGGTTTCAACACGTTGGCGACGCATTCCTCATTCAGCTGCGGCACTTCCTGGATGGATTTACATCATGGCGCAAATGCCGGACTTGTGATTTTGTTGTCAGGTTTCAGTGGTGAGACGCACAAAAGCAAAATGAGAACGCTCGCGAGAAGCTGCTGTAGGCCACCGCTCACGCCGACATGCTCACGCGCAGACCAAGCGGCCAGACCTGAGACTCCAACTTTATAAAATACAAGAAAATAGCAACCTGGTCGAAAATAATATTGACACTTCATAAAATGTAATGAAATCAAATATTTTTGGGAAGACTACACAATATTTTGGGGATTTTTTTTCGATGAAACTTTATTTGCGAATAATCACTTTAAATGGGAAAAAAATACACGTTCTCAAATGAAATAAAATGTAAAAGAAAAAAAGAAAGAAAAGTGATAGTGAACCATTGTAAATATTAGTTGTTGCCTCGCAGTAAAACATTCCGCGTTGGACTCCACCACTGCTGACCAAAATCGTCAGTGCGAGCGCCTCCTATCGTCATGGCGACGGCAGACAAGCAGCCGCGGCCTGCGGCGACGTTCGCCGCCCTCGCCAAAGATAAACAAGGCAATATGTTGCTCTTATTAGCACATCCACTCTTCGGATACCCCCCCCCCCCCCCACCTTGCCTCCCGTGGAGCTTTTCACCATGCGCACACAACCGCCACTTTGTTTTGCTCTGGCGCCTTCCTTCCAGGTGTTCGCATGCCATCGCATTTCATCACACAAGCACGCGCGCGCGCGCGCACGCTCGCCCCCCCCCCCAAGAGCACACGCACACAAAAGCCAGTGTCCCGATCTGACACCAAGGAGAGATTTGCGGCAAATGAACTCATCCATCAACGGAAGCCAAAGGGCGGGGGGGATGGGGGGGTTGGGGGTGAGGCAGGATGGGCCGAGAGCCGATTTGACACTCCACGCGGAGGAAAAGAAAAATGCTGAGTCACGTCATTGAACTCGTGGATGGCACATTTGTTTCCTTGAAGACAAAGAACAAAAAAAAAAAGAAAGAAAATTGTTTGAAATCTAGGCACAGTGGAACATTTCTGTCGTGATTCTGTTTGTGACCAACAGGTGGCACTGCAGGGCAGCTGCACACCTGTTGGTCGTTCTATAATGATTGCTTGAAAAGAACTCGGTGTTGGGGGCATTGTTTGTTTGTTTCTGTTCTAGTTTTTTTCCTTCAGGCATGATTTTGGTACTTTGGATTCCTTGTGTTCTTCGAATTTTGTTTGTCTAGGATTTTGTTTTCTCTGTTTTTATCAACGCAACTGGTCAAGTTCACCCTGCTCCTCCCTCCTGCCTGCTTTTTGCGGTCCACCGCCCACCTCGCAACATGACCGTTTCAAAGTCCCAAGATGGCGGCGACACATTCGACCGTCGCAGCTCGGTCGCCACTTCCTTCGAGTCAAGTGCGGCCGCCGGAATGACCGTTTACTCATTTCAACTGCGTCGACGCCGCAGTGACGCTTGGAGCTTGTAGTCGATTGATGTCCAAGTTGTGGGGCTCTGCGGTTTGTCGTGAAAACCAACTTGGCGATGACGTCATTGGCAGAAAGTGGAGCATAACGCAATCAGGAATGATTTGATGGCAGCTTCCCATTTGGATGCAGCGTGAACGGGAAAGTCATTAGGCGCGCTACACGGGACAAACGCTCCAGTTGTATTTGAGGAAAGGTTATGTTTTCAAGCTAAGGGGCCCGAATGAACTCATTCATCACGTTTGTCACATGCCGCGTATTGCTAGCTGTCAGCTAAGCCCGTGTGTGTGTTTGTATGCGAGCGCGCGCGCGCTTCATTAAATTAGATCGGTGTTCAATTATGATGTATGGACTAATTCATCCTTAATTTCCTCCTCGGGGAGGTGAATAAAGCACATCTCCCCATCAATCTTCATTGTACAGTTTTATGCGATAGTCCACATTAGGCCGAGTTCGAATGATACTTTGAATTGTGTCGTTGAATTGATCTCAGAATGACTTAAAACGGGAAATGACGTCATTTGTGCAATTTGGAACAACCTTTTGTTTGTAGCCAAGGAAAATGTGTAGCTGTGTGGTTTTCAGTGGGGATAAAACTCGGGATGTTGTAGTATGCAGGGGAATATACTGCAACTTGAAATGGTGTCATTTGTCACATTGTATCTATCAATCGTGCCATTTGCAGCTGACTGAAACGTGTATGATAGAATGATCCAGTCAGGAGAAGAATAAAACTTAGAATGATGTACTGCAGTTCGCAGGGGACTGGAATTCGTCATCGTTTAGTGTGTAGGGGGGTGTGCTGCTCAGATGTATTGTATGTATCTATGTAAATGTAGTTTGTATAGAACTTAGAATAACATAGTTTGCATGGCAAGAAAAAATAAAATCTCAGAATGATGTGATTCGAAGCAAGATAAAACTTAAATGATGTAGCGCTACTGTCCTATTTAATGGGGTCAAACTGGACATGGCCCGAAAACGAAGAACGATCTCGTTTGCCGGAGACTACGATTAGTTATCATGTAGTTTGCAGGGGAACGGCGCTCTGAATGATGTACTTTGTAGGAGAATGCAACTCAATTATGAACTAGGTGACTTGCTACATAGTTGCATACGTTTTCAGGAGGGCGGAGCTTAAGATAATACAGTTTGTCCGGGGAATTCCTCTGAGAACGATGTCGGTTGTCAAGCCGCGATCCCTGGGGGTCTCAAACTCAATTTGTGGTTGCGCTTTTATGGCCCCAGTGATGCAACTGAGGTTTTTTTTTTCCAACCCTGAGCGAGGAGACAATGAAGTGAAACATGATCACAAGGTTAAAACATATACACACACGGGCGCTCCAGAGCCTCCTGCATCTCCGATGCATGCTCTCCAAGTTTTTAAAAAAAAAATTATGACAGCGGAAGGATGAATTACAGGGCAGCAAAATGGCTGCCACCGAGTGGTAGAAGGTCAGTGGCGGCGTGATGAATGCCGTGGGGTCATTTGGGGACTTTTGAAGGCTGTTGAGGACGCAATAGTTTGCCATTTCGTCAATTAGGTCGTGTTTATGCATTTGTGTTCGAGTCGTTGTTTGTCGTCAATTTTTGTCATGTTTTTTTTTTTTTTACAAATAGCTCTCTTTAATATTTTTACTTCATAAAAAAAGTCATCATAATAATCAAATAGAACGAAATAGTTTGTACATTGTGAGTTCATGTTTTAATTCGGGGGGGATATTGTGCTGCTACTGTGTCTCGGCCACTAGGGGGCAGTTTTAAACAGACACATGGATGTGCTGCACGTGAAGAAGACAATCACACCAGCTCAGTCAGATCCACTAATGTTAGTCTTGTTCACGGAGAATAAAAAAGAAACAGTGGACTCCTAAAGTGTCACAATTCGTCGTTCAGAAAATTGCATTAAAAAATATTTTCCACATTATTCACAGCCATTTATATTTATTTCCATTTGTACAATTCATTGTTTTCCAGATATCCAATACCACCAAACGTTTCCCTTCGGCAGTGCTCAAAGCTCGAGACGTCAAATGCAAGAATAAGGCGGATCCATTGGAGGTTGCAATAAGCCAAACCGACCTGAGGGGGGCAGCAACGCGCCCTAATCTTCGAGTAATGTGAAAAAGGAAGAAGGAGAAAGGGCGGAAGTTGACCACACTTCCTCGGGGCTCTGCGGTTTGTTTCTGTGGGTTACTCGCCAAGGTGAAACCGTCGACTAAGCGTCAGAATGTTGAAAGATTTGGTGAGGGAGCGCCTAATCGCGGCCGCTGACGAAATCTTCGGCCTGTTTGAAAGCACCATCGCGTCGTACGAGGAGCAACTTGCTCGAGCGAGAGACGAGACCGATCGACACCGACGGCAGCTAAAGCATAATCGTGAAACTCAAACGCCGCTGCACGGTCAAGGTTTGCTCGCGTGCACCAAACCCCCCTTCGTAAATTCCCCCCCCCCCCCCCCCCCACTGTCTTTGATTCCCTTCTTGGGCGGGGGCAGATAGGCCTAAGCAACATGTTTATGAAACGGGAGGGAAATGAGTACTGCGCATGGGTATTTCTTTAAAACGCATTGTGTCAAACACAGGAGCGGGGGGGGGGGGGGGGGGGGGGTCCAAGTCCGGTCTTTCAGATCCTCTAAATCCTCTTTTAGACTTCTCCCTCTTCCAACACACTTGATTCAAATGATCAGGAGCGTTATCAGGCTTGTTGATGTTGATTGATCATTTTAAACGAGTATGTTGGTAGAGGGAGCTATCTCGAAAAGGGCTGAACCGGGGCTCTTAAGGACCGGAGTAGGATACTTACTTATATGAAAGGATTGCAAAATCATTTTCTGTCAATCAAAGTGTTTTGGTGACTGTGTTTGTGTGGTGCAGAGGTCTGGCAGCTCATTGATCATCCTCCTCGGCTGCACCAGCAGAGCTTCGTTGTTAAGCAGGAGGATCTGCAGCCCCTGTGGTACAAAGAGGAGGATCCGCTGTGCTCCCCCTATGCCGATGAGGTCGAGGACAATTTACCGTCTTCCTTCGGCAAAGAGGAAGAAGAGGAGGAGACTGACGTCTGTGCGCCATCACTGGCCGTCATCTCCGTCAAGAGTGAAGACGACGACGAAGAAGAGGCGCCCATACCGTCGCAGCGCCTGAGCAAAGAGCATCGTGGAGGCTCGCCGACGCGGCACGACGGCCACGACGGCGACGGTTCCAATCTGGGCGACGCTGACCTCCCGCAAAGCTCCGAAAGGGAGACGGGCAAAGAGCGCTTCAGCTGCTCGTTGTGTGGCAAAGGCTACGCGTATCGCTGCAAGTTGGCTCTGCACATGAAAGTACACACGGGAGAGAAACCTTTCACCTGCTCTGTCTGTTCCAAACGCTTCAGCCAAAAGGTGAACATGCTGTCGCACATGAGGACCCACACGGGGGAGAAACCCTTCAGTTGCTCGGTTTGCAGCAAAACCTTTGCCCACAAGCCAAATATGGTGGCCCATGCCAAAACGCACACGGGGGAAAAACCCTTCACTTGCTCGGAGTGCGGCAAAACCTTCTTCCAAAAGTCCAACATGATGACGCACCTGAAAACGCACGGCGGCGATCGAGCCTTGGCCTGCCCCGTTTGCGGCAAGAGTTGTCCCCACCGGAGCGACCTGAGCGCCCACATGAGGACGCACGACTCCGACAAATCCTTTGCGTGCTCCATTTGCACCAAAAGATTCTCCCGCAAGATCAACCTGATGACGCACAAGAGAACGCACACTGGAGAGAAGCCCTTCGGCTGCACCGTGTGCACCAAGCGGTTCACCCAAAAGACGCATGCCGACACGCACATGAGAAGTCACACGGGAGAAAAACCCTTTGCGTGCTCGCTGTGCGGCAAAGCCTACGCTTATCAGAAAGGTTTGGACGCGCACATGCAGACGCACAAAGACGAAAAACAATTCAGCTGTCACGTGTGCGACAAAGTTTTCTCCTGCAAGCCGCTCCTGGTCGCACACGCGAGAATGCATGCGGGTGTGAGGCCCTTGGTCTGAGACCGCACGCGGATGGGGAAAAGCCTGGTCTGCACATCTGTAGGTTAAATAAAAGGCAAATAAAGTCAAGAAACAAAAAGTTTTTATTTTCGAAAAGTACATAAAATGCCCGATATGTACTTTTTGAAAATAAAAACACTTTTTTTTGTTTCTTTGCTTTATTTGCCTTTTATTTTACCTACAAATGTGTCAGATCGTTTTGCCTGACCCTGTACAATAAGTTTTGGAGAGGAATGTTTGTTTGAATGTCATCATCCAAAGTGCGCAAAAATCTTCGCTTCCCAAAACGTGTATTCAATATTGTTAAAAGAAAAGGTGATGGAACCGAGTGGTCAACATGTCATGTCATGAGGCCTCATGAGGCGTGTCGACACACTGACACACTGTGTTGATACTGTGCTGATACTGTGTCGCTGACCACTGCCACCTGCTGGACCTTCAAGATCCCTGCAGCCAACCCACTTAACAGACTGAACTGACTGATCATTTTTTTTTGTATATTGAACATATAAAATATATAATTCGGTAATAAATTGGCAAAAAGCGAAGGTAAGATATACAACATGACCCTGTCACAACTTTTGACGAATGTGTTGCAACCATAACATTCGAGACAAATGAATATTTGCTCAACGCAATCGAGTTCATCAGTTCAAACATCAAATGCTTTGTCTCTACAGTAAAGTGCATTCAATTAAATATATGTTGAAGATGATTTGCAATTCGTTGTATTGTGCTTTTATTTATAGTTAATAACATTGGAATTTGGTTTGTAAATCTCTTTCTCTCTCTCTCTCTCTCTCTCGCTAAATGGTGCTAGTCTCTTCTTTTTCTTTGAATTCGTAGATGGTTTTTCCTTCTTGTTGTCTTCAATATCGCCACAAGTGGGCGGTGTCACGACTGCTTCAGTTGCCCTCAAAGCACCGCCGAAGAAGAAAAAGCCGGAAACGGCCGTGTCGTCAAGAAGAGAGCAAAACAAAGCGCGGGGCGACATCAGCAGAAGACATTTTTGGGAAAAAAATGTCCCGAAAACAAATTTTCCGAGCGACAGATGAACGCAAAGCCGATTCCTCCACTCGACGTGTCCGAGGTCTGTTCACTCGCATTCTAATCCCGTCCTTCGAACGCTTCAATTGCTTTCTTTCCCTCCTAACGTTCGTTAGCGTGCCAAGCTAGATTGACAACAGTCATGGGGCATTGTGAATTCCTAGGACTGTCGTCGAAGTGATCATTTGAGAATGTCAATCCGTTTCTGAGATGAATAGAAACAAAGTGTCGCGTAGCTCTGTTTATTTGTTTCCTAATTACTGTTGAGAAGTCAAGTCAAGAGTATTTCTCGAGCACTTTCAAACAGCCATCGCTGCATACAAAGTGCTGTACATGGAGCAATTTAACATGCACAATAAACAGTAAGACGAATCGGTAATAAAGGCGGTAGAAAGCACCAAGCAGTAAAATCAAGAACAAATCTAAGTCATGCTGAGTCGAACGCCAAAGAACACAAGTGATCAATAAAATTGGTTTTTATTTCTATAGCACTTTCCCAGCAGCTGCAACTATAACAAAGCGCTTGTGATTCAAAACGGTGGGTGACTCATGCGCCAGTGACTTAAAGGGAAAAAAAGGACAGAAAAAAAAGACATCCAGCGAGAATTTTGTTTTCATTACTGTTGGATCAGAAAGTACAGAATCTGCGAGCTCAATAGACGGGCGATGACAAAAATCACGGTCAAAAAGATGATCATACTTTAAAAATACATACCGTAATAAAGAGCACATGGACCCAAGGGTTGGCAAATAGTATGAGCAAATTAATCTGTCAAAATCGTATTTATGTTTACAAGTAGATGAAGCCCAACGATATTTGGTCAAAGCAAAAGATGTGGCAGTTGACGACTAGAGTTCCTGCGACTAACTTTGCCACTTCCTTCCCAGACGTCCGGTGGCCGATTGGCGGCCAGGTGGCGCTCACGCCCCCTCCTGTCAAGGTTGAAGAGAAGGAGCTCGACACAGTGGCGGCAAAGAGTGAAGATGGGCCGCCCAAAGTGGCGGCAGGCGAGCTCTCAGCGCCGCCGTCAGTTGACGGAAGCACGCGAGCGGATTGCCACAAAGCGTCCAAACGCTCCCGAAAGCGCGGCGCCGCCGGCTGCGCGCGATTCGCCTGCGTGCTGTGCGGCCAGAGCTACGCATACAAGTGCAATTTGACTCTCCACATGAAGAGGCACACGGGAGAAAAACCCTTCAGTTGCTCCGTGTGCGGCCAAGGATTTATCCAGAAGGTGTCGCTGATGGCGCACGTGGCGGCGCACACCGGGGAGAAACCTTTCTCCTGCTCCGTCTGCAGCAAAAGCTACTCGTATAAGAATAACTTGAAGGCGCACATGCGTCAGCACGGGCAAAAGCCCTTCGTCTGCTCGCTGTGCGGGAAACAATTCACGCAAAAGGTCAACATGGAATCGCATGCGCGGATCCACACCGGAGAGAAACCTTTTGCCTGCTCGTTTTGCGGCAAGCGCTTCGCCCACAAGCCCAACATGGTGGCGCACGCTCGGATCCATGCCGGAGAGAAGCCCTTTGCGTGCTCGCTGTGCGGCCAAGGTTTCGCTCAAAAGGTGGCGCTGACGGCACACGTGCAAGCGCACACGGGCCAGAAAGGCTTCGTCTGCGCCGTTTGCGGGAAAACCTTCTACAAGCAAGCCGGCTTGGTGTCGCACACGAGAACGCACACGGGCGAAAAGCCTTTTGCCTGCTCGCTGTGTGGCCAGAGTTTTGCCCAGAAGGTCACGCTGGTGGCGCACACGCGCAGGCACACGGGAGAGAAACCCTTTGCGTGTTCCTTTTGCCACAGAGCCTTCTCTCAAAAGTCGCACATGGTGGCCCACGTGAGAATCCACACGGGAGAAAAACCCTTCAGCTGCTCCATCTGCGGCCAAGGCTTTGCTCAAAAGGTCTCGTTGACCGGACACAAGCGAGTCCACGCGGGGGAGAAACCCTTTGCTTGTTCCCTTTGTGCAAAGCGCTTCTCCTACAGGTGCAGTTTGACCGCGCACATGCATACGCACGCACGGCAGGGAGAATAACAAGAGGCGGAGGGAGGCGCAACCATTCATTGACAACTCGTCAACGAGCAAGTCCATCGGTATCGGATTCAAGACCGGACGGAGGGGCTTCCTGAGCTGAAGTTCTACTGCATTGGCCTCACTGGTTTCTCTCCAAGTGTCTTGCCTTCAAGTCTTGTAAAATGCCGCAAGATTTACTTGTTCAGCTCGCCTGCCGTGAGTTTTCAATCAACATTTCAAAATAAAAGCCAGACAACCATTTTTTTGTTTGTCCACTTGTTTTATTCTCTGAAATGAAAAGAAAGCATTGTTGATGCCGATCAAAGATGAAAACGCTCTGGTGACCATGGGATCGGGAATGGGTGAAGAACTGATGAACTCGTGTTTCCCACGTCTCTCTCCGACTCGCCAGTACCGTCGCAAGATGCCGACCGAGAAGATTTTCTTTGACGAAACGATTACGTTCCAGCAAACAAAACGACCATGTATAGTAAGGCGTTTTTAGCCCGAAAAAAACGACCATGTATAGTAAGGCGTTTTTGACCAAAAAAACCGACCATGTATAGTATAGCGTTTTTAGCTGAAAAAAACGACCATGTATAGTAAGGCGTTTTTGACAGGAAAAAACGACCATGAATAGTAAGGCGTTTTTGACTGAAAAAAACGACCATGTATAGTAAGGCGTTTTTGACCGAAAAAACGACCATGTATAGTAAGGCGTTTTTGACCGAAAAAACGACCATGTATAGTAAGGCGTTTTTGACCGAAAAAACGACCATGTATAGTAAGGCGTTTTTAGCCCGAAAAAAACGACCATGTATAGTAAGGCGTTTTTGACCGAAAAAACGACCATGTATAGTAAGGTGTTTTTGACCGAAAAAAACGGCCATGTATAGTAAGGCGTTTTTAGCTGAAAAAAACGACCATGTATAGTAAGGCGTTTTTGACAGAAAAAAAACGACCATGTATAGTAAGGCGTTTTTGACTGAAAAAACGACCATGTATAGTAAGGCGTTTTTGACAGAAAAAAACGACCACGTATAGTAAGGCATTTTTAGCCTGAAAAAAACCCGACCATGTATAGTAAGGAGTTTTTGACCGAAAAAAACGACCATGTATAGTAAGCCGTTTTTAGCTGAGAAAAACGACCATGTACGATAAGGCGTTTTTGACCGAAAAAAACGACCATGTATAGTAAGGCGTTTTTAGCTGAAAAAAACGACCATGTATAGTAAGGCGTTTTTAGCCCGAAAAAAACGACCATGTATAGTAAGGCGTTGTTAGCCCGAAAAAAACCACCATGTATAGTAAGGCGTTTTTGACAGAAAAAAACGACCACGTATAGTAAGGCGTTTTTAGCCGAAAAAACGACCATGTATAGTAAGCGATTTTAGCCCGAAAAAAATGACCATGTATAGTAAGCCATTTTTAGCCCGAAAAAAACGACCATGTATAGTAAGGCGTTTTTAGCCCGAAAAAAACCACCATGTATAGTAAGGCGTTTTTAGCTGAAAAAAACGACCATGTATAGTAAGGCGTTTTTAGCAGAAAAAAACCACCATGTATAGTAAGGCGTTTTTAGCAGAAAAAATGACCATGTATAGTAAGGCGTTTTTAGCTGAAAAAAACGACCATGTATAGTAAGGCGTTTTTGACCAAAAAAACGACCATGTATAGTAAGGCGTTTTTGACCGAAAAAACGACCATGTATAGTAAGGCGTTTTTAGCCCGAAAAAAACGACCATGTATAGTAAGGCGTTTTTGACCGAAAAAACGACCATGTATAGTAAGGTGTTTTTGACCGAAAAAAACGGCCATGTATAGTAAGGCGTTTTTAGCTGAAAAAAACGACCATGTATAGTAAGGCGTTTTTGACAGAAAAAAAACGACCATGTATAGTAAGGCGTTTTTGACTGAAAAAACGACCATGTATAGTAAGGCGTTTTTGACAGAAAAAAACGACCACGTATAGTAAGGCATTTTTAGCCTGAAAAAAACCCGACCATGTATAGTAAGGAGTTTTTGACCGAAAAAAACGACCATGTATAGTAAGCCGTTTTTAGCTGAGAAAAACGACCATGTACGATAAGGCGTTTTTGACCGAAAAAAACGACCATGTATAGTAAGGCGTTTTTAGCTGAAAAAAACGACCATGTATAGTAAGGCGTTTTTAGCCCGAAAAAAACGACCATGTATAGTAAGGCGTTGTTAGCCCGAAAAAAACCACCATGTATAGTAAGGCGTTTTTAGCCGAAAAAACGACCATGTATAGTAAGGCGTTTTTAGCCGAAAAAACGACCATGTATAGTAAGCGATTTTAGCCCGAAAAAAATGACCATGTATAGTAAGCCATTTTTAGCCCGAAAAAAACGACCATGTATAGTAAGGCGTTTTTAGCCCGAAAAAAACCACCATGTATAGTAAGGCGTTTTTAGCTGAAAAAAACGACCATGTATAGTAAGGCGTTTTTAGCAGAAAAAAACCACCATGTATAGTAAGGCGTTTTTAGCAGAAAAAATGACCATGTATAGTAAGGCGTTTTTAGCTGAAAAAAACGACCATGTATAGTAAGGCGTTTTTGACCAAAAAAACGACCATGTATAGTAAGGCGTTTTTGATCGAAAAAAACGACCATGTATAGTAAGGCGTTTTTAGCCCGAAAAAAACGACCATGTATAGTAAGGCGTTGTTAGCCCGAAAAAAACCACCATGTATAGTAAGGCGTTTTTAGCCCGAAAAAAACGACCATGTATAGTAAGGCGTTTTTAGCCCGAAAAAAACCACCATGTATAGTAAGGCGTTTTTAGCCCGAAAAAAACCACCATGTATAGTAAGGCGTTTTTGATCGAAAAAAACGACCATGTATAGTAAGGCGTTTTTAGCCCGAAAAAAACGACGGAAAACTTGACTTGAAAAACGCCTTACTATACATGGTCGTTTTTTTCGGGCTAAAAACGCCTTACTATACATGGTCGTTTTTTTCGGGCTAAAAACGCCTTACTATACATGGTCGTTTTTTTTCGGCTAAAAACGCCTTACTATACATGGTCGTTTTTTTGGGCCCAAAACGGCTTACTATACATGGTCGTTTTTTTTCGGCTAAAAACGCCTTACTATACATGGTCGTTTATTTCAGCTAAAAACGCCTTACTATACATGGTCGTTTTTTTCGGTCAAAAACGCCTTACTATACATGGTCGTTTTTTTAAAATCAAAAACGCCTTTACTATACATGGTCGTTTTTTTCAGTCAAAAACGCCTTACTATACATGGTCGTTTTTTTAGCTAAAAACGCCTTACTATACATGGTCGTTTTTTTCGGCTAAAAATGACTTACTATACATGGTCATTTTTTTAGCTAAAAACGCCTTACTATACATGGTCGTTTATTTCAGCTAAAAACGCCTTACTATACATGGTCGTTTTTTTCGGTCAAAAACGCCTTACTATACATGGTCGTTTTTTTTTAATCAAAAACGCCTTTACTATACATGGTCGTTTTTTTCAGTCAAAAACGCCTTACTATACATGGTCGTTTTTTTCGGGCTAAAAACGCCTTACTATACATGGTCGTTTTTTTCGGGCTAAAAACGCCTTACTATACATGGTCGTTTTTTTTCGGCTAAAAACGCCTTACTATACATGGTCGTTTTTTTGGGCCCAAAACGGCTTACTATACATGGTCGTTTTTTTTCGGCTAAAAACGCCTTACTATACATGGTCGTTTATTTCAGCTAAAAACGCCTTACTATACATGGTCGTTTTTTTCGGTCAAAAACGCCTTACTATACATGGTCGTTTTTTTAAAATCAAAAACGCCTTTACTATACATGGTCGTTTTTTTCAGTCAAAAACGCCTTACTATACATGGTCGTTTTTTTAGCTAAAAACGCCTTACTATACATGGTCGTTTTTTTCGGCTAAAAATGACTTACTATACATGGTCATTTTTTTAGCTAAAAACGCCTTACTATACATGGTCGTTTATTTCAGCTAAAAACGCCTTACTATACATGGTCGTTTTTTTCGGTCAAAAACGCCTTACTATACATGGTCGTTTTTTTTTAATCAAAAACGCCTTTACTATACATGGTCGTTTTTTTCAGTCAAAAACGCCTTACTATACATGGTCGTTTTTTTAGCTAAAAACGCCTTACTATACATGGTCATTTTTTTAGCTAAAAACGCCTTACTATACATGGTCGTTTTTTTTCGGCTAAAAACGCCTTACTATACATGGTCGTTTTTTTGGGCCCAAAACGGCTTACTATACATGGTCGTTTTTTTTCGGCTAAAAACGCCTTACTATACATGGTCGTTTATTTCAGCTAAAAACGCCTTACTATACATGGTCGTTTTTTCGGTCAAAAACGCCTTACTATACATGGTCGTTTTTTTTTAATCAAAAACGCCTTTACTATACATGGTCGTTTTTTTCGGCTAAAAATGACTTACTATACATGGTCATTTTTTTAGCTAAAAACGCCTTACTATACATGGTCGTTTTTTTAGCTAAAATCGCCTTACTATACATGGTCTTTTTTTTCGGTCAAAAATGCCTTACTATACATGGTCATTTTTTTCGGTCAAAAACGCCTTACTATACATGGTTGTTTTTTTCGGGCTAAAAACGCCTTACTATACATGGTGTTTTTTTTCGGGCTAAAAACGCCTTACTATACATGGTGGTTTTTTTCGGGCTAAAAACGGCTGACTATACATGGTCGTTTTTTTCGGGCTAAAAACGCCTTACTATACATGGTCGTTTTTTTCGGGCTAAAAACACCTTACTATATATGGTCGGTTTTCTTCCGGCTAAAAACACCTTACTACACATGGTCGTTTTTTTGGGCTAAAAACGCCTTACTATCTATCACTGGTATCCATCTCATTTCACATGGTGGGCCTCGGTAGATGCCAAGTTGGCCGGACCATTAAAATGATACCATACTTTGCTATAAACAACCAAAACAACATGTCTTTCCTTTGTTTTGATACAAAGAAGGCACAAGAACATTTGGAAATTTTTGAAATTTAATGAACGTATCTTTTACAAAACATTCCATGAAGCACCTTACATTTCCTTCAACAAATGTGCAATTGACGCTAACCCAAGTTGGGAACCCTGCATTGAAATCTTGTTCGGGTTTGAATGTAAGGCTTCCAACTAGGGTTAAGTAGGGTATTAAACTAGGTTTAGGGTTTTAAACTAGGGTTTACAACTCTGGTTATGGTTTCAAAGTAGGGTTTTAACCTTGGATTAGGGATTCAACCTGGAGTTAAACTTACTTTTTTATGTATTGACAGTGATTTTAAACTGTACAGTCTTTCGGCATGTTTAGTCCACGAATACAATAATTTTGTACGGCAATAGTGGCCACAAAAAAAAAAAAAAGAGGAGTTCTTCTGCTGCGTCAAATCCGACTTGCGCCTGTCACCTTTTAGTTGGCTTTGAAGGAGATTGAAGGAATGCCATCATCTTGTCTGGAAAGATGGACTTAGGACCCTGAAGACAGGGAGGGAGGGACTTGGCGGGGGGAGCCATCGCACTTGGCGGCGTAGCGGACTTCATTTGGCCGCCGAGAGCCTCCGCGAGCGGCCATGGGGTCCTGGCAGGCGCGTCCCGAGCAACAGCAGCAGCAGCAGCAGCAGCAGGAGCAGGAGCGGTGGCACTACGAGGAGCTGGCACACAAGAGCGGATGTAAGTTTTTTTTAAAAGAAATTTAATTAGGTCTGCTTTTTTAAAATAGCCTACTTATTTTATTTCCACTAAAAAACCCAACATGGATATCACTTTAGATTATGTGAATGTATAAACCACATATTCCTAATCCGAAGGAAATAAACCCTCAAAAATATGCACCCGTGATTTTATTGACTTTTGTATCTTTTCATTAATTTGAGATCCAATTTATTGTGGAGTCGTTTTTTTTTTCTTTTTTCTCTCGTTTCAATCATTTGAGTTCGGGTAACGCATGAAATGGTGGACGGAATTGCGACTGATTGCGCGGCGAGTGTACCTAATATTGTGTCTGGTGAGGGTTTGAGCAATTCCCCAGACTTTGAACTTTTTTGTGGGTCACTTCCTCATCGCTTGATCCTTATCTTCTTTTCTTTTGCTTCATAGACTTTTCTGCAATTGAGTGACCCATGTGTGTGTGTGTGTGTGTGTATTTGTAAGTTTCCACAGAACAGATCAAAAATCTCCACAAAAGATTCCGCCAACTCAGCGGAAACAAGGAGACGATAAGGTAAAACGTTCATCTGCGGGATGTTCCAATTAGGTGTTTGATGAGCATTTCATTTCTTAACAGGAAAACGAGAGCACAAAAGTTGCAAGTTCAACGCCCTCATATGGTCCGGTGGCATGAAAGGAGCAATTTTTTTGGGGGGGGGGGGGGTTGATTATTTCAGTTTTCCGTTCTGGGTATAAAAGTAGATTGCATTCCATTTTCTGTGCACGAAATCCAATTTTCTCAATTTTCTCAATTTCCCAAAACATCAAAGATCCTCCCAATCAAGAAACCTTGCTATAAATGTCGCAGTGCACTCCCCCCTTGCTCTTTCCAAATCAATACATGGCCTCCCCATTAAAAAAATAAAATAAAAAAAAATCACTAAGTTCAGTGAAGTGCAGAGCTTTGCCAAGGCTTCTTGACTTTTGTTGAGAAATGTTGCAAATGATGGAAAGGGTGGTGTCAAAACTGACACTGATGTGTGTGTGTGTGTGTTTGTTGTCGCACTGCAGCAGAGCAAATTTGGACAGCATTCCAGCACTAGCCAACAATCCCCTCAAGAAGCAAATCATCGATGCTTTCTTTGACAAAAGGTCAGCAAACGTCGCCGTCGCATCGTAATTCGTATTTCCATTATCGTGGTGATTGGTTTTGTCATTATTTTTCATGAACTGATTTTTTTTTTTTTGGTCTTTTCTTTTGGAGGTGGCATTTTATCACTTTCTAAAATGACTCGACCGTAACAATTGTGATGATTCTTTTTGATCTTTGATGCCAAAAAGCAAATTTTTCTCCCCCCCAAAAATAAAAATAAAAATACGTGACGGTGAAAAAAAAAAATCTGACAGATTTACAAATGCTCCTGTCATGGAACCTTCGGAGCAGAGCCGAGCTCACTATTTGGCAAGTTGGAGCTTTTAAACGTCGCCGTAGGAGTCGCGCGCTCGCGTTTCAACTGAGCTTCTTGGACGTGGCTATTTCTCGACCGCGCTTAGTTTATTTTCACTCCGCCGAGTTGAGCTTAGCTCGTCACGGTCAAGACGCGCAACGAAAGTGCAACACTGTCGGCTCGCCCTTTTACACGCATTCGGCGCAAACATTCCTTTCAAGCCGAGCCATAAAAAGACCATCAAAATAGTTTGGCCCAGTCCGAAGGACGCCCGCCTCGTCTGCCCTGCATGGGAAGGAAGTGCGCTCGGCTGCATTGCATTTCTTTTCGTTTATTTTTTTTTGCCTCGGGGTTGGAGGAGAAAAAAACCCCAAAACTTCGGTTCAGTTCTGAGTACATATTTAATTTTGAAATGTTCATGTTGAACCAATTTAATTTGACAAAAAAAAAAAGAAAATCCTTTTTAGATGGGATAAAAAAAAGTCCAGAGAGTTGGCGCACCCCCTCTCCCCTAGAAAAATAGTAAAATTGTTCAATTTAGAGCTGTACAGTTAATCTTCCGTCGAATAAATATTAATACTTCAAAACCAGGACAGAATTGAAGCCTGTAACAAAACCCCCCCCCAAAAAATCCTTTTTAGGTGGGATAAAAAAGTCCAGAGAGTTGGCGCACCCCCTCTCCCCTAGAAAAATAGTAAAATTGTTCAATTTCGAGCTGTACAGTTAATTTTCCGTCAAAGAAATATTAATACTTCAAAACCAGGACAGAATTGAAGCCTGTTAAAAAAAAAAATCCTTTTTAGATGGGATAAAAAAGTCCAGAGAGTTGGCGCACCCCCTGTCCCCTAGAAAAATAGTAAAATTGTTCAATTTTGAGCTGTACAGTTAATTTTCCGTCAAAGAAATATTAATACTTCAAAACCAGGACAGAATTGAAGCCTGTAACAAAAAAAACACAAAAACAAATCCTTTTTAGATGGGATAAAAAAAAGTCCAGAGAGTTGGCGCACCCCCTGTCCCCTAGAAAAATAGTAAAATTGTTCAATTTCGAGCTGTACGGTTAATTTTCCGTCAAAGAAATATTAATACTTCAAAACCAGGACAGAATTGAAGCCTGTTAAAAAAAAAAATCCTTTTTAGATGGGATAAAAAAGTCCAGAGAGTTGGCGCACCCCCTGTCCCCTAGAAAAATAGTAAAATTGTTCAATTTTGAGCTGTACAGTTAATTTTCCGTCAAAGAAATATTAATACTTCAAAACCAGGACAGAATTGAAGCCTGTAACAAAAAAAACACAAAAACAAATCCTTTTTAGATGGGATAAAAAAAAGTCCAGAGAGTTGGCGCACCCCCTGTCCCCTAGAAAAATAGTAAAATTGTTCAATTTCGAGCTGTACGGTTAATTTTCCGTCAAAAAAATATTAATACTTCAAAACCAGGACAGAATTGAAGCCTGTAAAAAAAAAAAAAAAATCCTTTTTAGGTGGGATAAAAAAGTCCAGAGAGTTGGCGCACCCCCTGTCCCCTAGAAAAATAGTAAAATTGTTCAATTTCGAGCTGTACGGTTAATTTTCCGTCAAAAAAATATTAATACTTCAAAACCAGGACAGAATTGAAGCCTGTAAAAAAAAAAATCCTTTTTAGATGGGATAAAAAAAGTCCAGAGAGTTGGCGCACCCCCTGTCCCCTAGAAAAATAGTAAAATTGTTCAATCTTGAGCTGTACGGTTAATTTTCCGTCAAAGAAATATTAATACTTCAAAACCAGGACAGCGCGAATGTACATTTAGTGAATTTTCTCGCGGCAAATTTTGCATTTGTTGATTTGTTGCCGGGCAGGAACCAGTGGCAGGACGACGAGGTGGGCTCCTTGGAGGAGATCGGCTTGGAGCACTTCTTGATGGTCATGAGTCACTTCCGGCCGCCGGCGCACAAGAGCGGCGAGGAGGAGCGGCAGGCCGCCAGGAGGCAAAAGCTACGCTGTGAGCATTCGCGTCGCGTGTCATTATTTGAAACGGTGTCGCGGCGATGACGGGGCGGCAACTTTGCCTTTGCAGTTTTGTTCAACATGCACGACACGGACGGCGACGGGATCATCACGCTGGCGGAGTACAGGAAGGTGAGTCAAGAACTTTTGTCTCGACTGCAACCAAAGATCAAAATCAATGATGCGGATTTATTGATGTTCATTTCATTTTTTTTGTATCCCCCCCACCACCCACCCGCCCCTGCGGGTGGTGGAGGAGCTGCTGTCCAAAAGCGGCGCCATCGGGCACCAGACGGCCAAGGCCATCGCCGACGCGGCCATGTTGGAAGTGGCCAGCATCAACGCGCCGCACATGGTGAGCGAGCGCACGCCACGTAACGATGGATCGCATTCGCTTTTGTATTCCGATGACGCGCAACCCGCGCCCCCCCCTCAACCTCGGCTTTGTCGGTCACCTTCCAGGCGCCGGATGACTTCTACGAGGGGATTACCTTCGAGCATTTTCAACAGGTTGGTATTAGGGGTCTGGGTTCTTTATTTATTTATTATTGAGGGATGGGGGGGGGGGGGGCATGGGGGCATTTTCCAGGCCCCGAGTTTGTATTTTGTTTTTCTTTTGTCTGACGTATTTATGTCCTCATTTTGGGGCTGGCAGATTCTCAAAGGTTTGGAGATGGAGTCCCGGATGCACATCCGATTTTTGGACGTGGACACCACCACCATGCGCTGCGGAAAAGCCCCCTCTTGACCACCTGGCTAACCGCTCGTTATGTCGCCGCATATGTACAACCTGTCTCGGATTCGTGATCGTTTATCGCGACATTTCCGGATTTAGTTCCAAATGTTTTGTGTTACAGTTTATTAAGTATAATTTTTAAAAGGTATTTGATTTGTTTGTGATTTACTACAATGATGTGGCGTCACTTCACATGCATTTGATTTTTTTTTGGGGGGGGGGGGGGGGGAGAACAAAACCAACCAAACCAAAACAAAAAAAAATTTTTCACTATCCCCTTTGTTTAATTTTTTTTTCTTTTTTAATCAAAATTCTTGAATATAAACAAAGAAAATGCAAACCGAGCCAATTTTTTAAAATCAATTTTTGGGTGCTTTGGATAAAAATAAAAATATGCAGTGATAATGTTTTTTTGCTGGACTTCTACATTATTTTCATGTTGGCATTAAAAATTGAAAATACTGTTCTGTATACAACCAGGGCCTCCTTTCTAAAGAATGATCCTGCTTTATTGTGCGTGTGTGTGGGGGGGTGGCCACTAAGTGCGTATACGCCCGGCGAGAGGTTTCCGTGCTCACCTGAGATGGTCGTAGGGCATGGCCAGCGTGATGTTGTAATTGTAGCCGTGAGATTGGACGTAGTCGGACCTGCAGATGGGGAGGATGCCGCTTTCATCGCCTCCGCTGCCGCCGCCCGAAAAGTCATAGTGGCAGATGGTTCCTCGGTGCCTGCACGGGAACCAAACACGTGTGCGGTTAGCAAAAAGTCACCTTCTTCCTCACTGGTGAGGTCTTTTCATCTGGAAGCAACTAAATTGCAAAATAAAATAAAAAAATCTGCGTATAACTGACGCCCAATTTTTTTTCAAACACGTAGGATCCTTCTCGAAACTTGTAGAAATAATCAGTATATATTTTTCAAGAAAATGGAACCCCCTTAAGACACTGGAAAAATAATGGGGGTGAAAAAAAATGTGAATCCGTATGCAGGGCTCATTGATATATGAAATGGAAAAACAAAAACAAAATGAAAAAAAAAACAGCCAAAAAATACAAATTTAAGAAAAGAGACACCCCTAAAAAAAAAACCAAAATGTTGACAAATTATAAAAAATTAGGCAAAAACACCAAAATATTAGATGAAAAATGTACACAAATGTGAAACAAAATTATTCAACCGATACCTAACTAAACAACACAAAAGACAAATTTGGTGAAAAATTGTAGCCCCCCAAAAAACAGACAAAAGGGAAGCAAAAATCCCAAAACGTTTGGCGCCACAAATACGCAAAAGTCGCGCAAAACTCTTAAAATCGGAGCGGCTGCGAGACATAAAGCTCCGGCGGTGGCACCGGTACCTGCGGTGGGCCGTGAGGTCGTCGTCGGTGATGCACGCCCCCCGCGGCGTCTTGTCGTCGGGGATGTTGGCCGTCAGCAGCGTACGGTTGTCCAAGCGCACGTGTCTGACGGGATGCCTGCACCCCGCAACAAGCCCCCCCGCCCGACCCCCCCAGTGTCTCAGTCGGAAGCCGGCGGCCCCTCGGGGGGGGGCTCTCGGCGCTCTCACCTGTTATGCATCTCCCACAACTTGCTCCCCATCCTCAGCTCCCACACGCACACCAGGCCCTCGCCGCCGCCGCTCACCACCTTCCAGTCGTCGGCGCGCACCGACGTCACGCCCAGCTGGTGCGCGTACAAGGACGACACGCAGGAGCCCGAGCGCAGGTCCAACACGCGCACCCTGGGGAACAAAAACGCACAAATAGCAAAAAAAAAATGGACGCTTGTATTGAAAAAAGTTCCAATCTGGGCACCGACTGATATATTTTTACGTTCTAAAAGATTTTTTGCTACTTTTTGAAATAAGAGTGGGCGGCCCGGTAGTCCAGTGGTTAGCACGTCGGCTTCACAGTGCAGAGGTACCGGGTTCGATTCCAGCTCCGGCCTCCCTGTGCGGAGTTTGCATGTTCTCCCCGGGCCTGCGTGGGTTTTCTCCGGGTGCTCCGGTTTCCTCCCACATTCCAAAAACATGCATGGCAGGCTGATTGAACACTCTAAATTGTCCCTAGGTGTGAGTGTGAGTGCGAATGGTTGTTCGTTTCTGTGTGCCCTGCGATTGGCTGGCAACCGATTCAGGGTGTCCCCCGCCTACTGCCCGGAGACGGCTGGGATGGGCTCCAGCACCCCCCGCGACCCTAGTGAGGATCAAGCGGTACGGAAGATGAATGAATGAATGAATAAAATAAGAGTGAGGTTCATTCAATGCCACTCGACACTGGAGAAGAATAATTTTGTATTATTTTGTACCGAGCCGAACACACAGAAGAGCGTTTGTGGAAGGAAACAAATTCCTGCGCTCAAGACTGCTCAGCCTCGGCGGAGGTTCGACATTCACAAGCCGGGAACGCGAGCTAACGGAATGCGGCAGCAGCTTGCGTAGGCGTCACGTTCCAACGCTGCTGAATTTCCAACAATGAGCGCCGTTGATCTGCGGTCCAGGGGGAGATCTTAGCGGCGGACACACTTGACACTTTGCCAAACAACTCTTTCTTTGTCACACTACTTGTCAAAGGACGCGGGACAAAGTCACAAAAAGCAGATGCTGCACCGCATTCGCGGCCAAGCAAAAACAACTTTTCAAACATCGAGAGGCTCCAGCCCATTTTTGCGTGCAAAACATGCAGCTGAAAATTGTGAGTCTTGAAAACCGGAGGCCAAACAAAAGATATACACTTTGTGTAGTCAACCAAATCACGTTCCTGTGCCTGTTGGTATTCTGCCAGCGGCTTAACGGCAACTCGTCATGGGAAACGGCGCGTGCACGAGCTAACAAAACTAGCATTGACGTCGTTGTGGTTATGTACGAGTGATATTTGAAAACAAAGGTAGCCTCATTTTTTTTTTAATATGTATTCATTTTATCCATTCATGCGACGCGCTTATCCTGACGCGCGTGCCGGCGCCTGTTCCAGCTGTCTTGAAGCAGCAGACGAGGTGCACCCTGAAATGGCTGCCAGCCAATCACGGCCTCTTCATTTTATGTTACACTGATACATTTCAGTAGCCCCCCCTAAAACGCAACCTGTCCACCTGAAATATCGTACGAGTAGTTTTATTTTATTCGTCCTCCAGCTGGGTGATCAAGATTTTAAAATGATCACAATACATTTTTTTCATACTGCTCGATCTTGCTTATTTCACTTTTTAAAAACGAACAATGTTTTTTTTTTTTAAACGGCCCACATTCTTCAGAAAGCGCTGATAAACATCCATGATATTATTCTCGACGGAGAAGGGTGGAAAATGTTGAAGAATAAATTACCTAGCCTGGCATATGGGGTGGGGGGGGTCCAAGCATGGTTGAAATTAAAGGAGGAGTTGACATTTAATTGTGATTAGATTAGACATTTTGTAATTGGAATTTAAAAAAAAAAGCCAACGTGATTACGCCAACACGCTAATGTGCTGTAATGAAGGCGCGGCAATCAACAGATGGAGGCGGGAGTCCCTGGGGGGGCCATTGCGCTTGCTGACCACCGATCATCTGACAGGTCATCAATCGCGCAAAAAAACCACAATTTTAATCGACTGAAATGCTAATGTGTTTATTGTGTTTGTGTTTTGTCTTTTATGTTTGAACAATTTTGGTCATTTTTGTGCTTCCATGTGTGTTATGTGGTTTTATTCAATTTGATGTTGTCGTTATGTGAACATTTGTTTTTTGGTTCATGTGCTTGGCGCTTTAGTGTGTCTTGTTTGTTTGGACCCACCTCCTGTCTTTGTTCCCGCACACCATCATGTGTGGCGCTTTGCCCTCGTCGAGGTGAATGCACGTGAAGTCGCCTGGCGAGTCGCCGACACACGCCACCGCCTTGCCGGTCTCCAAGCTGTACACGTGGATCTGCGGGGTGGGGGTGGGGGGGGGGGTTGGATTTAAATCTGACACGGCTGCTTGGCGCATCTGAGTCAAAAATATCGACAGCTATGTTAGCTTCTCGCGCTAGCTGTAATTTCCCGCCTTCGCTGCCTTTGCCATTAGCTTGCTACGTCATCTCGTCATGCTAACTGCCACGCGCTCGTCGGTTTTGCTCTCGGGACTGTAATAAAATAATGAAATTCATGAAATTGTGATTTCGTTTAGTACATTTTATATATATACACTGTATTTAATATAAAAATAAACAAAATGAATACACATTTGTCACATTGTATAGACGTTTAATTGAAGCTAGTGGTTGTGAAAAAGTGTACTTTCAATCTGATATGATATTCTGTCTATGTCTCATGTCTAATCTGGAATTTACTTGCGCCATCTTGAATATTTTAGAGGCAGTCTGAAGCCTTGCTGTCAAGGCTCAACTTTTTCCAGGTTTTATTTTTGCTCTCCTTTCACCATATTTTTTTTCCTTTTCCCGATATCCCTCTGAAGTTAACCCCTCACATCGAAGCAAGGCCAACAAGCCAGGGGACCGCCGACCGTGTGTGGACATGCGTGAAGTTCCGCTCGTTTTTTTTTTCTTTCCCCAATTTTCTGACATTTTTTCCGCACACATTTGCAAACCCCGCCCATTTGGCTCACCTTGTTGCCTGCGTCGTGCATGGCCCAGCCTCCGCGCTTCACGCCGAACGCGACGCGACGCTCGGAGGCTTCCAGGCAGGTGACAGGGTGACCGTACACCGAGTGTATGGTCCTGGGCTCCTCCTCTTCTTCGTCCAGCAGGTAGACCGACTCCCCGGCTGCCACTGCCGTCAGCGCACGCCGCCGCCCCCTGCTGCCGGGAGCCAACGCCAAACTATGAACCTGAAAGACAGGGAAAGGAGCACATAAAACTGCGCTCGTGTGTGATAAAAAAAAGAATTATTTGTTTTGTTTGTTTCAAATGACAGACGGGCTTGGGGAGGCGGGTCAGGGCCAGCATCGTCCACGCTCCGCGGTCGTCGGTGCCGTCCAATCGGACGTCCGAGTCGACGGCGGAAGCCAGGATGGAGCCGTCCGGGCTGAGGGCCAAAGAGCGGTGGCTCCCCGCCGTCTGGTGGTGGTAAATGGGCTCGCCGCCCGTTCGCGTGCTCCAAACGTCCACGCAACCTGGAATGCGAGAGAAGCAACACTGATGGCTTCCGTTTAAAAAAAAAAAAAAAAAACATTATTTGGGATGATTACAAAAGTAATAATAATCAATACTATAAATAATATTGTGAAATATTGTGTTGTAGAAATATCAATCATAGCAATTACAATTACAAACAGAAAATACTTTAAAATGGCCTATTTTTAATTTGGGTCATTTTTCTTATATTTACAAATGATCATTTAAATGTAAATATTTTTTAAAGCAGGCCAAGTCTGTGGTCCCTTCTCAAGATTTCATCTTTTTTGCCCCCATATGGGGTTTTTGCGGTTTTTCCTTGCCTTCTTGGGGAGGATTAAATCAGATGTCGTTCAGGTTCGTCAACTTTGGGCCGGTGAAGACCTTTCAGACTCGTTTGTCATTAAGTGCTACATCAATGAAATCGAATTGACTTGGAAAATATTCTTTAATTCGTCTTGAACATTTGAACTTCGAAATTATGACCCCCCCCCAAAAAAACTATTATTTCAGCCTCGTAGTTATTGTAAAAAAATACAACTGAAATTGTACTCCATGAAATTGATGTCTTAATTGTTAATACCGTCGAGGTATGCGGCCGCCGCCACGCTGCCGGCGACCCGCACGAGAACGACGGGCGGCCTGGGCTCGGAGAGAGCCGACAGCCAATTGGACTTGAGGTGGGACGACGGCAGGTCCCAGTGCAACGTGTTCCACAGCCGGACGTCCCCCGACGAGTACCTGACGGGCGGCGCATGACGTGACTGTGTTAACAACGCCGGCGCCACCGGCAAACTTTTTTTTTTTTTTAAGTGATCTTGTGGCCCCTTTTCTAGTTGTCTGATTTATTTCTGATCCTCACCCTGCCAGTACGTAGTTGTCACAGGAGCTGACGTCACACAGCACCTTTCCCAGCTCAAACTGCAGCTGGCTGATGCACCCGACACGATTCTGCGGTAAAGTAGTGAACAATTAAAACAAATTTTTAAAACACCCAAAACTTCACCAAAAAAAAATCTGAAAAAGACATTTAATTCAAGACTTTACACCTTCAAACTCGGAAGATTTTCTCAAACAACTTGGAAGGCGTTATTGGCTAGTGTTTGCCACCTGACGTCGTGTTAAAAAACACAACACTCACCTTCCAGTTGGCGCGCAGGTTGGCCGCCGCAACACGTCGGTCTCGCAGCGCCGCCTTCCAGCAAGGCGAGTCGGACACGGCGGCGCCGCGCCCATGGCCCTCCGCCACGCACAGCCTGAACCACAGCATCCCGTCCTCGGCCAGTGCTCGCCACGCCTTGCTCACCTGCCGGCAGATGAATTGTGACTTTTGGTGAAGCACATGTCAGATGTTTACTCACCTGTGCACATCTGCCGAGCTCGGTTCGGTTGAGATACTGGAATATCTTTAGGGCTAACTCATAAGGCAAGTCAATGTCAAAGAAAGGGATGTCGTTGGCCTCGTTCTGCATTGAAAAGCAAAAGAACAAAACAAAACGGGGGAGAAAGCACTGTGTAGATAGCTCGTGTCAACATCGAGATGGTTTCCGAGCGACTCCATACCAGGTCCAGAATGAGCTGATCCACCAGCTGCTCTTCTTTCTGGACTTTTTTCCGAGGATGCTTCAGGGACTCCCTGCAGGTGGCGGTCTCCTCTTGGTATTTCTTCTTCCTCTTGGTCCTCTCCTCCGCGAGTCTGCCCAAAAGCGGGCTCGTCCTGCCGCCCAGCAAGCCTCTGGCGATGGACACGTAGCTGGGTTCCTCAACGCCACCGCTCCTTTCGGTTTCGAGCTCGTTCTGACCCCGACTCGCGTCTTTGTTTTCGTGACTGCAACGGGGGGACGCAACGGGAACGAGCCGCCTCTCCTCTTTTGGACGCCAAAGCTCACGTTTCCAACGTTCCCTGAACGCAGCGAGCTCGTCCTCGGCCATCGCGCGCAAAATGTCAGGAATATAAAAGCAACATTTTGTGTGAACGCGTCGAAAACGACGAGGACATCTCTGGTACGGAAGTTGTGTGACCAAAACAAAAAAACACGTCCTTCACTATAAGAGTCCGACGAGGGACACGGCGAGAGAAACGATTCCTTCCTGCCAAGGAAAGAAGTAGCTCGTCTGTCATGGTCTACAAATATCGCGAATAAAACTTTCACGATTTGTGATAAAAGAAAAACGCATTGATAAAAATACCAATTTATTCATTTTATCAAAACGAAAAAAAAAATAGTAACGTGTGGAGTCCAATGACCACCTGAGTTCAAAGCGCGTGCATTTTGAAGCACGCGCACGACATCGCTTCAGAGTCCACACTTCAGTCGAGGTGTAGGTAAAATGTCATCCCAAACGACTTTTAGTATTCTATCAAGTGGCGCAATAAATGCATTAAAAAGAATAATTATGTAAGAATAAGACAAAATTCGAACGAAACATTTTCTCATACTAACCTATATCGGTTTGGCTCGTGGACACTTTTTTTCTCACAACATTGTAGAACTCAAATGGATAAAAGTTGGTTTATTGGAATGTACATAAACACTCATGAACTTGAAATTTACCCAGAAACACCGCGGTGAAGATTAAAAAAAATATTCGAGAAAGAAAGGTCAGGTGCGTAGAAAATGTAATTCCATTTCGGAGCAATTCCGCAGACCACCACTAGAGTGTCGCCAGTGAGCAACACATGACGTCAGTTTCGCATGGCGTGACCCATATTATGAATAATCCACGAGTAGGCGGTACACACCAAATACTTTGAATACAAGAAGCGGAGGCAGGGGGGCTTCCCCACACCCACCCACAAGGAGCATCAGAAAAGGAAAGCATGTGCCAGTTGTTGCGCACCCAGCCTTGGCCGCCGCCAATCGGGGGCGCGTTCTCTCGTACGCCGCCGCCGCCGCCGCCCGACTGCGCGGCTCGGGCGCTCGGGACGCGCCTGCGAGTGATCGGGGACCAGCTGGACAAGCGTCGCAGGGAGATGGCCAGCGAAGACGGCGAAGACTTGACGTCCGCGCGCACTGTCGCGCGCGTAGGCGTGTGCGCGCTGCTGTTGTTGCTCTTCACGAGACGACAGTAACAAGGTGGGTAGTCACGTGACTTTGCTTCAACCCTTTGTGTATAAGACGACACTGACTTCTCCACGTGCTACTTAACTGTAATAATCACGTCATAAAAACTCCTCATTTTACCCAAATCCAGTCGCTATACGTCAAGGGAAAAAAAATGTTAAAATGATAAAGATGGAATATTGCTATTTATAACTATTTTAACATTAGAATTGTGTCCTTGTAAGATTTTGCTACTCTAGCAACAGTACGTCTTAACGATGCACTTTTTTCCACTTCGTGTTCTGACATAATGCCAACCTTCTTTATTTGCCAACTTTATTTTCCTCAAAATTGCGACTTTTTTGCATTATATTACAAATATGTAAAATGGACCATGTATTCCCAAATTGTTACTTCCTCACAGTTTACGCAGACTTTTTTTTTTGTTGCATATATCGACCGTATTCTCACAACACAGCATTTTTTTAGCGTCGTGTTCCGTTATCCTTGAATTGATCATTGTGACCATTACAACTATCCCAGATTACAATCCGCCCATTCTTTTGTAATGCTACAATTTGGTAGCATTTTTTTTTAACAACATGTAAACATTTCTTTTCAATTCAAACTTTTTCTCACTTGACCGAGTTGCGTTTGCCCGCGTCTCTCTCGTACGCAGGCACCATGCGACCGCAGACAAAAGACGAGGATGACGAGCGTGTAACTCAACCTAGAGGAGAGTCTACGTGATGAGGAATGAACACGCCTTGCGCCTCTTCTTTCTCCTCAGCCACATGCAGTGATGTCATCCTCCCCCCGCTGATTAATTAGGTTCACGCGCAATGAGAAGGGGGAGGGGGGGGGGGTTAGTTGAGGGAGGGAGCAGTGTCAATTGTGTGTACAAGTTTCATCCAGATTGCACATTTGGCTGTCATGTAAACAGCAAGCGTGTGAAACCAGTTCCAAGTCGTGGAACGGTTCCAGCCTCGGGGGGCCAAGGACTGCGGGCTGTCTCGATTACGCATTGGACGGATGAAGCATGGCGATGTAACATAAAGATGACAACTTCTTTGTAATATTGAAATGTATTCTGGTAGAGTTAACGGTTTTCTCATTGATTTTTTTTTTTCCCCGTTGGATTTTAATTTCATCCTTACAATCGAATGAATACCTTTCGCAGCTTCTGTGTCATCTCACATCTTCATTATAAAAGATGTTTTGCATCACACTTCAATCAAGACAAAGTAGGAATTTGACCAGAATTAACTGATGTTCAAAGTAAAGCGGGAAAAATTCAGATTAAAAGTAAAACAATTATATTTTAGACCGAATTGGTACCGGATAGTAAAAGAAAAAAAAAGAGATCATCATCATTTTACCAGAATAAAGATGAAATATTATGCTGGGTTTGTACTTGGACGACTTCATTCTGGTACAGAACATTTCAACTTTATCTCAATTGGGAAGGTTTTTTTTTTGTGGGGTGTGTAATATCACATCTTTATTCTCACTAGATGACAAAAACGTCTTGCATAAAACCAATCTAGCTTATGAGGAAAATAAATTAGGACAAAGAGAAAAAACGTCATTTTAGCAGAATATAGTTGGAATATTATGTTTAAATTGTCGTATGACGACTCCCGCACACCAAGCGCCAATCGGTGCCTCAGCAACAAAATGATCAAACCCGTTTGAAACACGGCTCCAAAAAAAAAAAAAAAACATTCCAACTATTTCGTATAACATTTGAATTATTATTTTTTTGTTAATTACCATGCCGCTTTAGTAGATTTGGAAGTGAGCGGAGGTGGTCCCGTCCTTCCAGCATCGGAGTGTCTCCACGACGATGGCGCGACAAAGAGGGCACGCCCTCTCTCGGTCCAACCAGGAACTAAGACACTCCTCGCAGAAAACATGCTGGCGATGAACAAAAAGTCACCCATCGCGATTTACAGACATATTTCTTTATTTAAACACATCTGGCGTCTTATCGTACCTGACAAAGGAGGGCGACGGGCTCGCGAAAATCCGCCTGGCAAATAGCGCAGACGTCGCCGGCCTCGCTGCACTGCTGGCCGCCGGCCCGCACGCCGTAACTCTGCAAAAACAGCGGTCGGCGGGAACACGCTTTTCATAAAATGCCAATTTGCTTTTGCGCAAGACTCAAAAGTGAGTGATTGAAAATGTAGGTTTTTTTTGTGCCAAGTGTAATTTTTCAAAATAATTTTTGGTGGGGTGCGCAATGCCAGTCGCTATAAAAATGGGATTTCTCCCAAAGTGTACTTTTCATTGACAGAATTAAAAGAGGGCAATTTTTTTATTAATTCAATAACAGCATAATTGCTCCTCATTAATCCGTGACCTTTGATATGAAGCGGGGTGTAAACAACAGCTACAAGTCATAAAGCGCTCATGAAGCATCGTCAATCAATCACTTTTGACATTGAGGAGGTGAACCCAAGTCAAACAACGGCTTGCAAATCCGTAAAATGTCATCAATCATCGTTCATTTGTGACCTTTTGACCCCTAATGTCATTAAGGAGGTCATGCATTGACCTTTGCTACATTTTTTTTATAATCTCACTAACATGTAAGGCCAATTGCTGTAAATTCTATTCATTCATTCATTCATCTTCCGTACCGCTTGATCCTCACTAGGGTCGCGGGGAGTGCTGGAGCCCATCCCAGCCGTCTCCGGGCAGTAGGCGGGGGACACCCTGAATCGGTTGCCAGCCAATCGCAGGGCACACAGAGACGAACAACCATCCACGCTCACACTCACACCTAGGGACAATTTAGAGTGTTCAATCAGCCTGCCATGCATATTTTTGGAATGTGGGAGGAAACCGGAGCACCCGGAGAAAACCCAGGCAGGCCCGGGGAGAACATGCAAACTCCACACAGGGAGGCCGCAGCTGGAATCGAACCCGGTACCTCTGCACTGTGAAGCCGACGCGCTAACCACTGGACTACCGGGCCGCCCGCTGTAAATTTAAAATTAAATACAAAAAAATCGAAATTTACCTGTCCATTGCTTTTCATTTCACGTGTGATTTCTTCCCTGTAACAGGAGCAGTTTCCTCTTTAAATTTTTTTTTTTGTTTGTTTTAAATCTGAAAAAGGGGGTGTCCGACAATAAAGTTATGGTTTCCTTCTACAGGGTGGAAAGGAAACCCCCAACCCTCCCAAAAAAATAAAAAGCAGAAATGAACGAACCAAATTATACTTTTAATTGGAAAGAGGTGCGGGAGAATAAAAGTGTCTGTTGGTAAATGAGTTTGATTTTTCCCAATTGAAGACTACGGCAATTAAAAATGTGCTTTGAATTCAAAAGGGGGTGCGCGAGCCTCACCTGAGAGTGACAGAGCAGGACCAGCGCCTTGCGTAGGGCCGCCGCTCGGCCGCAGATGTCAAGCGACTGCAGTGGACACACACAAAAAGGAATGACGTGATTCATTCATTTTTGGGTGAATCACGACGTGACGACGTGATTCACTCAAAATGCCATCTGGTCTAATAATTACATCTCGACATTCTTTTCCCATTGCAGGAATGATTTGGTTGTCACAAAGTAAATAAAATGTATGTACTTTCTTCTGTCAAGTTTCAAACTCTCAAGGCGGTGCGAATATTTCAATGAATGGCAGCCTGATATGACCCCAAAAATTTCCAAACAGCCCCAATTCAATGTCTTTAAGTAATAGAGTGATGAAATATGAGCATTTCCTTTACATTACATTGAAGAAGGGGTGCGCAAGATCAAATGTGTAAGTGACACATTTGCATTAATGTGCAATTTCTTTATATCGGCGAAAAAGTTACGCATCTGCATATAAAAAGTTACTTTTAAACTAAAAATGGGGTGTGTGATGGCCATTTGGTATAAAAATTACACATTTACATAACACAGCTCCCTATAGAATTTTTTTTCACAAAATAAAATTAAAAAAGGAACATTTTCCTTTTTTTTTTTTTACAAAATGACATATTAGACCAAAATGGGGTGTGCAAAATTAAAAATAATGATTGTCTCCGATGAAAATTACAAATGATACGTGCCCCCCATTTTAAAAAAAAACAAATTAACATTAAACATGCAAATGGCATATAATATAAAACCCACACATTTACAGTCTTGGCCCCTCCATGTCTGCGTTCCCCCCACAAAATGACATTTGGAGTCAGACGGGGGTGTGCAAGATTATAAAACATTCATTCATTCATTCATCTTCCGAGCCGCTTGATCCTCACTAGGGTCGCGGGCGTGCTGGAGCCTATCCCAGCTGTCTTCGGGCAGTAGGCGGGGGACAACCTGAACCGGTTGCCAGCCAATCGCAGGGCACACAGAGACGAACAACCATCCGCGCTCACACTGACACCTAGGGACAATTTAGAGTGTTCAAACAGCCTGCCACGCATGTTTTTGGAATGTGGGAGGAAACCGGAGCACCCGGAGAAAACCCACGCAGGCCCGGGGGGAACATGCAAACTCCACACAGGGAGGCCGGAGCTGGAATCGAACCCGGTACCTCTGCACTGTGAAGCCGACGTGGTAAAAAAAAACAAACAAAAAAATTATTCAGACACTATTCATTTCCTGTGTTATTCACACAGCAGTTATGTTGAATATTCCAATTTAGCCGGGGGGGGGGGGGGGGGTGCACAGGTGTTTTGAGAAACATGTGAGCCTGTCGAATGCAACGCTTCCTCATGCGGTGCATCCACTCAGAGCAAAGTCATCGAGTGAGTTAATTTTTCCGAAAGAGTTATTTGCTGCGTCAACTTTGGCGCAGCTGCTCTCCTCTCGTGACAATTCAAAACAACTTCATTGGCCATCGGCGGCCGGGGCCAGTTTCAGTTTCACTGTGACCAACGTCCTTCACTCATTCCGATGAATAAGCGCCTCACCGTGTATTATCTTTTTTTTTTTTTTTTTTTTAACTTGCACTAATGGAAACTTCTCATTTCTGGGGAATTCCTTTCTGCAGAAGTTATGAGAGAATTATGACTCAAGGGTGTTCTTGTGAATGGGCCTCTTCGCGATTTAGAAGTGTGAAGCGTTAGTATTAACATCATTATCATAATACGAGCTTCATTTTTAATTATTTCAAGAAAGCACCTTGCAGACGCTGTAGAGGATAATGAGCGTGGCCCCCAGGAAGTAGCTGGCCGAGGGCTCGTCTCCCATGATGTACTTGTACCACAGCTGGATGGGAACCAGAGCTCGAAACAGCTGACTCAGCTCCTCGATCAGCAGGTAGAACTTGCCCTGCAAACAAAAAGGATCAAAAACTCAAATGTACGTGGCTCAACAAAAGGGGAGGGGGGGGGGGGGGAACAATACGAGTGTCCTTTAAATCCTTTTTTTTCTTCCTAGTGTGTATTTTCAACGTGTTCAGGAAAAAATAGTGAATAAATTAATGCCATTCAGTTTAGTTTTACTGTTTGCGGCAAGGCTGTAAATTCGTATTGTGAAAAGATAAAACTTTATTCAAGGCAACATGGGAAGAAAGTCATATTTTAACAAGGGAGTTTCTAAAATACAACTCTTCATGTACTACAATTTTCCTTTCGGAATATTCTTTTATGCATTTTTTTTTTTAAGACTATTCTTGAAAAGTAGGCCCGGTAGTCCAGTGGTTAGCGCGTCGGCTTCACAGTGCAGAGGTACCGGGTTCGATTCCAGCTCCGGCCTCCCTGTGTGGAGTATACATGTTCTCCCCGGGCCTGCGTGGGTTTTCTCCGGGTGCTTCGGTTTCCTCCCACATTCCAAAAATATGCGTGGCAGGCTGATTGAACACTCTAAATTGTCCCTAGGTGTGAGTGTGAGCATGGATGGTTGTTCGTCTCTGTGTGCCCTGCGATTGGCTGGCAACCGGTTCAGGTTGTCCCCCGCCTACTGCCCGAAGACAGCTGGGATAGGCTCCAGCACCCCCCGCGACCCTAGTGAGGATCAAGCGGCTCGGAAGATGAATGAATGAATGAATGAATGAATTCTTGAAAAGTATGCCTGTGGTTCTCCAGCCAACACCCCCAAAAATAAACTAAAAACCAGAACAATGATTATTATTATTATACGCCAATTATAATTACCACATGTAGTTTTTTTTAACAGAGTTAAAAAAAAAAACTCACAGTCGGCACTAATCTAAGTTAGGGTTTGTTAGTGCTGAATAAGTGCTTTACAGTTTGTTTATACGGGTGTGCCGGTCCTCATATTAAGGTATGCCCTCATTTCAAATTATTTTTTTGGACCCCCAAGCGACGGCTGCTGGACCCCCAGTTTGGGACACAATGACTTTGTGACAAAGATGGATGGCTGCGGGTAAAGGCGCTTGGCTGCCTGGTGGGTCGGGAAGGAAGACCTTCGCTCGCGGCTAATTCATCTTCCTTTCTTGTCCCCGCGGCCTCAGTTCCCAGTGCAGTCATCACGCCCACGCCAAAATTGTCAAATGGACGACTTGGACATCAGCCAAGAGACAAACTTAATATGCTTCTGCTTTTTTTTTTTTAAGCTTTCATTACTACGAGTTCACTCAGACACTAAACTTCTTTTTTTTAGGCCCTTTTCATATTGCTGCGCCGCCAGTTTCGCTGAGCGGCGTGATATTTGGTAGGCGTGTCGACTAAGAGAAGGCCAACAAAAAACACGCAAGAACTAAGGGTTGAAAAGGCACAGGTAGTCAGCCATTTTGGTTCGAAGCCCAAAACTTTCCATCGGCTCCGATGCTAACTGCTACAATGTCCGTGCTTTTGCAGAAATACGAGGGAAAAAAAAATATGCAAGCTTTCTAGAACCGATGAGTAATCTCAGACTAAATTATTAACTTTGGTTCCACGGTGACTCACACTTCTTTTGAAGCCTGTCTTTTTTCAGCAGATAGAAAAACATCAGTCATTAGACTGAGGCGGTTAGGCTTTGACCTCGGTTTGTTTGGTTGTTTCAGTTAGTTTAGTTTTGTTAGTTAGTACGCAAGCAGTGGTGAATAGTCAAACTCTTCCCAGTTTCAAACGGGGACTTCCACCAACAATCAAGATGAGAAGACGCAAACAAAATGATCTGAATTGGCGCCAGTCACAAGAAGGAGTCATGCCTGACCGCCTCTGACAAAATAGTCGCATCAACTTCCCCACTCACACGTGGTGGGCAGCTTCCGCCAAATTATCGGAGTGATAGATTTATTTTCTGCAACTCAGGCATGTTTGTTTTTCCAACGCCGCCAATTGAAGCTTCATTTTGCACTGTGGTCCTTTCATAAGTTTTCAATGACGAAAAAAAACCCCACAGAGATATCTAAAGCGCAAAACCCTCTTTTAAATATGATAGCAATCAATGTTTTTACACTTGTTGCCAATCGCAACAAATC
Source organism: Hippocampus zosterae (assembly GCF_025434085.1). NCBI lineage: Eukaryota > Metazoa > Chordata > Actinopteri > Syngnathiformes > Syngnathidae > Hippocampus > Hippocampus zosterae. The sequence continues at coordinate 1,894,267 of NC_067456.1, read as the reverse complement.
CGAGTCACAATCCGTAAAAAGTTAACATGCAATTCAGCGCCACATATCTTAGGGATCTTAGTAATTCAGGCTCCTGGGCTTCTAAATTGGGAAGGCGCCATTCACGCGAATAACTCTGAATCATAATTCTCTCACAGCAGCTGCAGGAAATTGTTCGCCAGAAAAGACAACTTTCCATTTGAGCAAGAAAAACAAAAGGAAATATATTCACACCACTCAATATGATGACAATATTGTACAACAAATGTGCAGGACCACTAGAAATGGTCATTATGACCTTGACACATCAAACCAAAATGGCTTTTTGACATTTTTATGTGATCAGTCATGATCGACATGCTTAGTTTAAACATGTTATATTTTGCAAGTGAAACTGGCTTCAGGGACCGGATTTTTTTTTCAACAGTTTGGAAGAAATAAACAGACTCCAAAATGTCTGCTTCAAACCAAAATGGCAGACGTTCTGTGTTTTTTTTTTTTCCAAATCTGACTCCCTGAGCTATTTTTATGGCTCTACGTATGATTGATATTACCACAACATTCCATGTCGCAAAGTGCTTCACAAATCCGTAAGACCAAAAGTCAAAAAGTCAAAAGAATAAAAAGTGACCCAGGTTAGGTTGACGTGATTACCAAGGAATAATATTTGGCCACTCCTGACAATGACTTTTTATTGTTCACTATTATTAATGTCATGCATGTCCCGATCTATTTGGCAACTTATTTCCCCCTCTTTTATTTGTACTCCTCTGAGCAAAACGTGTTCATTTCCTGCCATCCACTCACATTGAAACACATTTTCCATTAAAATTTTGCACCTTTTGTCTTATTTGTGTCTGTATCTTGTTTTATCTTCACACTTCTTGCGCTCTTGTACTGTTGGTCTCTTGACTGTCATTTTATTGAACTATTTGTAGGCCTTAGTAGTTCTGAGTCCTGCTCTGCTTCAGGGTCTTATGGGGTTTCACAGGGTACAATTTTAGGGCCCCTGTTTTTCACCTTTTATTTTCGCCCCCAGGGTTGCTTAATAAAGTTAATTATTCCATATTGGCGGTTTGAGAACAATACAAAAAATATACAGTATATACTGTATACAAATCCCAATGAAAACTGATGATTTACCCCCCCCCACCCCCACCCCCCAACACCCTCCTACCCGTTTTCCACTCACAAATCACAACAAAGGAAGTTGCACTGAAGAGAAGAAGAAGAACATAGTCCCTTTTAGCATGAATCACACGCGCCGTAACTTCGACTGTCACCCTCCTACAATCATTGTTTAGCAAATCGGAAACCGAATCATTTCCTCTTTTTTTAAATTATTTTTTCCCACGCTCCTCTTGTGAAGCCAAACAAATATATCTGTTAAATACATCTAATACAGACATGAAATCGACGTTCATCAGCCTGTTCTTTTTGTTTCTTGAGTAAACCAGAAATGCTCCCGCTGTATGTTTAACTCTCCGTGTTATGTTGAGAAAATTGAGAGAGAGATTCAAATTCACCCTGGAATACTACTAGTGTTCTTTCTGACTCAATCTCTGTTTAGATGAACTTGATTTTTGTGCAATTATTATGATTAGAATATTGAGAAATCCAATTTAAGCCCCTTCACGGCCTTGCAATGTTCAGTAAATGAAAAACAGTTTGATGACATATTTTAGGAAACGTGTTCTGTAATTCCACATGCTTTCTGTGTGTTGACAAAATTATAAACTTGAATGTGAACTCTCACCCTGGACTTGAAAGCCAAGAGGATGCCAGGTAGAAAGAGGACAAAGCATTTCAGTCCAATGGTGACGAACTTGAGGACAAAGTCGGTGACGCCCACCGCCCACATGAGGTCGAAGAAGTCAAAACCATCCAGATTGGGCTTGGAAAACATGAGGCTGGAAGGTGAAAAAAAAAAAATATGACATTGTTCTCAGGAGTGTTGGGGTGACACACGCAGCAAGCGCATGATGTGACAAATGATAATAAAATGAGCAAAAACAAACTCATGACAATACTCACAGGACAAAAACCAGATGGGACCGGTGCTAAAAGAAACAACACATAAAGTGGCTGACGTAATGGAAAAAAAAAAACAACAACAACAAAAACCAAAGAAAAGTTGAACCTAATCAAAAAAGGGCAACTAAAAGTCACACCAGCTGACGTTCGCTACCTGTTGTAGAGCTCCTCTTGGCTGAAGGCGTAGTAAATATATGCCACGTTGCCAGAGAGGAACAGGCCGATCCAGAGGGCCACCAGCAACGAGCGCTCCTCCTGAAATGCACCCAAGCACGTGACACCAAAAAAATTTTGCATGTAAGGCAAGAATTCTACCGGGTTTTTTTTCTTACCCGCAGCGACACCTGATGCTTGAACGTGGCGTTGGCGTAAGCAAAGGTGCTGGCCATCCCCACGCAAACCGCGATACCTGTGGCACAAATGACACGGTCAGCATCATCTTCATCATCAGCAGAAGACATGGGGGGGGGGGGGGGGAAAGACCCCTGATAGACAGCAATTAGGGCCAGCACAGAGCTTAGGTTGGAATGAGTGGGATGTGTGTGCTAGCAATCTTGCTAAGTACAGAGGCTAACGTGCTGGGATGCTTAACGATGCTAGGTATGGGAACAGTGTTGAGGGCTTAAAAAAAAAACACCAAAAAAACATGTGTTTCATGGGAATTGCACGGCAAACAATATTATTAAACTATCTTAAAGGAGCGTTGGCGCGGAGTGCCGATGCGGATTTGGAGCTGGGAGTCGCGGCTTGGAGTTTGAAGCGGATTACGTGGGACAGGAGAAGTGAACTAATCTCTTTTCGTCAATGGATGCTACAGCTTTGTGTTTGCTTTCAAAACTTAGCTTGTAGCAGACGTGTGCACATTTTTCAGCATGACGTCTCTGATCCACTGGAGAAAGGACACTTTTGATCCTCTCCTCTTTCATCTAGAACTGCTTCAGACAACAAAGTGTATGCAGAAAATTGGTGAAGATTGAACGACTGTCTGTGTCCTATGTGTTGTCTTGTGTTAGTTTTGTTATTTTGACTTCAAAATGGCGCCGCGAGAGTGGCTGCCTTTCCAGCAGCTCCTATATTTTGTTGTTCTACTTCTTACTTTCATAACTTTGCTGCTGTGAATTGGGAATTTCTCCATTGTGAGACTAATAAAGGTTTTTCTTATCTTATCTTATCTTATACCGAGCTTGTGCTGGAAGCAGACTTTGGCCAGCAAGATGAGGATGAACGGGAAGCCCCGCTGGAGCCACGTGACCACCGCCTTCAGCTCGGAGAGGGCCGGTGCAGGAGTGGACGGGTCCTCTGGGCCCACCTCTTCCCGGGGCCCGTGGTGGTGCCTCTCTGAGCCCGCCGCCGCTGCCACCGCCGTGGCCTGCTGGAGAAGAGAGGAGGTCCTGTGCTGCAGCGGCGGGTGGTGGAAATGGTGCTGAGGCTGAGGGTGGTGATGGTGATGGGGAGGGCGAGGGAGGAAGGCTCCGCCCTCGGGCCGACGGGGGCCGCCTTCTTCCCGGGACGACGCCGTCATCTGGACAAAGACGTCCGGCGGCGAGCCCAGCACTAAACTGGCCGCCTGGAACTGGGCAGAAGAGACGGCGGCGGACGGGACGCCCACCAGGCCAGAAAAGATCTGGGGCGATGCGGGCGAGTCGGCTTTAAGGCAGTCGAACACGCCACCCTCGTCCAGACTGCTCTCTGATCCCAGAGTTTGGCTACGGCTCCTAAACAAAAAAACTGAACATCAGATTGAAGTACTACAGTGTTTCCCCACTGCTCTGTCATGAACGTTTTGAAAACCTTTACCCTGTCATAAAAACCTCAAGTTTGGTCAAAACGCCAACTTTAAATCCTGTATAAACCGTAACTTGGAACATATGCTTGAATGTCTCATTTTAAACCCTAACCCCCAACTGAAACCCTAACTCTGTTTTAAAACCCCCAAATTTGCTTGAACCCTTACTTTGAAAAACTCTGCATCGACACCCTAATTACAAACACGAATTCTGTCTTTAGAACCGTAATTTTTATAACCCCTACTGATGAACTGTACTTTCGTTTAGTGCACAAAAAAAAAAACCAGACGCATTTGTGGTTCGGTCGCTCGCCTTTCTGAGGGCATGCCATCCGTGTTGCTACTGTGTCTCCTCTGCATGGCACGGCGCTCGTCAACACACGAAGCGGCCCTGAGACCATCAAGTACACAGGCCCATATTAGACATGTTCACGTTTAGGGCCTTTTTTTATCCATTGGGCAGGAAGAAGTTTGAAGCAGCGTTTACCTTAATGTTATCAATGAGTCCTCCTCCGGTGAATTTCATTTTTTTATTTCAGGTGAGCTATCTTAATACCGATTCGGAAAAGATGCTCGGCTTGCCGCAGTTATTTTTAGTCAATAACTTCCGGGTGACGTCATCGTCTCGACGCATGTCGACCAATCGCATTTGACGTTTGCTTATTTTGCCGCTTTCAGGCCGCATTCGAGGTAGGTGGAAATCAAGAGCAGTTGAATTTTTCTTTCTCGAATTTGGAAACCGCCTGAATAGCCTGAACTGGAAAAGGCTTTTTTTCCTTTGCAGACTGAATGTTTTCAGAGGTTAAGTAGGAACGCTACAGTTGTTTGTTTCATATCAAATAAAATGATTTTTCTTCATACTATATACACGTATTTGCAATCGAAATATTTCTACTGCATTACATGTTCATGTTTTAACATGTATAAACGTTCATACTGCATTATATATACCGTACATCGTTGTTGGCGGCCATTGTATTGAAAATTTACGTTCGTCATGTCTGTCCTTTGAGTTACATCGTAACGACGTTTGACTGTCCAGTTCCAGATATCTACAATTCCGTTTCCCATAAACATGAATGTCAAAAGTGACGTCATTTGCCCGAGGCGAAATGACGTGTCAGATATCTGACATTCCGGGTTGACGAGGCAGAATTTAATCCAGATATCTCTAATTTGCTTCGTCACACTTGTGTTCGGGATATCTTGAATGGAAACTCGATTGAAAATCGAATGTTACGTCATCACGTTGTCGGCATTCCTCGACCAATCGCATTTTGACGTTCACGGTGACACCACTTCCGTGTTGTGTCGTCAGATTTTGTTTTGCTAACGCCGGCGGATAAACACAACTCGGACTGCCACGTATTTCGGGAAATGTAACTTTCTCTCTGCTGCGTATTGCGTTTCAGTTTGTCTCATTTTCACATACCCCCACCCAGCTTGTTATATTTGTCTCGGTTATGTGTCCTCATGAATAAGCTAGTTTGCTCATGCTTCTCACGTCAAATCAAGCTATCAAGCCAACAAGGCAGGCCAACGAGTAAACGTAAATTGTTGCCGTCGACACATTTAAGTCAATTTATCATGCAAAATGGGATAATTGCAGAAGATGCGGAACGCTCTTCATTTGAGTAATTTTTTGTGTGTCTTGTCGGGTGCTAGCTAGCTTTAGCAGAACCTCGTGCACGTTCACGCTTGCACAATTTAACGAAACGACAGGAGGTTGGATGTTTGTGGACCAAGTCAAGCTATGATGATGCTCCGGCGTCTCCTGAGGAAGCGCTGGGTGCTGGGAATCGTCTTCGGGCTGTCGCTTATCTACTTCCTCACCAGCACGTTGAAACAGGTGCAGCATCGACACACAAGCGTAAAAATAAGTTAACCTTCACCGTTTTGAGCAGACGATACAACTGATGTGACAATAGTGTTGAATATAAGGAAGCTTGCGGATGATGAGTGGACTTTATAGTTATTTTTAAATTATCGTTTAAATGTAAAAAAATAATGTGTGAGCGTGCAGGAGGAGCGAACCACTCGGGACCGCACCCTTCTGGAGGTGAGGGACATGGAGCTTCGCGTCCCCTGGAAATTGCGCTTTAACCTGGGCAACAGCAGCCGACAGATGGGGCACTGTCGTAACTCCATCCAGGGCAAAACGCTGCTCACCGATGAGCTGGGTGAGCAATGAGCTTTTTGCCTTGTCATAGCCGTTGTCACGGTTGACGCCAAGGTGCACCTGCAGTCGAGGGAGGCAGAACACACTGCGGATCATATCAATGTCAGCTGCAAAAAAATAAAATCTTGCGGCAATGACAAGGTAGAAGTTGTACATTTGTGAAACGTTCATTTCAAGAATTTGACCTTTTTTGATTCAAAGGAATCTTGAAAAATGAAGTCAGAAAATAAATTGGAGATTTGTTCATCTTAATTGACTGAAGATGTGTTGAAAATAGAATCTCTTTGAGAAAAGTCTTTTTTTTTTTTCTTGAATCAATTTGGGAGAATATATTTTTGCAAAATGACAATTAATTATGTGGAGGTGCCTTTTTAGATGAGCGTAAAAAAATGTCTCGTGTCTCCTTGGGATAGGTTACGTGTGCGAGCGAAAAGACTTGCTGGTGAACGGCTGCTGCAATGTCAACGCGCCTCGCAGCAGGCAACACGTCTGCAAAAGCTGCCTGCCCAACGGTTGCTGCAGCGTTTACGAATACTGCGTGTCTTGTTGCCTGCGGCCAGATAAGGTAAACGCTTTGTCCGCACCCAATTGGGTTTACCGTAAGAAGTCATTGCCAGATAAATTGCCAACTTCCACCAATCAAGAACATCTTGTAATATTACATGAAAAAAGATTCGTCTTTTTTTTCCTGATGAAATTTGAGAATTTGGTCATGTTTGAGCATCAAGAATGAGAAAAGACAAGAACAGTTGAACTGAGGTAATTTTGGATGAATAAAGGAAAAGTCTCTTCAGTAGTTTTATATTTCAGACGTGGACATTGTAAGTCCTAACTTAAGAATTAAGTAATTTAATGTTGGAAATAAATCAATTTTCATCCTCAGGGAAACTACAATTTTTACAGGACTAATCGCGGGAAAAAAATCCTTTTCAAAAGTCAAAATCGTTTTCCTCACATTTGTTTCCCCTTTCAAAAATAAAATCGCCCTCCCCGACCCCCCCCAAAATCAGATGACGTCCTTTCGGAGGACAAAAAGTCCGAGTCTCGAGCGAAGAGGTGTTGTGTTTATTTCCTTTCCATGATTTTAGCAAGCCCACCTGGAGCGCTTTCTGAACCGCGCCGCCGAAGGCTTCCAGAACCTCTTCACCGCCGTGGAGGACCTCTTTGAGCTATGCCTGGCCAAGTGTCGCACCTCCTCGCAGGTACGTCAGTCCTAATCCGGAAATTATATTAGCGACGTACGAGCAAACTATGTCATTGAAGCGTGGGGGGGGGGAGGGGGGGAGATTTTGGTCTGGCTTCATCATCTCCAACTCGGGCTCTCTAAATATCTCCTGAATACACCGCTACTCCTTTTCGAACGGCCAAAACTGTGTTTGCGACTCATGCAGAGCGTCCAGCATGAGAACACATACCGGAACCCCCAAGCCAAGCACTGCTACGGCGAAAGTCCTCCAGAGCTCCTTCCCATCTGAACGCCGTCTCCGAGCACCACAAGAAAGACTTTTTGCTGCCTTTTTACCCTTAAAGCACACGAACAACAAATCCACGGTTTACACTTGAGAAGCGCATCCGGCCGTGATGTGACGGTTGTCAGTTCCGAGGCAGCGGCTGTGACCTCCGCCAAGGATGTGGCAGGCACGTTACGGATTGATCAAAGTTAGTTTGTAGTGGAAGTGTGGCCCGCTTAGCAAGGAGTATTTGGGGCCACGGTGAAGGACGGACAGCAATTACACCATGCAGGTTGTCATGTTTTTGTGAAACAGCTTAGCAGACATTTAACAAATAATAATAATAATGAGTGGGCTTTTTTTTTAAGGGGTGAGGGGCAATGTTTTGTTTTGTTTTATGCAAAGTGCATTTAAGTTACAGGAGTTTAAGGGGGGAAAAAAATGGGGTGAGTTTCAGAAAAGCAGATTTATTTTATTTTGAATACTGGTCAGTAACAAATTTGTGCCCCAAGATTTTTTTTTTTAACCGATTTACAACAATTTCATTGTACTGGATTCAAATTTTTTCTTTTTTTGCTCATACAGGTCATCTTTTTGAACTATAGCCATGTGGGTTTTTTTCTCTACACGTTGTTTTGTTTACATGTACATTTTATATTGGCTATATTTTTACATTTGTGTATTTTTCATTTGCTATATTTATTGACAGGTAGGCCTACTTTTAGAAGTGTCTGCTATTCGATTTACTCCCAGTAAAGTTAGTAAAATTGAATTAAACGGTTTCTCTTAAAACCTCTCAAATTACAAAAATCTACAGATGATGTCACGAAATATATACATTGATCTGGTAAGAAAGTCAGATTAAAAGAAAATTGTAATTTGTCATGAAAACCTAACCTTAAGACAAACGGATGTCATGTCGGAGTCAGTGATACAAAATTGTCCTAAATCAGACAACCTAAAAAGAAATAACGCAGTGGAATGTAGAAATAAAGTTGAATTTAGAAAAGTTGATTTCAAAGTCATTTTTTGGACTTGGGGGGGTGAAAGAAAATAATTACAGGAGTAAATGGTGCTTTAAAAAAAAAATTAATCCCAAATTCATGATGATGAAGAAAGTCATGATCTGACAATAGTTCACCGATTAAAATGACCTTTTAGGGAGGAACAACTCGTTCATTGTAACATGAACGCTGCCCCACAAAAAAAAAAACTATTTAAAAAAAACGGTACCTCCATACATCAGCCTCATCATAGGAACGCCGTCTGCGAAGAAGGTGCTGCATTATTAATTATATTCTTCTACTTTTGTGATCAGTCCCGCCATGCTGGAGGATCTTCGCTCCCCCGAGTGTTGTCCTACAAGTCGTGTCACAGTGTCAAGTGTATCAATGCATGTTCATGAAATAAAAGTGACTGCAACCAAGAAAGACTTTCAAAAGTGTTAATTTACCAGAGTGCACGCATTTGTTCCGCAGCAAAAAATAGTCTTGCGAGGCTGGATCTCCGGTCAAACAGAACAAAGCTGCTCAAATGTCTGTCGAAAACGCACCTGCAGCAGCAAGACAAACGTTTCTTCCCGCGCGCCCTCCTTGACGTCTTCCGCCTTGCAGTCACCTTATTGGAGCTCAGCGGTCACATGACCGAGGCACGCATTTATGGCAATAGCAGACGGAAATTAAATGATGGTTAGTTAGTAAAAACAGCTTTAGGGGGCTGTCTTTTACAAAATAAAATAAAATAAAAACAATTAAACACCCTCACGGGAGTTTCCCCGCATTCTGTTCGGACCGCTGGAAATGACCAAATGGTTTCAAAACAAGATGGCGGACTTCCTGTGTGCTTTCAGGCGATCCTTAGTGGGACTTTGTCCATGCCCACCAAATATCCTATTGATATTTTTTTCTGTTCCATACAGGAAATTAGGATGAATAACAAGTGAGAAACAAAGCAAATTCAAGAGGGCCTTGGAAATAATTGGACACGTCCCAGGCTGTGTTGTTAACCTTCGCCTCCTCCCATCTGTGCACACAATCAGCCACGATTGGAAACAAGCGGCAACCCGTCCGTGCGGTGCCTTCAAGGGACGGACTGACGGCACGGGCCCATTAATCATCCTGCGGCCCTAACAAACCAAAATGTCCTAATTAGGGAAACATATCTGTCAGGCTTTTTTTTTGCCAGCTTGATGAATGACCATCGCGTGGGACCCGATGACTTTGGGTGCTAACGCCCGCTGCGTGGCCTTTTATTAAAAATGAGATCCTTGACACTTGAAATTGTACTTTGACTTGAATATTAAAATACAATCCAAAAACCACTCGATTACGATCCTGATGTTTCAGATCGAGTGCCTTGGAGGAAGGAAACATCTCAGAGGGGCCCTCAAGGGCCGGACCTGAGTTACATCATATTTACACAAGCGACAACAGCAAAATCCTGAAAAAAAACTTTATTTATAAACTTTGCACTTTAATTTAAAACAATAAATACAGCAATAACATAAGTAGAAACTTCCAGTTATAAATAATCATAATACTGAACGGTGACTAAAGAACAACGGTGACCTCATCAGAGGAAAGTGCAACATGCATGGCGGATTGCTTGGGACCCGACGAAGCTTTTGGGTCTGCATTCTGGGACCGTGGCACATGTCTGTGCGCTCTTTGGGGGGGTAGGGGGGGGCGTGGACCAAGGAAGACTTGTTGACAGCAAAATGAGTTCAAATCCTCTATCAAAAGTATCAAATCTGTCAGCAGACAACGGTGAAGCTAGCGGTTAGCTTCTGGGTTTGTTTTGGTTTATCCATCCGCAGCTTTGATCGGAGCTTTTCATTTCTTGCCCACGAACTGGCCAGAGAAGTAAACATTGGATTCTTGCGCCACCTGAAACGCTCCCAGTTTTTCCCACAACCTGAGCAGAACTCTTCTTGTATCTGGCCACCTTCTGGAAATGGACTCTGGTCAAAGCTCCACATTGTAAGGGCAGTTTTTCCACAAAACTCCGAAGAACCATTCGTGCCTAGTTTCAGTTCTGGCGTGAAAAAATGTTTGTCCCACGAGCAGAGCAGAACTCTCCTCTCGGAAAGTTTTCAGTAAAGCACAGCGCAATAATCAGCAGCGAAAAAACGTTATCGGCTCTGATACAGTTTCCTCCTGGAGTTGGATTTCGGGGCCTGGCCCCCAAGAGTTCTTGATCCACCCGGAGCCTCGTCGACGTGGTTGTCGCACAGCTCCTGAGCCGCCTGCAGGACCTTGTTGACCTCGGCGAGCCAGTATTTCAGGCCGACGATGACGTTCCAGCCGTAGGACTTTTTGGGCCAACTGTGATTGTGGCTCAGGTGCGGAGGCTCTACCGTTGTCAGCGCCACCTCCGGGTAGAGCCGTTGGGTCAAGAGCACCAACATATTGGTTTGGCTGAAAAGGCTGTATGCGACCTGGTTCAGAGGCTCGGCCACGTTGATCGGGTTGCCCCAGTCTTCAATTTGGTATTCTGTCACCTTCTTGATATGCAGTTTGAACAATACGTTGCGAGCGTAGATGTCCTGAAGCTGCTCGGAGAAGTTGGAGCCCCTCACGGTGTAGTCGGGGACATTGGAAGGCACGCCACTCAGCCCCTGAAAGGCCATCTGGGAGGGGGGGAAGGAGGACAGACGGGTGAGCGCGCAATTCGTTAAAACAACGCTCATATTAGAAGGGACCGTAGCGGTTCAAAAAATGCCCAATAAAAAATAAAGTCTACTTTTCCGAACCTTCAAACTTAACTTGCCTATGTCGGGGAACATAAGTTTCTATTGCCTGATGATTTCTGTTTTATTACAGTCTCATTTTCAACGAGCCTCCGAGAGCCGAGGCGCCGATGGACTCGCTTGGCTTTCACAAGACTTTCAGACGGGACTTGGAAAAAACAGGAAGCTTCGATCTGGTGTGATAACTACAACGAGCATCGCCATTGCGAAATGACCGGGAACCTGATTACTAAACCTCAGCGTGAGACAGCAAAAACAGCTGAAGCGAGACGCTGATGCAATCGTGGATTGTAAACGCCGTCACGCACTACTCGAGAACCGCTGGCATGGCCAAGAATAACAAAGCGAGGCCACGTCGTTTCCTGTGACGTATTGCGCTAGGCTAGCAATTTGGGCAAACGTCCTCTCCGAACCCTGACATCAAACGCAACAGGTAGCATGACCCCCTGAAACATTTCCCAGTGTCAAAAACAACAACAAAAAAAAGGTCATCCAACACCTTAAGCTTAAGTTGGAATTTAATGCAGAAAAAAATAAGGACTTTTAAGGATAACAGTATTGAGTGGTAGAACCTGGTCAAAAAGGACTTAAACCACCAGCGTATTCCACCGGAAGGCAGCATATTACTCTGTGTCGGGGGGGGGGGGGGGGGGGCAAAGGGGGTTCAGAATTTTTGTTGTTCAAATATTACATGCCAGATGATATGCTTCTTTTCCAGCGGGGTTTTTAAGGACTTACACGAAAATTTAATCTCATACATTTGCGGGGTGGCGGGATTCGGGATCCGGAAAGGCCAAAGCAAAAAGGAAACTTACATATTCGTCGAGCAGGTGCTCCGTTTCTAGGCTGAGCGTGAGGGTGATCAGCTTGAGTCTGGAGAAGGCGTATGGGCAAGAGATGGCGGCGAGGAGCGCCGGGCGACATCGAAGCGCCACCAGCGTCACCAGCAGCGCTGCGCAAGAGAGCAAATCAGTCGTCAAGCACTGGAGGCCATCCCAAGCCAAGTGCAAAAAAAAAACATTCAATCACATACAAAAGAACAAGAGAGGCTTTTCGTCATTTCGTGTTACAAATACGATAAATAGCACATTCAAAAAAAAAAATTCTGAAGCGAACTTAAGTTCAAAAGTCTTAACAGCGGGTAACAGTAATTCACCGGGTAGCCGGCAACACGTTTGTGCAAAATTTCGATTAAAACACCCTGAATAGGGACAATCAAAATTTTAAAACGTGGATTAAAAAAAAATGTATTCACAGAAATATAATTTTCCAAAAAAAAATACCAGAGTGCAGCAGCAGTCTTTTGAGAGCGGGAGCCATGGCTTCGTCTGTCCTTCACGTTGCTCCTCACTGGCGTCTGGCGTCTTTTTATGAGGAAGCATCCTCATACCTTCATCATCATCATCATCATACTGGACTGAACACACCCACGGCTGACACACTCGGAAAAGTTCACCAATGCAAGACGTGTCAAGCGAACGTTTGACTGACACATCAGCGGCGCCCGCCCTCCCTCGCAGCAGGAGATCCCGAAATTCACTCTCAAATCTAAAAATATACCCAGCCATGCTTCATAGATTGTCTTTTGGCTTGCTGCATTCTTTTCTGATATTTTCGGATATTTGTTGGAGGGGGGGGGGTATATTTTATATGTGTGTATCATTTTTTCCCCCCCCAGTAATTTAAGCCCAAATTTTCTACTGTCAATTTTATTGATTCAATGTTTTATTTTACTCATATTTTGTCTTCATATAGTTGGGGGGTGGGGGGGGGGCTATATTTCCCCTTTATATTTTTTTTCACCTCAAAAAGTGAAGTGTATTGTTTTCTGATATTGTATTTTTTGTTTTATCTTTTTTGGTCGTTTTTTCCTTTTAATTTCTGAGTTTTGTTTTCAAATGACGAATTAATTTTTGGAATTCTAATATTGGAGATATTTTTTAATGTCCCTGATAAATTTAGGGTGGGGGGGAGGAGGAAAAAGCCACCTCAATTTTTAACGTTTTTAAACATTTTATTTTTATGAACATGATGTTGCGTAACAGTCGCGCTAGTACAAAAAAAAATGTACCCCAAAAAAAAAGTATCCGAGGTGATATGCTCCAAACGTTTTGAGCAAGTTATTGACCAAGTAACAGGTGTCTCCGGTTCTTTTTTTTTTTTTAACTTCCTTACAAAACACTGACCCACTCAAAAGACGCTTTGCCTCAGGGCGTTGAGGACGTTATCCGCGTTTTCGGGAGGACCGCATCTAAAAAGGCGGACAAAACAAAACGTCAGTGGCCAATGGCCGGAGCGAGAAATGCTTGCGGCGTCCGAGGAGGCTTTGGGGGGGGGCTCCGAGCTCATCCGGTGGACGGGTCCGTCCGTTGCTTGTGCAGCATGTCGCTCACACGAGCGATGTCCTCTTCGGGGACCTCAACAAACAAACACAAGCACACACCCAATGATTTCGTCAAAACAGCAGAAGGGATTTTGGCATTGATTGGAATCTCAAGTTTTGCTCGAAATCAGAATTTTTGTTCACAATCTTAATTTTGGCTACAGAACCTTTGAAACAGTAACCCCGGCTTGAAACCCAAACCCTTAATTTAAAATCGGATTGGCCAAAATCGGCCATTTTTTGGGGCAGAATCAAAAAGGTTTTTTGTGGGGGGTTTGGGGGGGTGATAGTTTGAAAGTCATTTTCTGTGTTTTATTTTGTAATATGTTCTTGTGAAGATTTTGGGGGTTTTTGCTGATTTTTGCCGATTTTTAAAGTGCTAATATTGGCTCGTCCGATGATTCCAGGTCAAATGTTCATTTGAATATCATTTTGTTTGCATTTTATTGTAATGTGTTCCTGTTTAGAAATTAGAATAAAAAATAAATTGTAAATTCAAATTCTAAAATTTATTTTTAAAAATTGGCCAATTTTTTGTTGTTGTTGTTACACATTCTTCCTGAATTTTACAGACATAATTTTGGCCAACTAATCTGTTGATCTGATGTTCGAAAGATCATTTTGAAGGAGAATGTTTGTTGGAATGTCACTTTTTTTAAATGTTATAATGTGTTTTTTGGTCATGAAAAAAAACCCTCCAAAATTTGTCTTTTTTTGTTGTTGTTGGAGGTTTGTGCCGATTTTAAACGCGTTAATATCAGCCGATCACTCCATGGGGCACGTGCTTCTGACCCAAATTTAAAACCCTAACCCGTGAGGACCCGTTAAGAGTATTGAGTGACGCGAAACTCAGGACAAAACGAAGAACCGCGCCGCTCTGCAAGCAACATTTGCTTGGCGAATGCCGCCTTGGTGAAAACTTTTTTGTGGGACGAGAGTGAGTGGAAAACACACCAACATGCACAAACACATCACTTTACTCTTTAATTTCAGTGGAATTAAAAAAATACTCTTGACTAATCCGCTAATTTGACCCCTCCCGCTTGTGTCTGAATTGTAACGGGGGATGACGAGATAACGTGACTCACGCACGCTCATCGACTTCTTCCACTTTGCGACTTTGTTGGAGTGCACGGCGAGGGCTAACCTCGACTTATGTTTCACCTCGGTCGTTGCGACAGATGGAAAACTGCAACTGCTTCCGGGGGGCGGGAGGGGGTTGATCGCTTGCGTTTGTGACGATGCGCTAAATGCGCTAAGATTAGCCGACTCAGCGGTAAAAATACGCACAGCGGCCCGCTTACTGTCATCGTACTGCTCAGGTCTTGCGAGAGTCGCTTGGCTGGGAAAAAAAAAAATTGGGATCTTCCCTCAACGTAACACGCAGCAGAAAAAAAAAACTGAAGAAGTAGGTCTTTTCTTGGCAGACAATTTTTGTCTTCAATGTACGACATGGTTTTGTCGTTTGCAAAAATATTTCAACTAAATTAACATGCCTTTCTACCAACATCAAAGACAACTGACCAGACCTATCGCCATACATCAATTATTTGAATTGAATGTTAATGAGGTTAACGAACAAGTTTTTTTTTTGGTGGGGGGAGGGGTTTGCAATCATCAAAATCTTCATAAATCCTAAAGTCCGAATGTCGATTGCACGTGAACATCAAAGACATGTTAGGCCTCCTTGAACACAGCAATTTTGTTGACATCAAAGACAATTTAGTCTTCAATGGGCGACGCCTGCTTTTGGAAAATGACATTATGATCCGAGTTTTTGTCAAAGACCCGACGTACATGATCAAAGACAATCCTGTGTGGTGTTTGTCTTCCATGAAGCAAACCATGCAAGGTTTTGTGAACATCAAAGGCGATTCAATGAGCAGACCTATTCACTTTTGTAAAAACAACAAAAACACAGTTTGGCCCCAATGAGCTGAACATACGCGTTTGTTGAACATCAAAGACAATTTAGTCTTCAATGGGCGACGCTTGCTTTTGGAAAATGAGATTATGATTCGAGTTTTTGTCAAAGACCCGACGTACATGATCAAAGACAAGCCTGTGTGGTGTTTGTCTTCCATGAAGCAAACCATGCAAGATTTTGTGAACATCAAAGGCGATTCAATGAGCAGACCTATTCACTTTTGTAAAAACAACAAAAACAACAAAAACACAGTTTGGCCCCAATGAACTGAACATACGCGTTTGGTGAACATCAAAGACAATTTAGTTCTCAACATTCGTTAACTTCAATGAACGAGTCCAACCAATCTAACCTGGCCTCTTTTTCAAACCAACGAAGCCAGCCAAACTCTGACTATTCAACGAGCACAATGCAAGTTTTTTGTTCGCATCAAAAAAATGCTATCAACTCTGATAACTCATCTCTCGTTAACACCTGACTGATGTGTTTTTTTTGTAAACATCAAAGACAGCTGATGGGGTTTTTTTTTTTTGGTTTGTTTTTTGCTCGGCGCCTGCTGCTGAGTCAATGCCGCGGAAGCATGACCGCTCCCGGATGACAAAGCGGAAGGAAGCCTTAAATAAGAGTGATCTGTGTTTTTGAGTCACATGACACAGGATTGGTCAGCGATCGGCCGGCCGGCTGGCGGGCGGCGTATCGGCATCCACTCACCAGAGCGTGGTCGAAACTGAAGGTGCTGATGTAGTAGGCGGAGATGTCGCAGTCGGCCAGCGGCTGTGAGATCTGCGCCACGATGCCGCACTCGTCTGAAAGAAGCCACAGCGCCGCGTCTCGCTTGTGGGGGGGGGGGGCCGTGTTGAAAACACCGATCGGAAACGAGAGAGCGGTCGCTCACCAAATCCCAGTGGTTGGCCGCCGATGCGCACCATCCTCCACAGTTCCCCGGACGAGCTGGTGAAGAGGAGGTCGGCGGGGAAGCTGCGACATCAAAAACAAGTTGGGAGTCGAGTGGGCAAACCTACGCAAACGTCAAGGACCCTTGTTGATGTTCAAACACATCACTTTGGATTTCGCTGGGTTTCTTTTAAGACAATTTTTGAATCTTCCCTGACTAACATCAAAGACACTTTCGAGTTTTCTGGAAAGCTAACGTGCATTTTAGGGAAACGCAGAAATCAAAGACAATGTACCGAAAAGGCATGTCAGCATTAAACATCAAAGACAAAATTGTAAATATCCAGAAACCATTTGGCCCTTTAAATGCACATGCTATTTTTTTTCTTCTGAAACATCAAAAATTTCGAGTCGTCATTGAACCTGTTATATATCTTTATTGGCACCAAAAACACAACCATTTTTTCGCTTACCGTCTTTGAGCGTCCGTGTCCATGACCAGCGAGACGTAACCGTCAATGAGGGAGAAGGAGAAGAACTTGATCTGGTCCAAGTCTGCGCTGGGAGACGTTGCCTCGTCTTGTTTGGGGCTAGGCAAAAACACAAAAGTCCCTTTGTTTCGCTCTGCCAGCAAATACATTTGACTGGTTTCAGTCTGCGACACGAAATTTGGTGGCCATGTCCATCATGAGTAGACCCACAAAAAAAAAGGTCTCCTGAACTAAACTTTGGAACGACATATCAGGTCTGCCATTTTGGTCCCAAGTGATTTCGGTTATGGACAAACTCCTTTTTGAATCAGTAGACCCACAAAAAAAAAATCATGAAGCCACGCCCAGAAGGACTCTGGAAGTCTGTTGTTTTGCTTTGGAATCTGGCTTTTTGGCTCAATTTGGCCATTTTGGGTACACGATTTCAAAAATAAACTTTTCCAAGAGATTTTCCATTAATTCAGCTCCTTGGCAGGTTTCCCTAAGCAAGATCAAATTTGTAACCAAAACGAGTAGGCGCACAAAAATAAAATAAAATAGAAATTCTTGCCTTACAAAACACGGCTTACAAAGTCTTCCATTTTGGTTTGAAGCAAGCACCTCAACCAAAGACTGAATTTTTCAAACGTATACCCATCCCCTGAAACTTACTTCATTTAACAACTTGAAATTTGGTTAATTCAATTAATCAAATTTAAAATTAAATTGGTAAACATTGTTTTGGTTCGCACCCATAACTACCAGCCACATTATTAGGAGCCACATGCGTTACCTCCGCCGCCACACGGAAGGCCTTGAGCTACAGCGCCACCATGTGTTCGGACAACGGCATTGCAGTCCATCTATATCTGACCTTCCGGAGTAGAAGAGCACGTCGATGAGCGTAGTGGCAATGGACGGCAGCGTATCCGGGTCCAGGGACATGACGCAGAAGCGGTTCTGAGGGATGAGCACCGGTTGAAGGGCGGCCGGCACGGCTGCGAACGAAGCAAGACGTGGAGGTCGCTCACGTGGTCACTTTTGCTTTCATTTCCAATCATCATTTTTGCCCGAATAACACAATGTCATCATCATCATCATCAATAAATAATAAATTGGTTGGAATTTGTGTGCGACTCGCAAGCTTGGTGCTACTGAGCATTGCTGAAGCTGCATTGAGCTGCCATAAAAAGACACCCCCCCCCCAAATCAACCGAACAAAGTGGAGACTTGGAATGAATCGTTTACCTTCTTTGCCGTTATTGTGAAGGCCGTTGGTGATGTCATGGCCACGGACGAGGATCGACTCTCCTCCGACTTCACGGAAGATTTTGAACTCCTCCAGAGTGCCCACCACCACCGGCAGGTCCTTCTCTCGCACCTGTGCAAAAAAAAAAAAACACCACACCAGACCGCAAATTGATTTTACTTCCGGGCGCAACAATGTTTGGTTTTTTTTCTTCATTGAGAAAGTACACCAAGCTGCTTAGCAAACGTTTGCCATGTTAAGCTTTTGCAGGGAAATTACGCAATGAACCTAATTTGACTTTCTGCCAAGTTGAATGTGCGAGTTTAACTCTTCAATGTTTCGCTACTTTCTTCAACACCGAAAAAATTTGAAATTCGTTGTGGAAAAAAAAGGTTTTCTCACCATGACTTTGCTTTTTTTTTTTTAAATGAAGTCAAGAATTTTCTGGAAAGAGAATTCTATTTTGGGGATATAAAATGCCTAAAATAGTAACCTGACCCCCACTACAAAAGTGGGGGGGTCAAACAATTAAAAAATTAAAAAAGAAATTGAAAGTATTCTTCTTAAGATTTGTTCAGTTTCTTTAATTTTCCTTCTAAAATCTAATCTAAAAATATTTTTCTAAATTTTCTGTAATATATAAACTACCCAAGCAAAAAAAAATCTTTCTTAAAACTTTTTCATTGAAAAAAAAAATCTGACTCAAAAATGTATTTTTCTCTAAAAAAAAAATATGATTGTTTCCCCTCTAAAACATCAAGATTTATTTCATACAAAGAATTGTTGTTTTCTGTATATATCAACGGGCAATTACTATTTTTTAAATACAAAAACCCCTCCACCCAAAAAAATACCAATTTAAAAAGAATGATGATTTCAAATTTTATCTTAAAAAAATGTGAATGTTTGGGTAGTTTTTTTTTTTGGGGTGCCTGGGTAGGTTTTTTTCCCTTAATCGCATCTGTCTTTTATTTGCTTTCTCCCCTTGCTGCGGTCCCAACCCCATTTGGAGGCGCAAGCGCGGGGCTGACCAGGATGAAGTCGGTCTGATAGGTGGAAAGCATGAAGACGGAGACGTGCTGGCGGGCCAGCGGCGCGATGACCGACTCGGCGATCTTGGTGACGCCCACCGCCTGCAAGCCGAGCGAGGCGGTGGCGTCAGAGAGCACGTTGAGCGGCAGCCACACCGAGCCCTCCACCTGCAGCTGCGACGAGGCCTCCAGCTCTGCCCGCACAATCAAAAAAAAAAAACACACATCATTGATCTCATCGACTCCTAACCAGGCACATTACAACGTACAGAAATTTTCTTCTTCGTACCTTTGAAGCCTTCCTCATCCAACACGACGGTGTAGTTCTCGGGGGTCTCGGTCATACTGAAGAACTTGCATCTGAAAGCAGGGGGGGCGGTTTGTATTACAAAATGGCAATTAAAAAATGTGTCTATGGATACACACACATCCACACTTTAGCATTCCCTTGGTGAGAAGTCCATGTCCATGACATACTGTTCTCAATTTAAATTAAGATCATCTCGAAGCAGAATGTCAAAATGAACGAGCATAAATGAGACGTTAGAGCGCCTGGAAATTTTCAGGGTGTTTGTTTTTTTTTTGTACGTTATTTCCATTAGCTGTCACTTCCGCACTGGCAATCACTGCCCACCGTCCGCAGTGATTGCGAGTGCTTCGAAATGTTCGACCAAAATGGGCTTTTAAGAACAAAAGATAAGACAAAAAATATTATTCAGACACTGTAACAGTGCGCCGATCCTTTGTGTCTTTTTTTTACTATCCAACCAACTTCACTGATCGTCTTACAATCAATAACATAATACTAAAGAACGATAACAGACATCACTTTCTGTTGGTGCAAAATGCAGGATTAAAGAGGATATCACTTTCAATATTTAGCAAAAAAAACGAAGCTGATCTTGAACCAAATTCTATTTTCACTCGTCGTCAAGTCAGTGTCAAACTAGTGTGTCACCATCTAGTGGGCAACAGGTGAATTACAGCCAAACTAACCAGAAGGTAAGGTAAAACAATATAGTTGTTAAAAAAACGGTGATAGGGGAGAGAAGCATTTTCCACACATTTAAAAAAAAATATTTAAAGAAATATGTGAATAGATGAATCCTTTCATTCATTCATTTTCCGAGCCGCTTGATCCTCACTAGGGTCGCGGGGATAGATGAATCCATGACCACCAAATATGCGAGGCTAAACTGTACCATCGAATCCAATTCAAAATGCTTGCTCATTCAGTAAATGCATGACAGAGCGGGAAAAAAAAGTGAATAACGACATTGGCCTTCAGGCCTATCTGGGCCAGACAGCACGGCAGAAGGGATATCCACGAATTGTTGCAGGGTTTGACGCTGGAAACGGCCAAAAGAAAACATTTGTTGTGGCCTTTGTTTTTTGTGGGGGTTTTTTTCTACCCACCGAGATGAAAGGACGCCCTAGCCTCCTGCTCTTGCACAGCCCGAACGACTGCTGACTAAGCGAAGCCAAGTCATTGTCGTCGCCGCCGCCGCCGCACTGTGCGACCGGACACACAACACACGACAGAGCGGCTGCGCTTGCTACGACACTGCATTGTGTTACTTCATGTTGACCCCTTCACCTTCCTTTTGTGTCCAAGTGTGATGATAGCCATAGAACAGGAAATGGGACGGACTGCACTTGCACAATATGAGCAGTACAGGTCATACAGATCTGAATAAGATAGACACATCATCTACCAAGTACAGTTGTTGGATGTTTTAGAATGACGGGGATAACTGAGTTCATTTCCATGAGCCTGCCTCTGAAGTTTCAAATCTTTGGTGATTTTTTTTTTAACAACACGAAAGCTGGGAAATTGTGATTTGTCTTAACAAGGGAATTTCAGGAGGACCTTGAAGGACTCTTTTTTTTAATGACACGTTACTCAACTTTTACTTTGTCAATATAACAACAAACAGAATAAATATATTCAAGCCAGCGGTTTGGTGACATCATCACAAACAAAGATTACACGTGAACATAATTACATTCAAGTATATAAATATAATGGAGACTTTGTTGTCAGACTTGGGAGTACTGGATGTCAAAAATCTTTTCCCCTCATAGCCAAATTAGCGACTCGACGTAACAATCAATATGGGGCAAAAAAAGAAAACTTAAAACACAAGACGGTTTAAAAATGGCTCCGTGGATATAAAATCTCCACAATTGAATAAAAAGCCCAACATTGTTTAAATTTGTGTAACAAAACAAGTGACAGGCGTGAGCTCGTTACCGAATGGAGGCGCGTTCATTGCACCATCACGAGGCAGCGTGTCTGATTGGACCAACGTTTTGCTCATCGCCCACGTCAGCCAATGGCAATCAGGAGGCGGGGTCTCAACTATGATCAGGTGTGCAACGTGCTAAAACTACCGCAATCGCGTCTACTCAGTCGTTGGAATTTTCCATATTCAGGCGGGGACAACACACAAGCCTGTCAGCCTCCGTAAGAACGTAAAGTGGACCCCCACCTCCCCAAAGTTTAACTTGGTGTGTAAAATAAAAAATACCTCGAAAATTCAACAAAACGTGGTCATCGTTGTGACTAAACAGCGATGTGCAATTGACGAGAGCCGGTTCAGAGCACAAATCGCCCAGGTATGGTGAACGCAGCACGGCTGGTCCTTGCCTTATAAAAACAGAGCTTGCCACATGTAAAAGGCATTTACATCACGGTAGGTTATCCGTTGTCAATCGAAATCCGTCCTTTTGGCAACATGTCACGGTGTAAAATGACGCAATTTGCCCCAAACGAGGCAATGTTCCCAGTGGAGGATGTCAATGAGCCCCCGCTTACCGTGTCCGGTGGCGGAGGAATATCAGCTTGATCAGAGGATGCGTGAAATGCGCCAGGCCGCTTTTGGCGATGCTGGTGACCCGCAGCCGGTGGTCCAGAATGTGCAGCTCCATGTTCACTTGAAAGCGCTTGTTACCACAACGACTAACTCGTACTCCTCAGGACGAAAAACATCCGACAAGCCCAGCCCCGCGCAACAACTGTGTATTCAAATGAGTCAAAAAGCAGACACGCCCCCTTTTCTTAAAGCTACAGTGTAGCATTTGCGCGCTTGTTCAGCGTCACGAAATTTGCTAGCCCCTGACAGCCAAAGTTCAAGTTGTTTAGTCAAACATTCGGTCAAGATCTGACCCTCTAGAGGAAATCGGTAAAGATACGATGGCAACGTGACCTGTCGCACAGCTTTTATTTTGAAGGGCACTCTCAAAAACTCACAAGTGGAATTTATTGTGGAAAAACAAATAGAAATACCATAATTAAGCTTTTAAAACAAACACACAAATTACAGCCATGTTTTCATTGAGACCACACAACCATTATACTAATGATTTCCCCGAAAGGCACCTATATTTTGACATCAAGATACATATAACAGGAGTGTGCCTGATTTGTGCAGATACATTCGCTTGTCACTTTTTTTAGGTACACCCGCATAATGCAATGAGATCCAATGTGAGAGGTCACACAAAAAAAATGCTCATTTGAAAGGTATTAATTATTTTTATATTTATATATATATTTTTTAATAAATATTTTATATTTATTTATAATTATTAATTATTTTAAAGTATTTTTTTGTAGACATCATAGCAGTAAGACAATTTTGACTTTTCACACACACTTCTCGATCATAATGTTGTTTTTTGTGCTCAGGCCAAAGGTCTTCTTAATATTAAAAAGTATTGCTTGGGTGCCATCTTGTGGCACCAAAGAACTACGTTGACTTGAGGAGAGGAGCTTCATCGAGACAGGCAATTGCACTCTCTACTATAAAGGTACTACTTTGTTAGCCTGTGAGTGGGTATCAATTAGTCGTGGAACACCGTTTCCGTACGACTACTATTGGAAGTCATTAAATGGCGGAGGTGTACCTAATGTTGTGGCCCAACAGTGTGGAAACAGTGTTGTTGTCGTTTCCCGCTGCTGCTGTTGTCTTTTGTTTTCAAGTTGACGTCGTCATTGTAATGGAGAACTGGCGGTGGGAATCATTATCCTGGACTCCATGCTCCTGATGAGAGGCACTGCAATAAACGCACAATATCCATGCAAAAAGGGTAAGCGGAGCTGCAGGATTAGCACAGATTTGCGTTCGCTTCTGATAAAGATGAAGTGATGATTCTAACGAGGGAAAATACAAGCCCAAATTTGACTGTGTTTAGATTCTGGTATGGTTCGAGACTGCTTTGCATGCGGTTGTCACGGTAACGGAAGCTTGCATTGCTCCGCTTGGGGATTTATTTATTTTTTTAAACCGCATTGGCTAATGGTGCTTTGGCTAAATTCGCTCGCATCTCAGATTGTATCGAGGCCCGACGATGGCTAGCATGATGTCGGCATTATGAGCTACGTTACGCAGGGTCTCAGTGCATGGAAGTCCTACCCGTGTAGTACACGTTGGCGTCCCATCCCTCCTTGCGCCACGCAGAGTTCCTGGTTTCATCTCGAGACTGAAGGCTTTCATATGCTGCGACACAAACACACAACAAGAATTTTTTTTTTAAAAAGCGCCGTCTGGAGTCCGGAAATAACCCTGCTAACTGTCGTTGACTTGATAAGTTAGCCAACCGGGAGCACTCTCCTCAGCGCCCCACCGTGGGCCTTATCCAGAGCATCGAAAAGGAGCTACTTGCCACGCGCAACTTTTAATGAGAATTTATGCGTCAAAATGCGCCTGCCCCAAACCTGAAGAAATATTTTACGACAAAGATTAAACTACCATAAACCATTTATCCCGCTCGTTTAAAAACAGTCATCTCCGGTCAAAACAACAACTGTTCCTCCTCCCCCCGCGAGTCGTCCTCAGAGGGGCGAGTGTTCTTCCTCGAGTGTAGTTGTGCGCTCACCCCATAAGTGATGGACGACGTACAAGTCGCCGACCTGCGAGAAGAAACCGCCCACGGCCTCGTCGCTCTCCTGCCGGTATTTGATGGCCCTCGCCCTGGTCACCACACAGATGAAGGCCAAAAACGGTGGTCATGGAGGCAGGAGGTTTGTGTTGTGCGAACGTCAGGCAAGAATGGGGGGGGGGGGCGCTTACCAATGGTTGCCCCACTCGATCATGGTCCCTGGCTTGAAGCAGAAACAAAAAAATGAGATGTCCAATTGGACCTGTGAGAAGTGGAACCCCCCCCCCCCCACTCCCCCACCGCGACGAGATTTGTCAGTCCAACAGAAGAAGTGAAGCTACCTTGAGGGAGTAGCTCCTCATTTCATAGATGTTGGGTCCCGGTCTAGGAAGGGGTTCATTCCAAAAACTGAACTCCAACAGCAGCTGATTCCTCCTGGCGTGGAGCATTTTTGCTCTCTCTCTGCGGGATTCCAAATATTCCTGCCGACAAACGAGCGGGGGGGGGGGGGGGGGGTGTTGTCATGGCAACAGCCAACATGCCACAGTTATATCACTGATTGTAATCTTTTTTTTTTTTTTTTTTAAAGCGTCGCCGTGCTGTTACCTTGTTGACTTTGAGCTTGTCGAGGCATTCCGTCAGGGCAGGGTAGCCCCCCCTGTAACGCCACAGGTGCACTGCAGAGAAGCCAAGAGACCATTTTAACCGGCGCCGCAACACACATTCGCACATGATCCTACTGAGAAAATTATTTACAAATATATTGATGGGCGTTTGGTCCCGGCGGGGCCCTTGTACGTCCCATCCTGCCGACTTATCTTAACTCATTCAGTACCGGCCAATTCTGGGCCAAGTCTGAAATGACGTTGAAAAACGTCTTTGGGAGGGAATGAGTTAAGAACTCGGGTCTAAAACTGGACAGTCATTTGAAATTGAACCGGCAATGTTCTATTAGAGGTACAGAGAACGACGCGGAGGATCAAGGGGAATCCGGGAGGGGGGGGGTTATTGTTGCTGCCACCCCACACCCCCCTCTTTGGAATGACCTCCCGCTGAACGTTCGGCAAGCCTCCTCGCTGCCCATCTTTCAAACTTGTCTTAAAACTCATTTTTATCCTCTTGATTTTTGATTTTTACTTGATTTTTAATTTGACTGCTTTTCTGCTTTCTACTGTTTTTGTTATTCATTTATTGTTTGTTGTCGTTATCAATTATTTTTTGCTGCAGGTACGGCACTTTGTATACGGCTGTGTTTTTCCCCCTTTGAGTGCTCCATAAATACAGTTGAGAATATCAAATAAAATGCCGGGGGGGGCGTATCTGGGGCTCCACAGATGAGTGATGCAATAAATATGATGAGTTGACTCAACAGTGTACGAGGCGGAAAGGATTAATTACTAATTAAAGCATTAATCCTTCGTGGCTGATCAGTTCGTCTTACTCAAATGTAGCGAAGCGAACCATTTTCGCTCGTTAGGGTCTAAAAAGAAAACATCCTTGTCATACTAGTCAATTGAGCCAATTGGCACGTTGCAAATATTTGCTCGGATAAAAAAAAGAGAGAAAAAAAAACTTTATTGCACTTCAATCCCAAATTGACACTAATGAGGTCAAAGGGCAGCTGTTCTGTACCTGCTTGGTCCTGCTCACCATACCAGGTGTTCCAGCTTCCCACCACCTCGCACGGATAATCCTCATCGTGATGGAGCCTCTTTTGCACCTCTGCCCTAAAAAAATTAAAAAAAAATTAAAAAATCAAATAAAAATCCAAATAGCACCTGATACACCTTCAGACTCAAATGAATTAAACAAACAAAAAAATGTCACGACTCACTCCAAGTTGTTGTAAGCTTCCAGGCACTCGGGTTTCACATTGTGAACTGAAAAGAAATCGAAAAATGGTTGCATAAAAAGACTCGTATGCATTTTATTTTTCCAACACAATCGTCTCATGACGTTCAGACTAAACAATCAACAAAGAAGTAAACTTTGTACATTTAGACGCAACACAGAACCTCGCCGTGTATGAGAGTCTGCTAGCTGAATGCTAAGTGACAATGCAAAACACCGTAAACAAAACAAGCATCAATAGTGCAACATGTGTAGCCAGAGAAAAGAACATTACTCACTGGCATATCTTCTTTATCCTCGCAAAAAACCAACAACAACAACAACAAATATTGCTGCAGATTTGTTGTGACGGTCCGCTTCATATTAGGCAACCAAATCTTATGTGTATATGCTACCATTTTTTTTAATTAACTCCCCCCCCCCTGTGGCCACAGTGCACACAAGGCCAATTTAATTCATTCATGAAATCGTGATGGAAAAAAAACCGTTTTAATTCTTTCCACTGTTTTGAATTATCTTCTTACTGCAAGATTTTAATTTTAAAAGGCTCAAAAGTGTAAAGTGGCATTTTTCTGATTTAAAAACACGTCTAGTCAGTGGCGGTTCTGGATCAATTTCACTAAGGGGGCCGGGCTGGGGCCAGGAGTTTTGATGGGGGGGCACATTCAACCCAGGGCTAAAAAGACAGATTCAACATCTTACATGACTTTTTATTTCTTCAAACTTTGAAATTGTAGTCATAACATTACAGTGATGAGAAAAAAAACAGTATTAGGAGGGCTAAAATGTCTGCAAGCGTAACAATACGCCGTGGCCATCTGTTGAGAATATTCAAGCCAGGGGATGATATGGTACCAGCCTGCCGGGTACAAAAATTGCAAATACACTAAAGCTAGATGTTTTACATGCATATACTTATCCAAATTTTAAAAGGCAATGTCTTATATATTGATCCTGTTAAATAAAAATAAAAATAAAAAGGGAGACTAAAAAAGTTCCACACGCGCGCGCGCGCACGTCGTGGTAAGTTCCTTCTCTGCGGACTGCTTCTCATTTCCCGCTCATTTTTAAGTGGTGCAGCGCACTAAAGGTTCCGACGAGAATGTTAAATCACGCACTTTGGTTCCACTTTTCGCATCGGCGACTCGGCGCGACTGCGTAATCTACGTTCGGAGGGGGGCCCACAGGGGGCGGGGGGGGGGGGGGGCAGAATCAGTGCTACAGGGGCACTGGCCCCCGTTGGCCCTCCCCCAGAACCGCCACTGCGTCTAGTCCTGCAGCTCGTTGCGAGTGTTCTCATTTTGTATTTTGTCAGTTTCGGTCTGTTCGGATTTTTTGTTTTTCCACGTTATTCGAGCGGCGGCGTGCCTGAAGCTCTCCGGTGGTGATGGTGCGTCTACCTACATTGGATTTTGTACAGGTTGGTGGTTTCCTGCTTGGAGAGCAGGTTGGAGTGAGCATCTTTCCTGGCGTCCACTTTGTGCGCCGACGAGGAGGCAGAACGGAACCAGCGTCCAACGGCGTTCTCGGAAAACTTCCTACGTGCACGAAGAACATGGAAGAAAGAAACATCTTGATTTTTTTATTGCGCACAGTGCCAGCTATCATCATAAAAAAAATAGAAAATAAAAACAGCGATAGGAGTCTTGTTTATAAGATTGTCCCACCTGCCCTTTCATCTGGAATGTTCTTTGGATTCTTCATCTTGAAAAAAAAATTCACAGCCACAACACTAACAAAGCCAATGAAGAGGCAACGTTTCCCTTGGCGTTCAACCATAAGTTACAAAGAACGCCGCAAAGCATGCTGGGAAGATCATATACTGACCTGTCCTGTTAAAATAAGACTCGTCATTGAATCTCGTGAATCTCACGTTTTAACCGAGGACTGCAATTAGTTACATTTTCCATCGGGTGCGCTGCACGATAACAACCCCAAAGTCGAAACAAAAACGAAAAATGTAGCATCATTGTAAAGTTAAGAGATAAGCGCCAGCTGCTTTGGCGTCGCTATACGGGACAAAGTTCGCAAGTCCAGCAAATAATGACATCGACTTTGCTCTGCCCACGAAAAACAAATACCAATCAATTCTTTGCACGTGACATTAGGACGTATCGGACTTGAGAAAAATGACACGTTGTATCTTTTTAGGGGTTATTTTTGCATTTTTTTTCTCTAATCAAACGTCACCTGTGAAATCAATTTAAAATGACAAGTTGAGTTTGGAACGACGACGAAACGAAGCGGGGAGCTCACCTGCCCACGTGATCGATCCCAGCGAAGTAGCGGCACCACAACAGCCGTCCTCGGGACCGAACCGAGCCGGTCGTCGCCATGATGAGGATGAGCCGTCAACGTTGTTTTGGAGGCGGCTCGCAGTCTAACACGGTGTTGGTTAATGTTTAGTTTTGTTGTTATCGGCCGTTCGCCGGGGGTGTGGGCGTGGCACTGGTGGGCGTCTCGTGATGTGGCTTAAGCCAGTCGCAATCGATCAGACGCGACTTATTGATCGCTGCGGTCGCGATCGCTGTGTACACTCTGAGTTTGCACACGTCACCTTTTCATTTTTTTGCATTGAATGAGTAAAAAAAACCCATTGGTGTCAAACATATGGCCCGCGGGCCGTAACTGGCCCATCACGGAGTCCAATTCGGCCGGACAGGACGATTTTGGCCAAATTCTCCAAACGTGTGTTGTTTCTAATTTTGTCCATTGGAGGTCACGCAAGGACGCAAGATTTAGAAATATTTTACAACAAGGCCTTTTGTTTTGTTCATGCATGTGACTTTTGTAAACAGCTTCCAGCTGTCGTCGTTGTCCTTCGTTCTCTTCTCTCGCTCGACGAAGTTGCTCCTCGTACGACGCGATGGCGCTTTCAAACAGGCCAAAGATTTCGTCGGCGGCCGCAACCAGTCGCTCCCTTACCAATTCCTTCAACATTTTAGATGCTTTTATGTACGCGTCGTCTCCAAGCGACATTAACTTCCTGCCTTTGTCTCTTCAGCAGAGGCGATACAATCCGAAATGCGCATGCGCATAGTTTGCCCACACCACGCAGCCATATTTAAAAGTATCAACGGTATGGCTTTGGGGACAAACTAATCAAAAACGAATTTTGCGCCTGTCAAACAATAGATGAATCAAATGTACTCAGTTAAGCTTGTAGCGAATGGTCCCCGGTGAGGTATAAAATTTTACCTTCCTTAACATTCAAGGCATTGAATTAGAGTTGAATAAGAACTCTCCCTTTCAGTGCAAGAGCATTGAAAAAGAACAAAACAAGACTCTCAGAGAGGTCGGCATCTCTACACTCTTTATTGGAAGAACACAAAACCAACTTTTGACGAGTTAAGGCTGTTCAGGGAAAAAAAATCAAATACTATAATCCTTCTCAGAGAATAATACACGCAATAACATTGAAATGTGGAGTTAAAAAAACAAATAAACAACAATACTATAATGTATATATATATATATATATATATATATTTGCAAGTGTAACGATCATTTTTAAAAGTATCTTCTTCATATTTGGTAGAGAGGGACTTGCTGTCTTGAGGAAGTTGAAAAAAAAACTCCTCTATTGCCTTAAGAATAATGAATCATTTGAAGATGATTCCACTTTGTCACCTTGGAAAAACTGGACATCACAGTTGCTCAGGGCTCAGCCTGCCAACGTCACATGACCAAAAACCAGAAAACAGCTGGTCGCTCTATCTACAGACAATATAACAATACTCACAGGCATGTATTCTTTATGCTCTGCAAAAAAAAAGACTCAAAGCAAGTGTCTTGATGTCATTATCTGTATTAAAATGCCCCCTAGTGGCCAAAAACGTCACAGCAGAAGGAGAAAATTCGTGGCATTTCCACTTACGTCTCCAAAACTGGGCAGGATTTTTTTTCCCCCCTTCACTGTCCTTGATGTTTGCGCATGTGTGCGGTCAAACTGTACTTATAAGAAAAACTTTCGCCACAAACTGAGCACAGAAAGGGCTTTTGTCCCGTGTGTGTGGCCGTGTGCGCGATCAACGAGACGCGGTGAGCAAAGCGATCGCCACAAAGTGAACACTGGAAAGGTTTTTCTCCCGTGTGCGTTCTCATGTGCGCGACCATATTGGCCCTCTGGTTGAATATTTTCCCGCAAACGGAGCACGTGAAGGGCTTTTCTCCCGTGTGCGTGTGCATGTGTCGGGTCAAATTGTAATTATAAGCAAATCTTTCGCCGCAAACGGAGCAGGTGAAAGGTTTCTCTCCCGTGTGCGTGACGGCGTGTCCCGTCAAGGAGACCTTGCGCGCAAAAGTTTCGCCGCAAACGGAACAACAGAAAGGTTTCTCCCCCGTGTGCGTTCGCATGTGCGCCGCCATGTTTGACTTGCGGGCGAACTTTTCGCCACAAACCGAGCAGACGAAACGCTTCGGCGCTTCCTTTTTGGAGCGTTTGTCGTCACCTTCGCAGTCCGTGCCGCTCCTCGATGATTCCTCGGTGTCTTCGATATGTGAGAGCGCCGCCAAGTGGTTGTCCGCCGCCACGTTCGCTTCCGGTCCTACGCTTGGACTGCGATGGTGAATCTGCGACGACGACTCGGGCGGCTTGTCCTCGTCGTCTTCGTTCTTCACAGCGACAAAAGTGATCGGCATGTTGCTGACATCCACATGCTCCTCTTCCTCTTTGAGGCAGGGAGGCTGCGGATCCTGGTCTGCGGGAAAGAAATCGGAACCTCGTCGTAGAGATGTGACGCGTGGCTGTAATCGTTGTGGAATTTTATCATTTAAAAAAATTAATAGAATGAGCATGTCGAACGCCTTGAAAATTATTCCTCAATTCACACACACAAAAACAAACGTCAAAAACGACAAACAGCCTTTACATTACCGACCGTGCAGATACATAGACAGAAAAATGGAGAGTCGTCCATTTGTCTTTGTAAAACGCTTCCGGTTGACTAAAATGACCTTTTACGGTTGAGTCTTAGCGTGTTTGATCACTAATACACAAGTTTATGAAACGTGCGCATACCTCGGATGTGACTTTTTGGGCGAACGGCTTCCAGGTGGCGTCGGTGTCGCTCGTTCTCCTCTCTGGCGCGACAAAGTTGCTCCGCGTACGACGCGATGGTGCTTTCAAAGAGTTCGATGATTTCGTCGGCGGCCGCCATGAGTCGCTTCCTTACAAACTCCTTCAACATTTTGACAGCAAGCGTTTTTCGTCCGCTCGGCTATTTCGCGGCCAAAACATGCAGCGGAAGGAGAGGAGCCGCCACTGCGCATGCTCAGATCAGCCGCCATCTTGGTTCGTTGTTTTAAATCGGTTCTTTATTTAATACATTCCATTAACAACAAACAAAGGGAAAATGACTCGCCGCATTTGATTTATACAGGGACCACATACTTCCGTTGCTTTGAAAACGTTGTTTCGGTTCATCAATTATCCATCTGTGAACAAAACTATCTTCTAAAATCTCTTTTACAAATGTGAAGGAATATAAAGCTTGGAGTTTGTGTTCTATACAGTGTAAGGAGTTCTTGTAATATGAAACTCCGTCTCTTTTCTTTTTGTATGTCACCTCTTGGCCGTTCTTTTTGAACGTTCCGTTGTAAATAAAGATCAAATACTTGTAAAACTCGCCGCGGAGATTGTACGGCCAACAGTTTTTGGACAAACTACGTGTGGCATTCTCAAAGGACGCGACTGGGGCAACTTTTTAATTATGTGAGGCTTTTAATCAATTATTTTTCCTAAACACACAATATAGTACGAGTCAACTCACCAAAAGCGTGTCAATTACGGCCGTCAGTCATCCAACAAGGTTGCCTAGCCGCAGTACACAAGACAGTCAACTCACTTGAGAGTCCGTGACTCGTGGCAAGTGTAATCTCATCGCCTTTATTGCAACGAAGGTGACACACTACATCCAAAGAGCTCAGAATCTGTGCAGTAATGAAAATTCGATAATCCAATGCATATGGATATGCGATGACATTACACTGTGCAGTAAAAGCACAACTATAAAAACCTCTAAATGTCACACACAAGTGATCAAACTCTCTCACACAACTCTCATCAAAGCCATTTACAATTAACAAATTGAATGGTGTTTTTTTCGGTGGAAACTCACTCCAGTATTGCATTGAAAACCACACCAATTTGCATTGTGTGTGTGTGTGTTTGTGTTTGTGAGCCAAGCTTTGTAAGTTAGCTGGGAGCTAAGTTTAGCCTGGGTTGAGTGGCAGTTATGGAGAGTCTTTGCTGCACTTGCTGTAAAAGTGTACCTGTAAGACATTTATTTTGAAGGGTAACGTTGGAAATGATGCGACACAGTTTCAGGGCCCCAGTTTGTGGGGTTTCTATGGTTTAAACTATAAATAGAGCGATTCTAAAAACCTTTTTTTAGATGGGGCCTTCCAAAACAGGGGAGGTTAAAGTCCAGCGCAGATTGCATGTAACCGTCATTTGAGGACAGACGCCAAGCCGCAAAGCGGTCACTCGCCGTTGTGTTTCCGCATGTGTGTCGTCAAGCTGCACTTCTTGAAGTAGCTTTTATCACAAAGGGAGCAGGTGAAGGGTTTTTCTCCAGTGTGAGTTCTCATGTGCGCGACCACGTGTGCCCTTTGGGAGAAGATTTTCCCGCAAACCGTACAACCGAAAGGTTTCTCCCCCGTGTGCGTCCGCATGTGCACATTTAAGGAGAACCTGTGGGCAAAGGTGTCGCTGCACACGGAGCAGCGGAAAGGTTTCTCTCCCGTGTGTTTCCGCATGTGCACACTCAAGGAGAACTTGTGCGCAAACGCGTCACCGCAAACGGCGCAGCAAAAAGGTTTCTCTCCCGTGTGCGTCCTCATGTGCTTGATCATGTTTGGCTTTTGAGGGAATCTTTTCCCGCAAATGGAGCAACAGAAGGGTTTTTCTCCCGTGTGTGTCTGCATGTGCGCGTTCAAACTGTGCTTATAAGAATAGGTTTCGCCGCAGAGTGAGCAGGCGAAAGGTTTTTCTCCCGTGTGTGTCGCCGTGTGCGCAGTCAAAGAGACTTTCTGAGTAAATTCCTCACCACAAACGGAGCAACGAAAGGGTTTTTCCCCGGTATGTGTTCTCATGTGTTTTTTCATATGTTCCTTCCGAGCAAATATTTTACCGCAAACCGAGCAGGTGAAACTTTTTTTACCTGTTGCACATCTCATATCAGTCGAGTCCTTTTCGGAGTGCGGGAAGCGATTGTCGTCATCTTCACAATCTGCATCGCTCCTCAAAGGTTGTTCGTTTTCAGACAGTGGAAGCAAGAGCATATGTTGTTGTGATCCTCCGCGGCGCTCCCCACTTGGAAAGCGGAGGAGATCAGCCTGGGGTGAGCCGGACTGTTGGTCGTCTTCACTCTTAACCACAACCACCACATTGAGCGGCAACTCGCCGACGTCAGCCTCCTCGTCCTCTTCTTTGACATGAGAGGACCGTGTCGTGTCCTCTTCCTCTTTGATGACCAGAGACAGCTGATCCGGGTCTGCGGGGACACAATCACAATTGAGCTCGTTGGTCTCCTTACTTCATTCACAGATAATGGATGGATGGATCACGAGGAGAATGAAATGATACCAGACACGTCATATGCAGTTAGTTTCGTTTGGGAGTTTTAAATTCAAGTTCAAGAGTAAATCCGTTTTCCATTTTCTTCGATTCAAATCCACCCACGACCGTCGGATATCTCTTTGGAATGATTTTTGGTTGAAATGACATAAGCGCGAGAGCGAGGCGTGGGGTGCTTGTTGCAAGGGCTCTGCACATTTTCTTTATTTAGACTTTTGCAGCATTCTTGATCATTTAGTGATCGATCGTTTGAAGCGCGCGAACCCGTTCTTAACCATTTACGGCGTTTTGGGCGAGGCATTTTTTCTCATCTCTTATTCTTTAGTGGGGAATATCGAGGCCAATTGTTGTAGCGTTACCCCGTGAGGCGACAGCCTGTTTGCCTCCGCTCCGTTAAGTTGATTTAAAAATTTCACTCCTTGAGTCTTTTCCACTCACACTCGGCATTTCAGCTAGAAATGTTTATCTGTCTATCCATCCATCTATCTGAATTTAAGAGTATTAATGAATTTAAGTTGACTGAAGAAAGGCAAAAAAGTGCGACATCACGAGTATGTGACGATGTTCCGATCACATGTTGCTTTGCTGCTAAAGTCGAGAGTTAGTCAACAATGATGGTCACCGCCAATTCATGAAGTAGTGCGTTTTCCTGTGTTGACTGGTTCACGAAGGACAAGTCGAGTAAACGTGACCAGACCTTGGACGCGAGTTTTTGGCCAAACGTCGCCCAGTCGTCGTTGTCGCTCGTTCTCCTCTCTGGCGCGACAAAGTTGCTCCTCGTACGACGCGATGGTGCTTTCAAAAAGGCCGAAGATTTCGTCGGCGGCCGCAAGAAGTCGCTTCCTCACCAACTCCTTCAACATTTTCATGTTGTTTGTCGCGTCGTTCTTACGTATCTGGTTGAAGCCCCTCCCCCTCCCACTTCTTCAACGCCTGTGAATGCGCATGCGTAAGAAGTAGGAAGGCAGCCATCTTTGAAAGGCGTCTACACCGAGCCCGAAGAAACAAAACATCCTCAATTTTATCTACCGTGTTAAATCTTTCAAATTTGAGTTTACACAAATATTTACCGTGTTAAGGGCCGTTAAGCGAGGACATTTTTCTTATATTGTTATAATAATTACGTGCTATTTATCTGGAGGCATATTTTCGGTCACCAAAAGGAACTCTCCCTTTGTTGATGTTTTCAGCCAGTCATTAATTCGATTCCTCGGATCATCTTTATTCCTGATATCCACGCAGTAATTATTATTATTATTATTATCCACACAGTAGTCGTAAAGTGTTGAAATCCAGGAGTATACTCAACTCACCTCAACCTGGTATTACAGAGCACTTTAAAACAACCACCACTGTATACAAAGTGCTGTTGCAAGCGCAAAAATAAGTCAGACAACAACAAACAATCAAAGACTAGCAAACAAAGGAAAAAGCACCCCCCCACAAAAAAAAAACTAATACCAAGTCGAGTCAAAAGCCAAAGAATAAAAATGATGATGATGATGATGTTGGAATTGTTGAGCAACTACATGAGAAGACAGTTGATAATAGCCAAGACCGATTGATCTTAACGGCAAATGCTAGCTTTTTTTTTCCAAGGTGTCGGATCAAGTCAACGTTTGGCACTTGACAAATGAAAAGTTGCAAAAAATGTTGTCAGAATCTGAACAGACTGCGCTTTTATTTTCAAGATTGTGATTTATTAACAAAACCTTTCGGACATGACACTTCATGGAACGAAAAACACAGCAGCGACAACCAAAAGTAATACACTAATTGAATTCTGACACGCAACTACTACGCTAACGTCGTAATGTTGGCTAAGGCTAATTGAAAACATGATTTTAAAACAAAGGTTTAAATACTGATCAGACTAAGGTTGCCCTGAGTGCCGCGCACACGCTCCTGTATTTACAAACGATCGCTTCAATCGATTCCGACGTCAATCCCACGTTTTCGAGCCTTCATTCTGTCTTATGTTTGCGCATGTGCGCCGTCAAACCGGCCCTCTTCAAAAACCTGTCGTCGCAAAGCGTGCACGTCAACGCTTTTTCGTCGGTGTGGGCCCTCTGGTGTCTACTCATGGCCGACTTGTGAGAAAAGTTTTTCCCGCACAGCGAACACGTATACGGCTTTTCTCCCGTGTGTCTTCTCATGTGCGCCACCAGATTTTCTTTGCGGGCGAAGCTTTCGCCGCAAACCGAGCAAGTGAAAGGTTTTTCTCCGGTGTGCGTCCGCATGTGCGTGTTCAAACTGTGTCGATAGGAGAGGCTCTCGCCGCAAATGGAACACGTGAAAGGTTTTTCCCCCGTGTGCGCCGCCGTGTGCGCGATCAACGAGACCTTGCGGGCAAACCTCTCGCCGCACACCGAGCAACCGAAGGGTTTTTCTCCCGTGTGCGTTCTCATGTGCTTGGTCAAGTCGGACTTGTAAGAAAAGTTTTTGTCGCAAAGGGAGCACGTGAAGGGTTTCTCTCCCGTGTGCGTCGCCGTGTGGGCGATCAGAGTGGCCTTGTGAGCAAACTTCTCCCCGCAGGCGGAGCAAGTGTGAGGTTTTTCTCCGGTGTGGATTTTCATGTGCTTATTCAAGTAGTCTTTAATCAAATAGACTTTGCCGCAAACCGAGCACGTGAACGGATTTTCCGCCGTGTGCGTTATTTTGTGCACGATCAGGGCAACCTTTTCTTTGAACGTCAGGCCGCAAACGGAACAGATGAAAAGTTTCTCGCCGCTGTGCGTTTTCATGTGGCGAAACCTGTCCGCCTCGATGAAGCTTTCCCCGCAAACCGAGCAAATGAACTCGCTCTCGCGTGCGTCCGCTTCCACGTCGGTTGGATCCTGTAGGGAGGGGGTGACGTCGTCGCCACCGTCGTCGTCGTTGTCGTCGTCTGCTGGTGGGCCTCCGCTTGGACTGCGTTGATGAAGCTGCGAGAAGTCAAACGCCTCGTCCTGGTCGTCCTCGCTCTTCACCACGACGACGTTCAGCGGCAACTGGCTGACGTCCATCTCCTCCTCTTCCTCCTTAACGTGGAGCAGTTTAGGATCGGCTGCCGCCCCGATGACGTTGGGCTGCGGCAAAAGTTCTTCTTGGCCATCTTGAACACACACGAAACAAACAAAAGAAACTAAATATACAACTCAAGAACCCTAATCTTATCAAGAAATACAGTTGAGACTCAGGGTGAAGCAAGTCCTCAAGCAATTCGAGTACCTCAATTTAAAAAAAAAAAGCATGGTTCATTTTTTTCCCCCGGTCTTTGGTACCCGATTATTTTTGTGTACACAGGAAGAACTCAAGTTAATCGCAGCAACAAAAGGTGACAAAAGCCAACTTCATGGTCAAATCCTACATGGCCATGAATGCCGTGTTAGGCTTTTATTTTGAAAAATGTGTTCCCGACACGGTGACTGACTTGACTCGTCTTCCCGACCGTTCATCTGAACGTTTAATTTAGCACTGAAAACTGCTTACGTGTCTGCTGAAGACCAATTCCGTGAAAGTACTGATATGTTAAGTGCCATAAATTGCCGGCAATCAGTTCAGGGTGTACCCCGACCAAGACAGCCGGAAGAGCCTCCCTCGTGAAGATAAGCGGCTCAGACAATGGATGGATGGATAATAACTGCGATTACAATATTGGTTAAAAAGAAGCTATGGGATGTTTCCGGGAACCAATTTCACATTAACACCATTATTTTATTTATTTTTGTTGTATTTATTTTTTCTTATTTGATGTCGTTTTTAACATTGTCCTCGTGATTTTAACTGCTTGTTGTAAGGTGTCCTTGAGTTTCTAGAAAGGCGCCCACAAATAAAATGTATTATTATTATTATTAAAAACAAAAACAATCGTAATTAGCATCCTAGCCATATCCGTGCAGCAAAAAAAAAAATAGAAACGAATCCGACAGAACCTCCGGCCAGAAGGCCAAAGGGTGGAAATGGTTCCTCCGGGTTTCCGGTGGCACAATGCTGCCCTTTACAGGTCAATCCCGGTACTACGCCCGACTTTCCTTTGGACCACGTCCAATAGTTTGTGTGCAGATCATTAAATTTTTGACGCTGAGCGTTTTTGTGTTGTGAAAGTAACAATACCGTAGCGTATGTTCCCCCACCGCGTGCGGGACACTGACCTTGGGTGTACAGCACGACCGGAGGCGAGAAAACGTCGTTCTGCTCTTGCTCGTCCTCTTCCATCGCTCGACAAAGTCGCCCCTCGTAAGACGCCATCGTTTCTTTGCAAAGTACCCACAGATTCAAACGAGTTCGATGCTTTCTTCGGCACAAATATCACGTCGCTCTTCGGGTTCTCGTCGACCCATTCGGCGAGTTCCACCTTCTATCTCTTTTCTCCCTTGTCTTCTTCGCTGGTGCTTCTTTGTTGGCTAACAATCAACACGACCGCCCTCTTGCGGCAGTAAGAGGAAGACGATTTAGAACAGTGGTGCCCAAACTTTTTGGATCGAAGATCTACTTTTCGATCAACTAACCTCACAGGATCTACCCTTACCGGCACGCGCACGCACACACACACACAAAAATTTAAGATTTACCTGCTTTATTTTATTTTTTAACATTTTTTTAGTGAAAATGAGACTGAACAGTGTGCAGTGTATATTAACACAAAAAATACATTACTAACATGTACAAAGACACACAAATGGTTGTTTGTTTTTTTTCTTCTCGGCACTCCTCGGATCTACTTGGGACCTGTCTTAGATCTACCGGTAGATCAGGATCTACCTAATGGGCACTCCTGATTTAGAACATGCCCAAAAAAATAAAGGGCGCTCATGCTCTCGATTCCGCGGAACGGATAGAATAACAACAACGACATGTGTTCTTTACCTTGGACTCGAAAGTGAAGATAGCCCATCGATTTATGATCACATGCACACTTCCGACATCAATGAAACACCAATCGCACCGTTTTTACGCAACATAATTTTCCTTTGAAAAAAAAAACAAATAGGAGAAGTGTGTCACTCACTCATTTTATCTGTGACAGCACCCACATTTCTTTCTAGGAATAAATACATCTTTACAGGAAGTGATATTAAAAGCCTTGAACAAATGTTTAACCCAGCCATAATATTTCTTAATTTGTCCATTTTATTTTTTTTATCCATTTGACTGAAGTCCTCTGAGTATCAAATCAAAGGCTAAACAAACAAACAAAAAAAAAAGGTTCCACATGGACGTTTATTCACCGTTGTGTTTCTGCGTGTGCGTCGCCTTGTGTAAAATCCAAGTGATCTTGTGAGCAAACGTGTCACCGCAAACTGAACAACTAAAAGGTTTTTCTTTGGCGTGCGTCGCCATGTGCCTCGTCATGTTGTACTTGTGGGAGAAGCGCTCGTGGCAAACGGAGCAAGCGAAAGGTTTTTCTCCCGTATGCGTCCTCATGTGCGGCGTCAAATTGTGCTTGTACCTGAAGCCTTCGCCGCAAACCGAGCAGCTGAAGCGCTTCTCCTCCCGGTGCGTCCACACGTGCTCTTTCAAATGGTGCCGGCGGGAAAAGCTTTTTGCGCAAATGGAGCATGTGAAAGGTTTTCCTCCCACGTGCATCGCCGCATGCGCAATCAAAGCCACGTTGTGATGGAATCGCTCACCGCAGACTGAACAATTCAAAGGGTTTGGGCTCCTCAAAGGTTCCGTCGTGTCGTCATCATGCGAGAGTGGATCCGGAAGCTCGTCCGGCGGTCGTCCCGCGTGTGTCGTCATGTGTCTACTCATGGTTCCTTTTTGGGCAAACGTTTTGGAACAAACTGAGCAAGTGAAGGGTTTCTCTCCCGTGTGTGTCCTGGCGTGTGATTCCATATGCACCTTTTGAGTAAATCTTTTCGCACAAACCAGGCAACCGAAGGGTTTTTCTCCCGTGTGCCTTCGCATGTGTCGGGTCAAAATGCACTTGTACAAAAAGCTTTTGCCGCAAACCGAGCACCCGAAACGTTCTTTACCCATCTTCTTTTCGGAGTCTTTGTCCCGATCTTCGCAGTCCACATCGCTCGCATCTTCCCCATCGTCACTGCAGGACATCGGAGCCGAGAGCTCGCCGAGTGGCGCTCCTCCACTCGGGCTGCGCCGATGACGTTGCGACCACTCGGCCAATTCGTCTTTGTCGTCTTCGCGCTTTACGATGACGACGTTCAGCGGCAAGTGGCTGACGTCAAACTCCTCCTCTTCCACTTTGACATGGGGGGGCTGTGGATGGTCATCTTCTTTAACTTGGGGGGGTAGTGGCTCCTCCGCTTCCTCTTTAACGTGGAGGGGCTGCGGTAGCTCGCAACTGGAGGTTGTAGCCAGCAGCTGCTGGACATCTGCAGGACACGAGCAAAGTTTAACTATGCTTAATGAACAACAATTATTATGGATGAAATATGATTGAACAAAGGAACACGTAACTCACTAAATGGGTGCGTGCGAGGTTTAAACAGTGGTTAGGAATATAGTATCTCACCATTTGTAAACATGAAGGCTACATGGTTGGATCACTCCTATTCGAATCGTTTCCGGCGATTATTTCTTCAAAACTAGAATCATCACCTTTGCACTAATGTATTTTTTTCATCCACACACAAAAACCTTCCTGGATTTTGAACACGTCTCAACAAATGTGCCATTTACATCTAATCAACTAAACTGAACACTACCTTATTTAATGCATTCAAAGTGGAGAACAGACCTTGAACGTACACGATTGGAGTAGAAAAAATGGCGCCCTGATGTTGTCGGCCGTTCTCCTCTCTTGCTCGACAAAGTTGCCCCTCAGCACACGCCATCATTCTTTCTTACAGTCCATCTTTTACTTTCGATTACTTACAAACCCTTTCTACAATTTGCTCCTTCGACAACCCCGAACTGCCAACATCTGCCAACGTAAGCCTCGGCATCAACTTCCGCCTTTTTCTTCGATGGTGGACGCCATGTTGCGGCGGTAGCACACAACGCGCGCGACCGCCATCTTGCGTTGGTATTGAAGATGGCTCAAAATGAGCCCAGGAAAAGAAGAGACGCCAGAAAAACGAACTTGTTTATTGCAAAGATTGTGAGAAGACAAAATAGGTATCTTACACTTGTATCCTTACATCCAAATTTCCGCCCGTTTCTTCCTCGTTGGTGGCTTTATGATAGTTAACCATGCTGCCGCACGGTAGCCATCTTGGAACGGTATTGAAGACAAGGAAAGAGATGCAGGACAGAGGCCCGACTCTGTTTATGGATGGTTCTATGACAGGGGTGCCAAAAACTTTTTGGATCTACTTTTTGATCAACTAACCTCACGGGATCTACCCTTACCGGCGCGCGTACGCACACACACACACAAATTTAAGATTTACCTGCTTTATTTTATTTTTTAAATATATTTTTTTTGTGAAAATGAGACTGATTAGTGTGCAGTGTATATTAACACAAAAATATATTACTAACATGTACAAAGACACACAAATGGTTATTTGTTTTTTTTCTTCTCGACACTCCTCGGATCTACTTGGGACCTGTCTTAGATCTACCGGTAGATCAGGATCTACCTAATGGGCACCCCTGTTCTATGACATAGATGTAACAATGACTTGTGGTGACTGTTGTCCGTCCAGAGGCAGTATTTGAATCCACCCACAACGCAATTCTAAAACAAAAAATACACCATCACAATTGTTAAAAGTCCAAAACAACGAACACACGAAGCTCAGAAGACTGGTCAACACACATTTGGATGACTAGCCTGTCAATGTTTTCGCACAAATAGACAGCAAACCTTTTTATTGTCTGTTGTGTGTCAGCATATGTGCGGTCAAACTGTACTTATAACAAAAGTTTTTACCACAAATTGAGCAGGCGAAAGGTTTCTCCCCCGTGTGCGTCCTCGTGTGTCGGTTCAAATCGGACTTATTTGCAAAGCTCTTGTCACAATCGGAGCAACTGAAGGGTTTCCCTCCGGTGTGCGTTCTCATGTGTTTGTTCAAGTAGGTCTTGATAGAAAAGCTTTTGTCGCAAACGGAGCAAGTGAAATGTTTTTGTCCCGTGTGCGCCAATGTGTGCGCGAGCAGAGAGGCCCTTACAGCAAATGTGTCGCCACAAATTGAGCAACTGAAAGGTTTCACTCCCGCATGTGACCGCGTGTGTCTGTTCAGGTCAGACTTATTGGTAAAGCTTTTCTCGCAAACGGAGCAGCCGAAAGGTTTTTCTCCCGTGTGCGTTCTCATGTGCTTGTTCAAGTACGTCTTAATGGAAAAGCTTTTGTCGCAAACGGAGCACGTGAAAGGTTTTTCTCCCGTGTGTGTTCTCAAGTGTTCGACCATGTTTATCTGTTGGGTGAACGTTTTAGCGCAAACCGTGCACCCGAAGGGCTTTTCTCCTCTGTGAGTTGTCCTCAGGTGTCGATTCATTTCCGACTTTTTAATGAACCTTTGTCCGCAAACTGAGCAACAGAAAGGTCTTTCTCCCGTGTGCTTCTGCATGTGTGCATTCAAAATACTCTCGTACAAAAACATTTGACCACAAACAGAGCAGGCAAAATCCTCCTGATGTCTCCCGCGTGCTTGACTGCTCGTCTTGATCGGGGTTGTCTCTTTTTCAGATTTATTTGAGCGTTTGCCGTCCCCTGCGTAGTCCGCGCCACTCTCGAAACACTCTTCGGCAGCGGCGTGATGCGACAGAGGGCCTGAGAGCGTTCCAGGTGGCGCTCCTCCACACTGCTCTCCACCTGGACTGTGACGATGAAGCTGCGCGTCGTCGTCTCCGTCGTCTTCGATCTTCACAACGAAGACGGTCAGCGGCAGCTGGCTCACATCAAACTCCTCCTCTTCCTCTTTGACGTGGGCGGGCTGAGGTTCCTCCTCCTCGTCCTCCTCTTTGACATGGGGGGACTGCCGATGCTCCAAACAGGAGCTCTCCTTTCGCGTCTGTGGGGGAAGTTGTTCATGGTGAGCCGTTACCCGCTGGACGTCTGTAGGACAGAAGCAGAACGGTTGAAGATGAGTACAAACATATCAAGATCGTCTGGATGAGTTTGCGCCCAATTCCGCCCTGTCGACTAAAGTCAGCAAAGACTTGACTGTCTGGAGGCTCTGAAGGTGATCCGAACAGATTCCACTGTGGTCTCCCTCCATTCATTAATATTAACTGTGGTCCAATTTCTGTCTTTGTATTATCAATAAACTTTAATTTGGGTTCTCCTTTTGTTTTCCATTTGTAAATTTCCCCAGTGTGGGACGAATAAAGGATATCTTATCTTATCTTCCCTCTGCGTATGTACTGTAACTGCCGCCGTTTATATTCACTTTGCATTTGTTGCCGGTTCATGCTTTCTTGGATCCAGTCGGTGTTACAAAACGACAAACCAGGATCCCAAAACCGTTTAGGGTCATTTTAACCCCCCTGTATAGCACGGTAGGAGCTGTACGTCACTGAAAACGTTCCCCAGAACCACATCAACATTGCAACAAAGGATCCCGGCATTCGCACTGGGAATTCTTCAGTCTCCGTTGTGTTTGAAATAACACCACGCCATAATAGGAAAATGATAGTCTCTGCCCTGCAACCCGACCTGTTCTAGTGAACACCGAACATGTAAACGCTCATTATCGCACCTTCACCTTTCATGTGAGCCAGCAAAATGGCGTCTCGCTGTTGCTCGTTCTCCTCCGTCCCTCGACAAAGTTGGTCCCGGGACGCCATCAGTGAAAGACACCCAAATAAATTGTCCTCCAGCTGTTTCGATGTTTTCTTCAACGCAACTTAAGACGTCGCGCTTTACTTATCGCCGTCGCCTTCCGAGCATTACCTTGTTAGTGTTCCACTTCCGCCTTTTCCGACGTCGACGGTAGTTTTACGGCAGCCAAACATGAATCACGTCGCGTGGCTGCCATCTTGCGGCGGTACTGACAAAAGACCGCTGTCACGTTTGCGATCACAAA
The DNA here is from genome assembly GCF_025434085.1 of Hippocampus zosterae. Lineage (NCBI taxonomy): Eukaryota > Metazoa > Chordata > Actinopteri > Syngnathiformes > Syngnathidae > Hippocampus > Hippocampus zosterae. The sequence continues at coordinate 1,850,902 of NC_067456.1, read as the reverse complement.
CATTTGCACAACAAAAGAAATGACAACCTCACACAGACCAAATTAATCGCACACGGTGTAATTAACGCACCCCGTTAACAATTCAATAGAATGAGCCTGTTCATTCCAAAATCACTGACTTAAATGGGAAATTCAATTGTAACGGTGGAATTTCATTACAATGTAATAAGAGGTTTCACTGTCAAGGCTTTTGATTTTTAAACCAGACCGGTGCCCCCCCCCCCAATTCAGCATGAGAGTTATTTTGAAAAAGAAAACCTTTTTTTCGGGTATGTAGAATATTTCAATTTCAAGAAAGAAACAAGTCACGCTGTCCATGATTTATTCTTTGAATGAACCAACGGTCAGTTAGCCAGACCGACAACATTGCCTCCTCAGCGATGTAAACACACTCCCCCCCAAAACGTTTATTCTCCGTCGTGTTTCCTCCCGTGTGATTTCAACGTACTCTTGTAAGCAAAGCTTTTACCGCAAAGGGAGCACGGGAAAGGTTTTTGTCCGGCATGTGTCAGCATGTGCGATTTTAAACCGTTCTTATAACAAAAGTTTTTACCGCAAACCGAGCAGGTGAAAAGTTTCTCCCCCGTGTGCGTCTGCATGTGAGAATTTAAAGTCTCCTTGTAGGCGAAACTTTCAGCGCAAACGGAGCACGCGAAGGGCTTTTCCCCCGTGTGTGTCCTCATGTGTCTCGTCACGCAGTGCTTATAGGAAAAACTTTCGCCGCACACGGAGCAGGCGAACGGTTTCTCCCCGGTGTGCGTGGCCGTGTGCGCGACCAACGAGATCTTGTGAGCAAATTTTTCCCCGCAAACGGAGCAAGCGAAAGGCTTTTCCCCCGTGTGCGTTCTCACGTGTCGACTCAAATGGTCTTTGATGTAATAGACTTTGCCGCAAACCGAGCAAGTGAAAGGATTCTCTACCGTGTGCGTTACCTTGTGGACAATCAAAGAGACCTTTTGCGCAAACGTCTCGCCGCAAGCCGAACACCGAAAGGTTTTTTCTCTCGTGTGAGTTCTCAAATGTCTGTTCCGATAGGCCTTGGCAAAGCTTTTGCCGCAAACGGAGCAGGTAAAGTGGTCTTCGGGTGTCTGACGCCCGGCGTCGGGCGGCTCCTCCCGGGAGCCTTTTGAGCGTTTGTCGTCACAATGGCCGCCGTCCGCGCCGCTCCTCAAAGGTTCTCGGCGGTGTGACGGCGGACGCGCCAGCTTGTCCGCTGGTGAGTCTCCACGGCGCTCTCCGCTTGGACCGCGAAGGCCGAGCCGCGACCACTCGGACGGGTGCTCTTCGTCATCCTCACTCTTCACCACCACGATGTTCAGCGGCAGCTGGCTGACGTCCACTTCCTCCTCTTCCTCTTTGACGTCAGGGGGCCGGGGACACGCCCGTTCCAAACTGGAGCTCGCCACCTGCGGCCGACTTGGAACTTCCTCTGGGCGACCCATCAGTTGGTGGATGTCTGCAGGACAGAAATCATGTCATTTTGGGCACTAAAGAAAGAAAAGGGTTACATTTCCCTGCATGTTCCATTGAATGAGAAAGAGCAAATACTGTCGTACAATGCATCGCTTAGAGTGATCATTGATGCAAAGCTTTGTTGGAAACAGCTTGAATGAAAACCACTGATACTTGCACACATAAATTAATTATTTGCATCTTTTTCTATTTTTTGAAGTGGGTCAACATTTGCTTCCAATATCTTCTGCTCGAAACAAGAACGCGCTCCAAACGTTAAAATCGTGCTCCCATTTTTAATTACATTTATTTTAGGCTGTTCAAACATTGTCGGGGGGGGGGGGGGAAGGGATCTGCCTGCCTGATAATATCACGAACGAATGTAACAGTAGCTCACACGAATGAGATTTTTTTCTCCTGTAAAGAACATGAATGTGCATCCGCGAACAGACAGACCTTGAATGTGCAACACGATGGGCGCCAAGAAAATGTCGTCGTCCTGACGACGTTGCACGTTCTCCTCGCTCGCTCGACAAACACGCTCCTCGTGCAACGCCATCGGTCTTTCGAGCAATACAAATGTTCCCAATACGAAGCTTTTGTTTATGCACACCCAAAACCCACTTCGCTCTTTGTCTTTCGTCGATCCATGGAGCAGCTTCCGCATTTTCTTCTTCGATGGTATGTTGGCGGCAGCGAAAGCGTCGACGACGTCACGTGGCGGCCATCTTGCGGCGGCACTGCGGCGGGGAGGTCCAAATCTCAACATTTGCTGAAAAATTGGATAGTCGTAATTACATTTTCAATTGTTGATTTTTTTCGTCCTATCCTGGAGATAATTTGGGGGGATCAACTTTATTAAACAACTTAGACATTTGATAGTAAATTTCACATAAAAAACAAGTTTATGAAGAGACTCCTTTCCTTGTCCAGAAATACTGTAAAACCTTTGGTGCTCTGCAGGCTTCAAACTGGCCCGATTTAGCTGTGTAGCACTGTTGGCGGTTTCCCAAAACGCACACAAACAAGTGTGTGAACAACAACTCCCACTGCGCATGCGTGTAACAGGCTGCCGGGAAACCACCAAAGAACCACGAAGAAGAAAAGGGCGGAAGTTGGCCAGGCGAGAGCCAAAGTGCGACGTCGAAATTTTGGACGTGTGGTCGCCAAAATAAAATACATAAAAGTTGAAAAGAGCGCAAGGAACTGGAATCTTGGAATATTATCATCAATAAAAATGGCGACGGACCAGGAGCAACTTTGTCGAGCAAGGGAGGAGAACGAGCGACAACATCTGGATGCTCTTCACGGACTACGTGAGAAGAATCAAAGCGAGCAAACTATTATGCATGTATAATGTGTCTACGATATCAAATGATCGCTTCTCTCTTATCATTCGTGTGATGAACGAACAAAATAAACAAATGACAGCCATTTTGATTTTGCAATCGACCAATCGGATAACGACGTGGACGTCACGTGGTCTCTCTCTCTCTTACGCTCATCTTTCGTTGCCCTTCGCGCACAGGGAATGTGTTAAATTCTAAATAAAATATTAAACCGATAGTCTTGATGCTTATAATTTGTGTTGGACTTTTGTATATACATATACAGTACACACACACACACAATATATATACTGTATATATTTTTTTAACGCTCAGTGAAAGTCCACGGGCAGCCAGAATAACTTCACATTGTCATCCTTGGGTCCAAACTTTAGGGACAGACAGTATAATATTGTCTATAATATTCAACTTGTTTGGGTTGCTTTGTGTCCTGCAGACATGCAGCAAGCCACTGCCCGCCAAGAGGAAGACTCACCTAAACTACGCAGACGGAGCTCCTGTATGGAACCCCAAATGAAAGAGGAAGATGAGGAGCCACAGTCCCCTGATGTCAAAGAGGAAGAGGAGGAGGTTGATATCGGCCAGTTACCACTGACCGTTGTCATTGTGAAAAGTGAAGAAGACGAAGACCTTCCTCACGGCAGTCCAAGTGGAGGACCACCAGCAGGAAACAACCTCTTAGCTCCACTGTCTCACAGGCAAAACACCGAAGGGTGTTTGAGGAGCGACATCGATAGTGAAGGTGACAACAAGCGCCTGAAATGCTCTCAAGCGGATAAAACGCTTGACAAGAAAACTTCTCAAACATGCAAGAGACGTCACAGACGTAAAGAAAAATTTTACTGCTCGGTTTGTAGTAAAACATTTCCTTATGAGAGTACTTGGAATGAACACGTGCAGACGCACACGGGAGAAAAACCCTTTCGCTGCTCAGTCTGCGGGGAAAGTTTTGCTCGCAAAGGTAATATGAACGTACACATGAGAAGACACACGGGTGAAAATCCTTTCAGTTGCACAGTGTGTGGTGATACCTTCGCCCGCAAGGTCAATCTGATTGCGCATACAGCAACACACACGGGGGAAAAACCTTTCACTTGCTCCGTGTGTGGCGAAAGGTTTTCTTATGAGTACAATGTAAACGCACACATGAAGACACACACGGGAGAAAAAACATTCGTTTGCTCGGCGTGCGGTAAAAGGTTCCTTAAAAAGTCTGTATTGGTTAAGCACATGAGAACGCACACGGGGGAAAAACCCTTCAGTTGTTCAGTTTGCAGCGAAAGCTTTTCTCATAAGCACAGTTTGAATGTTCACATGAGAACACACACGGGAGAAAAACTCTTTAGTTGCTCAGTGTGCGGTAAAAGATTCACTCACAAGCAAAACATGATCCAACACATGAGAACGCACACGGGAGAAAAACCTTTCACTTGCTCAGTTTGCGCTGAAAGTTTTTCCTATAAGCACGGCTTGAAATCACACATGCAAAACCACACGGGAGAAAAACCCTTCGGTTGCTCTGCTTGTGGTAAGAGTTTTTCAAATAAGTATGATTTGAATATACACATGAGAACGCACACAGGCGAGAAACCTTTTAGTTGCTCGGTTTGTTGCAAAAAATTCACGGTCAAGCAAAACATGATCCGACACATGAGAACACACTCGGGAGAAAAACCTTTTGCATGTTCACTTTGCGATAAAAGCTTTTCCAGTAAGTCTGACATGAATAGACATGAGAATACACACAAAAGAAAAGTCTTTTCGTCACACAGTTTGCATTAAAAGCTGTTTCAAATGCACACATGCGGAAACACGGCAGACAATACATGTCAATGTGTTCCTGTTCCTGCCCAATTGCACTAAAATGGTGGTGGATGGGAATTTGTTTTCCCCTCTCAGCAGCCTTTTGAGTTTTCATAGCCACTTGAAGACCACATTTAGGCTGAAAATGTGATCATGGATGAACATTTGCTTCATGTTCTAACAAGTTGTGCATTCAGTGTTTTGACAGCGGCAAGTTCTGTGAGGTTGTTTGTAGGGTGCAGGAAAAGGTTTACAGAAGTTCCAACCCTCAGATGTTGTGTTCTCGCTGCCCTTGTCCTTTGCAATAAAAAAAAGAACGCCATTCTGACCTCTGGGGTCTTTTCTTCCACGGCTCAAATATGGCGCAGTCTTCAATGTGGCCGCAAGATGGCGGTCGGTATCTCGCGAATAAAATGAGGGCAATATCGGAGAAGAAAAGAAGGAAGTTGACGAGGCTTTCTCGGACGATGAGGGGAAAAGGACACATTTATGAGCTAAACAGTATTAGCTATTAAAAAGACAGAAATAAAAACGTTGATCAGTATTTTTTTGCTGGGCGTAATATTTGCCCATAACAAATGTTATTTCCAGATTTTTAAGGTGTGTGTGTATTAGCCACTGAAATGTCTTTCTCATTACTCGAATCTTCCATGAGATGTGACAGAGGGGAAAACGTTTGGTTGCTCGGCGACATCCCCAAGCAGCAAATGAATGAAGCGTCGCCATCACACGCTCTGCATTGACACATTCAAGATGGCGATGACGTGAACGTACTATTTGTTTGCCAACGCGAGCACAGCTGAAACCCGCTTTCTATGACTCAGCTGCAGCCAGTGGAAGTAGAAAAGGCGGAAGTTGGTTAAATGGCCGCGGGGAGGCGTACGAGCGCGAGCTCGTCGTCGTCTTGGTGTGCTTGCGGCCACTAAATTCAAAAAAATATTTTCATAAAATAATAAACGAGAGCCATGGCGTCGTACGAGGAGCAACTTTGCCAAGTGAACGAGCGCCAACGGCAACCCGACGCCGCTTTCATGGCACCGATCGCGTTGGGCGTTCAAGGTCTGTCCACATGTTGAGTACTTTTCTGCTTTTGACACCGATTTCTCCTAAATGTTACGTTGTTAATGTGCGTGTAGTGCTTTTATCCCCCTTTGCTTTGGAAGTTGAGCACCGCTAAAGCCTCATTTAGCTATGTTGTTGCCTCCCCAGCCTTGCGAGGAGGGGAAGAGGAAGGGGCGGATTCACTGAGCCCACACGTTAAAGAAGAGGACGGGGAGGAGCCGCAGCCCTCACGCGTTAAAGAGGAAGATGCCGACCCTCCTCACGTTAAGGGGGAAGGAGAGGATCCGGAGTCCCCCAATGTCAAGGAGGAAGAGGAGGAGGTTGATGTCAGCGAGTTGCCGCTGAATGTGCTCGTTGTGAAAAGCGAAGACGACGAAGACGAATCACCCGAGTCGTCATATCTTCGTCGTCAACGCAGTCCGAGCGGAGGAGCAGCACCGGACGAGCTTTTGGCGCCGCTGTCGGACAGCGACGACGAGGAAGCTGACGGCAAGCAGTCGGAAAGCTCTGAAAAGACGACGAGTGAGCACGCGGCTCAAAAACCGTTCGGGTGCTCGGTTTGCGCTAAAGTCTTTTCCTACAAGTGGAACTTGAACGCGCACATGCGAACGCACACCGGAGACAAACCCTTCAGTTGTCCGGTTTGCGGCAAAGGTTTTCCTCGAAGGGGAAATATGGTGAGACACGCGAGAACGCACGCGAGTGCGAAACCCGCCCCCGATACCGCCGTCGATTCGCCGGACGTCTTGTTGATCGCGCGCGCGGCGACGCAAAAGCCTCTGGCTTGCTCCGTCTGCGGCGAATGGTACTCTCGGAAGCGCAGCTTGAAAATCCACATGCGCACGCACGGCGGCGAAAAGCGCTTCAGCTGCTCACTCTGCGGCGAGTGGTACTCCCACAAGAGCAGCTTGAAAGCGCACACGTGGACGCACACGGGAGAGAAACGCTTCGCCTGCTCCGTGTGCGGCCAATCTTTTACTTACAAGCACAATTTGACGGCGCACATGGCGACGCACACGGGAGAGGCGTTCGCGTGCTCCGTTTGCGGCAAACGTTTTACTTGCAGGCAAAACATGAACATACACATGAGGACGCACACGGGAGAGAAACCCTTCGCTTGCTCCGTCTGCCACAAAAACTTCTCCTACAAGTCGGCCATGACCCAGCACATGAGAACGCACACGGGAGAAAAACCCTACAGCTGCTCCATTTGCGGCGACGACTTTGCTCAGAAGCTGACTTTGGTCGCACACGTGGCGACGCACACCGGGGAGAAACCGTTCACTTGCTCCGTTTGCGGCAAAAGCCTCTCTTATAAACACGGCTTGAAATCGCACATGCGGATACACACGGGAGAGAAAAGGCTTCGCTGCTCGGTGTGCGCCGACAGTTTTTCTTCCAAGTCCAGTTTAAATATACACATGAGGAGACACACGGGAGAGAAACCATTCACGTGCTCCGTTTGTCAGAGGAGCTTCTCTCATAAGAACACGTTGACGGCGCACATGCGGACGCACAAGAACGATTGAACATTTTCATTTCCTATGGGGAGGGGGGCGTTTCGGTTCTTACAAAAGGGTCTTTGGGGAAATTTAAAGGAAAGCAGGGTTGAACGTTTTGAACAAATCGACATTTGCTGTATATAACGACGACGTGGCCACACGAGTAGTGACCGTTTGCGACAAGAATAAAGAGTCAAATTTCCAACGTGTGTCTTGTTTCTCTGAAAGGCTTTAATAATTTTTGCGCAAAAACAAGCGCAAGTCTGCCCTTCGCTAGCAGGAGATGATGACTCTTGGCACCGTTTTGAAAGAACTGCAAGCTTATGTTAAATTATGAATTATTTTCATTTTATATTTGAGCATTGTATTATTTTATGTTATAGTCATCTAAATTATATACTGTTTACTAATTGCTGAAACATTCTTATGTCGCTTGCGTCTGATTGGCTAAAGCATCGGTGGTCAAACTACGGCCCGCGGGCCAAATCCGGCCCGTTGGTCTTTTTAATTCGGCCCGCCGGAGGTCGGTACACAATTAAGGTTCTATGTCAACAACTGCATTCATTTCATTTGGACTTGTAATGACAGGGATTTCAACACCAGGTGGCACAGTTACTTGAAGTTGCAGAGCATTGGGAGGAAGGGGGAGACGATACGGAAGCCAGCAGTAGCGCCGAGTCAAGCAAATCCCGTTCGATACGACGGAATAATGTACTCTTAAAGTCTGAAAAACGTGCCAAAAAATGTAAAATACTGCTTTTTAAATAAAGAAATCCAATTAATATCATGCCGAATTTAGTTCACCCTTTTGATCCGGCCCTCCCAAATATTTTCTGGTTCTCATGTGGCCCTATGCAAAAAATAATTGCCTACCCCTGGGCTAAAGAGAAGTAGGAAGTGTTTTCGTGACTGAAAGGGGGTTGCGTTCTCGTTCATCGGAGGTGCAGACGTTTTTTGTCTTTCTCCTTTTTAATAAACTCTATTAAAGGATTCCATCTCTCCATCTGTCATTCGTAAAGAAGAGCCATCCACCGAAAAACAACCAACCCCTCAATCTACAGAACCAACGTGGAGAGGAGACTGACGGACGGCGGGCGACGACAACCGGAGTGGAAACTGTTTCAAAGTCTCGAACAGCAATCCAAAATCCGAGTCCACATAAACAAATCCCAACCCCAGCAACGCCAACACTTCATCTGAGATTGACACCAGTGGCAATGCGTGTGTTGTAGTTGGCAAAATGTGTGCGATCGTTCAGAGTGAGTTTGGGGGCTACAAAAAAAAAAAAGCCTCCTACAGTGTCGTGGAGGAGTGGCTTAAGTGGGTTAAGGTGACGTCGTAAATAGCATCAGTTGAGAAAGATGTTCCAAACTCAATCCACTTCATTTGAGGTTCCGTGGTAAAAAAACAACAACAAAAAAAAAACGTTTTTTCCGCAGTATGAATGCAACGCACCTCATTTCAAGGAAGGCACTGCGATCTCAGTCACGTTGCACTTGGCGTCGTCCTTTCCAAACGGCAGCTCGATCGGAACCAGCTGCTGGCTTTCGCACGAACGCGCACGCAAACGTTCCCGTTCGCAGCGACGACGCGTATGACGTCACGGCGCGGGCGTCGGGCTCCTTCCTCCAAATCCGCACGGCGAGCATGTTTGAAACAAGGTCGATGGGAATTCGACACGTGGAAAAGACAATCGCGGTCATCAACCGACGCGAAACTCGAAGCTGAACTACTTCCGTGTCAAATGTGCACCGATTGGTTCGCGTCATCACGTGACGCTACAAAAGGTGATTGGACAACTGGGCCCACCTGACCGAAACAATTCTCGAAAGAAATGAAGAAAGGCGGAAAACTAAATCAAAACAGATTAAGTTCTACTTTCGTCCGTAGACGTTTTTTTGTTGTAATCCCCACAAATATTGGGAATCATTCAAATTCTTTTTTTTTTGCAAAAGTAAAAAGAGCCTCTTTTTGTTCGGTGCTAGCTTGCTTTTTTTTCTCCATTTGTTGCTAACGTCGTTTCCCGGAGTCCAGAAGCTCAACGCCCCTTTTTCAGACTGAGAAATGTCGATTTCCTTTTTTCTCACCCGTTGTTGACTTTCTTTGGATGGTGGCAACTTGTTTGCAGCTTTTTTATTTCTTAGAATCAGGCGAAAACTCCTCAATTGTTCATTTTGGGCGGTGGGCGGGGCAGGAACCCAATTGCCTTCTTTCACTGTGCTAAGACTGCAGCTCTGCTTACCTTTTGGATTTGGTGATTAGTGCCTCGGCCAGCGCGTCAAAGTTTTTCTTTTGGCTCCGCCCAGCATTGTGTGTTGTGACGTTAATTAGCCGGGAAGCAAGAGTGAGGCAAAAGGGTTTTGTTCACATGTGCATTTTGCCAAGAATGTATTTAACGTCCCACTCTGATGGCTGGAGGAACTCCACACCCGCATTTATTTGTGCACAAAGGCTAAAAAGTACATCACCGCCGTAGAAGATTGAGCATTTATATGTTTAATACACAGTAGGAATGTTTACTTGAATTGATGGCAGTTATTTAGATCAAATTTGGGTGCATGCTTGGGTTGGTTGCAGATAGTCACCCCCCACCTCCTCCACTTGATATTGTACAGAGAAAAGCCACAAAACTCCGCTTCCTGCCAAAAATGTGAGCGGCACAAACACAAAATCTGACTGAAGTTGTTTATTGAACTGGCATCTTGCGAATGAATATACAAGAATCTTCAGTGAAGAAATTGAAAAGGGAAATGCTCCGAAAAATGATCTGGAATGGAGGTAATGTGAACACAAAAGGTTTGTAATTTGATTTACGCGGGTCCATTCACACTGCGTCGCTGTTTTTAAAAGAAATTTGGGGTGTGTTTCGTAACAGGCAAGGGGAATAGAAAAAGACTACGGCTAACACTAATGTGGTTTCTTTGCTTGTTCAAAGTGCCGATTTGACTCCTTTAAGTCATAGAGTACAGACATAAAATGACATCATATTCTCTTGGATAATTTGGCACAACATTAAATTAAAAAGAATCATTTCCCTCTTCTGTCACATGAAATAATCCTTTATTTTTGTTTTTTCCACCCACAGCTAGCTAGCGCTGGCTAAGTTTAAAGGTAGGGCTGCAACTATTGTTTCTTTTCCAAATAAATTCATTTTTCCACTGCTTTCTCGGAGCTCGACGAAAATGAAAATATTTACCGCAGAGAGGCGGACATCCTCCTGGTTTGAACAATTATGTGGTTAACGAGGTCTCTGAACGATTAAATGATCATCAAAATAAGCTTCGGTTCTTTTGATAACCGATTAGTTGCAGGGTAATTCGACATTAATGCTATGGAAACCCGTTGCTACAGCTTTGCTCTCCAAGTCAATCAACTCATAAAAAAAAAACAATAAAAAAATGTGAAAAACGGAATTAGCAAATGATAACAACTGGGAGAAAAGCTTTGTTTTTTTTTCACAGAAGACTAAGATTTTTTTTTAAGATGACCACAAAGCATTGATGTGGCCGAAGACAACATTTCATATTGGCATTTAGATAAAGTTGGCTCAAATGAGTTGAGCAACACAACGACCCCCCCAAAAAAGGAACCCACAAAATAAGACAATTTTGTGGGTTTAAATTTTTTCATTTGTTTGAGCCAACTTTTGGGCTTCTTAAAAAAATAAAATGAAAATAAATTGGGTTAGTCCCAATTTGACCCAATATGGGAGCCAGCAATTTTTGCAGTGCTGATTTGCTGACATAGCTGATTAAGTAAAAGATAAACAGTAGTCTGAGACAGAAATAATCAAGGGAAGTACCATTATCTGAATAAATTACGAGAAGTAAGAGAGTATTTGAATTTTGTTACTTTCCACCACAGGTAACAAAGCAGATAAGAGCGTTTGAAACAACTCATTCATTTAAAATAACAGAAAAAAATTTGAGATTACAGGTATGAAATGCCAGTTGCCTAATCGTTCCCCACCCTCATTAAAAAAACTGAAACGGTTGCGGAATCTAAAAACGTTCATTCCTTGCTGTGAGTCTGCATGTGCGCGTTCAAGTTTTGCTTGAAGGCAAATTTTTTCCCGCAATCTATGCAGCTGAAGGGTTTTTCCCCTGTGTGCGTTCTCATGTGCACGTTGAGATTCCTCTTGCTGGTGAATCGTTTGCCGCAGACAGAACAAGTGAAGGGTTTCTCTTCCGTGTGGCCCCGCATGTGCGCAATCAAGCTGTGCTTGGACGTCACACTTTTACCGCAGACGGAGCAGATGAAGGGTTTCTCCCCGGTGTGCTTCCGCATGTGTCTGACCATGTATTGTTTTTGCGTGAAGCTTTCGCCGCACTCTGAGCAGCGAAAGGGTTTTTCTCCAGTGTGCGTCCACCTGTGCACGTTCAAATGCTGCTTGGAGGCAAAACTTTTCCCGCAAACTGAGCACGTGCAGCGCTTTTCTCCTGTGTGCCTTCTCTTGTGTTTGAGCATGTATTGCTTCTGAGTGAAGCGTTCGCCACAAACGGAGCAGGTGAAAGGCTTTTCTCCCGTGTGCGATGCCGTGTGTGCCCTCAGAGAGGCCTCCTGAGCGAACTGCTGCCCGCAAACGGAGCAACCAAAGCGTTTATCTGCGTGCGTCTGCATGTGCTCGTTCAAACTGTGCTTGTAAGAAAGGCTTTTGCCACAAACCGGGCAGGTGAAAGGTTTTTCTCCCGTATGCGTCCTCACGTGTGCGTTAAAAGTCGGCCGATAGGTAAAGCTTTCGCCGCAGACTGAGCAGCTGAAGGGTTTTTCTCCCGTGTGCCTTTTCATGTGCGCATTTAAGGTTTGCTTGTAGGTAAAACTGTCGCCACACACGGAGCAAGTGAAAGGTTTCTCTCCCGTGTGTTTCCGCATGTGTGCTTTCAAACTTCTTTTGTAAGAAAAACTTTCACGGCAAACCGAGCAGCTCACCAGACTTTCCCCCGTGTGTGTCCGCATGTGGATGTTCAAACTGCGCTTGTACGAATAGCTTTCGCCGCAAATGGAGCAGGTGAAAGGTTTCTCTCCGGTGTGTGTGGCCGTGTGTGCAATCAAAAAGATCTTCTTGGCAAAGGTTTCGCTGCACACGGAGCAGCCGTAAGGTTTTTCTCCCGTGTGCGTCCTCGTGTGGACTGTCAGATTTTTTTTCTTTGCGAATCTTTTCCCGCAAACGGAGCAGGCGAAGCGTTTCTCTTCCGTGTGCGTGGCCATGTGCACGATCAACGAGCCCTTTTGTGCAAACGTGTCGCCGCAAACTGAGCAATGAAAAGTCGGCTTCTCGCCCGTGTGTGCTCTCATGTGTCTCACCATATTCGACTTGCAAGCAAACATTTTACTACAAACGGCACAGCTGAAGGGCTTTTCTCCCGTGTGCGTTCTCATGTGCTCCTTCACGCTGTACTTGCAAGAGAGGCTTTTACCGCAAAGTGAGCAGGTCAGATGTTCTTTCGCGGCGCTTGCCAAAGGTCTGTCGTCCTCTCCGGCATCTGCGGCGCTCCTCGAGGGTTTCTCCAAGTCACCGCCGCGTGAAGGCGCAGCTAAGCGCCGGTCGGCGGGCTCTGCCTCGCGACACTCTCCGCCGGGACTGCGGCAATGAAGCCGCGACCACTCGGCTGCGTCGCCTTCGTCGTCTTCGCTCTTCACGACGACGACATTGAGTGAGAACTCGCTGACGTCGACCTCCTCTTCTTCCTCTTTAACACGGTGCGGCTGCGGATCTTGGTCTTCCTCTTTAATACAGCGGGGCTCCGGATGATCTTCCCGATGACCGATCGCCTGCTGGATGTCTACAAGATGCAAGCAAAACAAAAAAAATTGAGCACACGCGTCAAATTTTACGAGCAGTGGCTGACCTCAAGACGTAGTATTTGGGCTGACGGGAGCTGCTGATTGATGTGAGCTCTCCATCGTATCAGTTTTTGTTACTTACAACGCTGTCAAAAGGCATTTGCCCTCTTCTGGAAAAAAAAAACTGGGCCCTGTGAAAGCGCCGCCCTTGACCCCCCCCCTTCAAACCTGAATAAACTATGCCTCATCACATTTTATGATAACAAAACATTTATTGATCTCACAACGGAGACATTTGCCATTTACAGCGGCAGAATTTGGAGGGAAGAAAGTAGAAAAACAAAGTGTTTGCATGCACAAAATAATTTTGAGGGTAAACTGAGGTTCGTTTTGACTGAGCAAGCCCAATCCGATCCACAACTGTTCAGTAAACAAGTCACTTCAGCGCTATATTAATATGAATAACCTCTTATACGTCGTCAAGATAGAAGACGGGGCTTCCTCGTTGACTGTTTTAACATGTATATTGTACAGTACATTTTACTCATCCTAATCAAAACAATGATACTTGTGTTTCGACGTTGGAATAAAGCAATCGATGATCTATTCAAGGGGCCAAACCTCGACTGTGCAGTGAGGCACCGGAGGCAGAGAAAATGGCGGCCAGTTGTCGAGCTTCTCCATCCTTCTCTTCTCTCGCTCGACAAAGTTGCTCCTCGTGCGACGCCATCGCTTGCGCGTAGCCCGAGTATTTATTTTGTAACTATTTCAACAATTGCACGTTTTATTCGAGCGAGCTGCGCAAGAACAAGAGCTGTCTGCTTTGTCACTCGAACGCCAACTAAAAAGCAGACCAACTTCCGCGTTTTCTTCTTCGACGGTGGTTATACGGAAAACATAGCAGCCTTGATATTGCGCGGGCGCCTCTCTGTGGCGGTAGTGAAGAATGCCCCAAAAAAGAAGAAAAGGGGACGCTGAGGTCAGTCAGTGACTTTTTTATGGAAAATAAGAGCAGCCACAACATTTGACTCGTGACGGTTCATATTATTTGCCCTATTCCATGCGTCGCTACATAGTTATGAATATACTATGAAAATGTCACTGTATGATATTTTCACAGTAAAAGGGCACAGGATTGTGTCATTGAGGGATCGTCACACACGGTTTTTGTCCCGTGTGCGTCGCTGTGTGCGGCCAACCTGGGGCTGAACAGTCAAAACGGTTCGATAGTTGCGGACCTCAGGAATCATCACCACAGCTGGCCCTGGTGCGGTCCAACTGCCTTGTGTTAGCTATCGGGAGCCTCAAATTCGTGGGAGGTACAGTCTCTCAGGACTTCAAGTGGAAGGTCAACCTCAACTGCATCCTGGAAAAAAAAAGCCCAAAATGACCCTCCACATCTGGGTCACCACCTCTTCCAGCTCTGTCCCTCAGCCTGGCACTTTTCAAGACTACACAAAGAAAAAAAAGAAAACGTCATTATGCAACAAATTCAAGTTAGACACCTTCATCGTGGTTTAGCTCATTTATGGTGATGGCACGACAACTACACATTTTGGCACAGAGAAAGGAAGTAACGATAATTAAAAAAGAGCAGAACATTTCCAGGGCTCTTGGGGTGCCGTTACACGAGGGAAACCAGGGCACACAAACCAAACAGTGGTTGTTGACACATCTGTGGGGGTGGGCTAATAACATTGATACAGGAAAAAATAGATTAGAAATTGTGACAAACTGAATTTAGTTGAATTTTTAGCTCTCTCAGAGTGGCACTCCAATGCAGCTCAACACTCTCTTGGTGAAGCTGCAAACACAACACAAACGTGACGTAAGCCTGAGCAGTGAGGACAACAACATTCCGCGATGAATTGAAGAGTAGCAACTATAATGGAAGGACAGGATCAGGTAATCCGCCTGACTTTTATGCCGTTTTTTTTTCCAAAGCAACGTTGTTTTTGATCACCCTGATCCCGATTCACAGTTTTCGGTACGGCTGAATCCGGATGAGCTGGGCGCTAAATGGGACAACATAACCCAACATGGGCTACCACCACACAAGAGCCAACATGGGGTCACTTTTGACATTTTTGCCCGTTCTTCAAATCTGTTTGGGGATTAATTTCATGGGGATGAGATCATTCTTCTTTTTATTTTACTTTGGTATAATGGAAGGACTTAGCTAGCCGATGTCTACTTCCCTTCGAATGGGACACTTACTCTTTGTGGTGCATCCGCTTGTGCGCGGTCAAATTGGCCCGCTGAGCATATCTTTCGCCGCATAGCGAGCAACGAAAAGGTTTCTCTCCCGTGTGCGTCCTCATGTGCGTCACCACGCAGGACTTAAAGGCAAAGGTTTTGTCGCACAGCGAGCAACCGTAAGGTTTTTCTCCAGAGTGGGTCCTCATGTGTGAGACCATGTTTGGCTTCAGAATGAATCGTTTGCCGCACAGCGAGCAGCCGTACGGTTTCTCCCCCGTGTGGATCCTCATGTGGGCCACCATGCTTGAATTTTGAGTGAACGTTTTGCCGCAAACGGAGCAAATGAAAGGTTTCTCGCCCGTGTGCGTTCTCGTGTGGGCGACCAAGCTTTCCTTGTGAGAGAATCGTTTCTCGCACAGGGTGCAGTTGAACGGTTTTTCCCCAGTGTGCGTTCTCATGTGCCGGACCATGTCGGACTTATTTGTGAATCCTTTGCCACAGGAGCAGCACGTGTAGGGTTTTTCTCCCGTGTGCGTTCGCATGTGTCTGATCAGAGGTCCGTTTTGAGCAAATGTTTTCCCGCAAGTGGAGCAGCTGCCACCCGTCTTCTTGTGGAAGGATTTCCGCGCTTTGTCGTCACCGTCGCGGTCTGCGTCGCTCGCATCGCCCGTGTCGTCACTGTCCGACAGCGGCGCCAAGCGTTTGTCGGGCGACGGCCTTCCGAGGCGGCAACGAAGCGTAGTCGACTCGGGTGCGTCGTCTGCGCCCTTCACGGAGACGACCGAGAGAAGCAACTGGCTGACATCGGTCTCGTCCTCTTCCTCCTTAACGTGGAAGCATTCCGGATCCTCCTCTGTATTCTTCAGATGGGTGTCAGGTGGAGCCTTTTTTTCCTCTTTGACCTGGTGGGGCAGTTCCAAACGGGAGCTCCCAACCCGCGGCTGAGGGCTGAGCTCCTGTCGATGACCAATCATTTGCCGGACGTCTGGAGGACGCGAGCAACACAAAGAATATGTAAGCCGAATCACAGTAAGCCATATTTCGGAAATTATGTTTTTGCCATAATCAACAATCTCGTAGAAACATTCTGTTGACGGACCCCCAAGAAACGTCATTGTGCCTTTAAGTGTAAACATTTAAAAGTCAACCGTGCCAATCGAGAAGCAGAATGTGCTGAATTGAAATGGGGAATCCGGCGAGCGTGCACCTCGTTTGTGCAGCGTCGTGCCAGCAGCAGCTTCTTCCGCCCGTGCTCGCCACTCGGTCGCGTCTCGAGCGCGACAAACTTGCTCCTCGTGGGACGCCATCGCTCTTTCGGAAAGCTTTGCTTTGTTTTATTCTTTTACAGCGTTTTTTTTGTGCCACCAGTACGGCGCCGCTCCTTTTGGCCTCTTTGCTAACGTCCGCTTTTCTTCTGCTTCTTTTTGTTGATTTGGGCTTTGTGGCACCGAGCGTTTGATGCACGTTAGCGTCACCTACTGTGCTGGAGTACTTGATTCTCACTAGGGGGCGCGGACGTGAAGTATACATATCTACAAAATAAATATTTACTCCATTCTTTACTATTATTACAGTTTCAAAAAGGTGCCGATACTTTCGTCCAGTCCATTTTTGGAATTGTGTGTGGAATGATCAGATTTGCTCCGCCCCGCTTTTTTTTTAACCTATTGTGCCAACGCAAATCAACGAAATAAACGTGTATTTGGTTGACGGTTGTATTTGGTCAAGTGTCACGTTTTTCAAAACCTATACATGTCGTTTGGTGAAAAACAAACCATTGTTTCGAGGTTTATGTGTTCGGAAGAGGAAAAAGTTTCGCAAGTTTTTGACACAGGAAGTGGGGAATCTTTAGCTGGTGCACACATCCGGTTGCACGCGCGCGACAGAAGGTACGGGCCAGTTCAAGTTAGCAAGTGCGGGCGAAGGTCCTTGGGTACAGCATTTGTTTTTTTTCGTGGTCGTTTTATTTTGGACGAATTCTGGGCTTTTGGACTCACTCTTGTGGATATGTGCAGCTTGGGAGGTATTTATTTGTGTTTATTGCAGATTTATGTCAATTCATTACGCCTGGAAGTTTATTTCTCCATCGTTTTAATTCTGTTTGTAACAAACAGTTGGACTATTGAGGCATGTAAACACAGAACGGGGGGTCGTCATTTGGTCGCGGAGCGATTTTTTTTCCTGTTAATTTTATCGCTGGCCGAAATGACATTTTTATCGGGCCAACCCCGCTTTCCCCTACGACAAACATCTGATCGTCAGTTGAGATGTGATATGAAAAGGTTTGGTTTTGTCGCAGTACGGTCACGACATATTTATTGCGATTTTCTGTGAACGCTCACCGTATATACAAGTACACATATACATATTACCCTAAACTACAATCCTCAAATGATCTTCCCCACAGCTGTACAGCAATACCAGAGTAAATAAGTTAAACACGAACCCCGAAAGCTCATGTACGATATTAATTAGAATGATTTTTCTCTATGCCAGTAATTGCAGTATTGTAATAGAATTACTTCCTCGTGTGCTGCAGACGTCCATCAGCTGATTGGTAGTCAGGTAGAAGCTCCTCCTCATCCACAGAGGGGAAGTTCTAGTTCGGTTCAAAATGGTCCAGGCCCAACCCACGTGAAAGAGGAAGAGGAAGATCCACAGCCCCGCTGCACTCAAGAGGAAGAGGAGCAAGTCAGCAAGTTGTCACTGAAGGTTGTTGTCGTGAAGAGTGAAGACGATGGCGACGAAGCGCCCGACCGTTCGCGGCTTCATCGTTGCAGTCCGAGCGGGGAGCACGGCGGAGGAGCGTCACCGCATCAGCTCTTAGCGCCGCCGTCACACGCCGACAACACAGACGACGCGAAAGGCGATGCCAAACAGTCGGAAAGTTCCGAAAAGCAGACTCCAGCGTGCGGGAGACGCCTCAAACGGCGAGAACTTTTCAGCTGCTCCGTTTGCGGTAAAACAGCGACTCAAAAGTCCAACATGGTCAAACACATGAGAGTACACACGGGAGAGAAACCCTTCAGTTGCCCGCTTTGTGCGAAAGCCTTTGTTGAAAAGGCAAAGATGATAAAGCACATGAGGAGTCACACGGGAGAAAAACCCTTCGGCTGCTCAGTGTGTGGTAAGAAATTCACAGATAAACAAAATATGGAGTCGCACATTAGAACTCACACGGGGGAAAAACCCTTTAGTTGCTCGTTGTGCGGTAAACGATTCAATAAAAAATCGTACGTGACAATACACATGCGAACGCACACGGGGGAGAAACCCTTCAGCTGCTCCGCCTGTGGCCAGGAGTTTGCGCAAAAGTCGGACATGGCGAGACACATGACAAAACACACGGGAGAGAAACCCTTTAGTTGCTCCGTGTGCGGCAGAACGTTATCTCGAAGGGCCAACATGGAGTCGCACATGAGAACGCACACCGGAGAGAAACCCTTCGGCTGCTCCGTTTGCGGCAGAAACTACACGAATCGGAACAGTTTTGCGACGCACATGCGGACCCACAACAAAGGAGACTAAATGCCCCCCCCCGGGCTTCAGCTCATTTGCCGTTTGTTCTGAGAGACAATTCAGGCCCTTGTGAAGCAGCGGTCTTGCTCGTGACATTTTTCCCCACCAGTACACAATACATTTTACTAGCAGACGATTGTCTTTCGAACAGGTAAGCACCTCTCTCTCACAAGTTGCTTCTCTGTCAATGGAATAAATGCACAAAGGATTTTCCATACAAAGTGTGACATCGTCTTTTCATACTTTTATTGTTTTGTTTTTTTCGTGCTTGGGCAGATTATGTCACAGATAAAAATGTGCATGGGGAAAGGTCATTTGGCAAACGATTTTTTGATGCTTTCCCACGAGCATTGCTTTGTTCTTTCTAAGATGATTGACAGCACCTGGAATTTACCGTCATCTTTCCATTTTGTCTGAAACACGACCATCTTTTTTTTTGCATTGAAGGCAAAGCAGCCGAGACATTTTATGAGGTACACCTGCGGAGTCTCAGTGGGCATATTTGGTAAAACTTGACGATAAAAGGGAGAAAAAGGCCTCAAATCAAGGAGGACAAAAACACTTTTTTTCTAAGTAAAAAACGCCACAGACGTTAATTTGTTGTTGAATGTACTAAGGACGTTTTTAGCTGCAAAGTTATTTTTCACTGTGCGCATCTATATATGTGTGTGTGTGTTTATACTCTCATATGCATATATATATATATATATTGGTTGTACTTTTACATTTTTATCAACCTTGAATTCACATTCTAATAGATCATAGTCAATACAATGACAAATGTTTTTTAAAAAAAAATCATTACACTTCTTCTAATCCTAGAATTTGCTTCCAGAAATTACAATGAAAATAATAAAAAAGATATACAATTATTTATATACTGTTTCACATGTATACAATTAACTACGATTCTGGAATTTCCTTCAGGACTACTCCTATTTATTTTTATTTATTTTTAAAACATTTAATTAGTCATGATAATCGGTGAAATTCTCCTCAGGATCACAACTGAAATAATGAAGAATGACCAATTTATTTCTACACTTGAGCATATACTGTACATTTCAAGTTTTGCACTATAATGAAGTGAACCTGTTTTTTTAAATTAATATAACTAATCATTGAATTTCCCTCCAGGATCACAATTAAGATCATGATTTATTAATTTTTTTTTACATTAATAGTAAATGTGATCTTCATAAGCAAAAAACGTCACGAGCCAGTGCGGGTGTACCTTATAAAGTGTCCGGCAAGCTTTCCCCATCTCCACGTTGGGACGCAAACGGCAAACGCGGCGGCTACATGGGCGTGGGCGGGCGCGCGTGCGGGTAGAGGTGGCGCGCCGTCTCCTCCGTCTGGTCCGAGTCATCGGGGTAGCGCGTTCGCAGCTCGTCGTTGGCCACGTAGTGCGTGCGGGCGAATTCGCAGAAATAGCGGCCCACCTCGGGATGCCCGATCTCCAGGGGGTCCGAGTGGGGCTCCAGGTTCTCTGGAATACGTGCACAACAAATTGTTGAGATCCAAAGTAGAGTATCGTAATTCCGAAGACGCGCTAATCAGTTCATTTTTAAAAAAAAAGTTTTTATATGCCCTTATCAATTTTTTCTTTTTTTAAATCAAGAATATTTTTGAAAAGTAAAAGAGCAATTACTTCCAGCAAAAATATGCAACTTTTTTTCATTTTTAAGTTTTTCACGATAATAGTCCCAAAATAAAAATGTTTCAAAAATTGTACTATAATAATGTTAATTTTCATGATAGTCTTTTTTACCCCCCCAATTAAAAAAAAGAAAAAAGTAAAGATGTCTTGAATCTGAAGTCTTCACAAATTTGTGTTTCCAAATAAAAAATATACTTTTACGCTTTGAATATTTATTTTTCAGCCATTTCTCCACTGACTAAAAATGAACACTTTGTAACCTGTTCCTCCCACTCTGCAATCTCATCAAGATCGGAGAGGCGCTAGCTCTAAAATTCTTGAGCATCACCAAACTTTTTTGTGAATGGAACATTTTCATCATTTATGTCCTCATTCACTTCATCGTTTAGGAATTTGTCATTTCTATTAAAAAAATAAAAATATGCATCAATAAGGACAAGAAAGTAAACCAAAGGTGGTTGGAAGATCCGCAAAATACGCATCGCTCTTTTCCACTCCGAGCTGCGACACTCTCCCGATACACCCGACATGAAAATCCGATTTTGGGTTTCATTGGCGGTCTTCACCTTGCGCTGCGTATCGGCAGGTGCCATCCTGCACCAGGACGTTGTAGAAGGGCTGCTCGGCGCCGTCGGGCAGCTGGTGGACCCTCATGGTGGTGATCCACTCCTGGTTCATGGTGCACTTGGGGTCCCAGCCGTAGATGACGCAGTTGTAACCCGACCTGGGACGCACGCAGGGGAGGCGGCAAAGTGGACATACGGCGGGAGGACGGCCGGCGGCGATCGCTCCCTAACGCACCTTTTGTGTTTCATGACGAGCCCGACGGAGTAGCGGACGTCCCGGTGTTCGGCCGCCCCGCGCCGCTTGACCTCGGGCGCGGCGGGATGCTTCTTGTGCTGGATGTGCTCCAGCGTGTGCTGCACCAGGTAACCCACCGCGCCGTGCTGGGACGGGTCCAGCGCCTGGATGTGCTGCAGGATGTCCAGAACCTGCCGCGACCGACCCAACGTCAACGTTGGGGGCCGTGCTCGCGAGTACGGAAGGGGGGTTCGGCGTGACGGGCGAAGTGACTATGAGAGCGTGTGTGAAAGCGGAGCTCGAGACTCCCGAGAATCTTTTGAGAAGATTTCAAAGAATCTTTGAGAGTGTCGCAGTGAGAGAGAAATTGGTGGGCGATGGCGTGAGAAACGGAACGGCGAGAGCGACCGACTTAAAGAGTCCTTGCGGCGATTACGTGCGAGAGAAGAGAGGGAGCACCTTTTCGGGCCAGATGCCCAGGTGGAAGTAGAGCCTGGCCTGCAGCAGAAGGTAGGGAACGTTGTCGGGGTTGATGGTGAGGAAGAGGTCCAGCGTGTCCCTCAGGAGCTGGTACGACTTCTCGCTACTTTCCCTCCAAAAACAAAACAAAAAAAATCAAACATCCGGTCTGCGTTCCTTCTCAGGCCGGCGTCAGTTTTGCGTTTCGCGCATGCACGGCTCCCTCTAGTGGCAAGGCTGGAATTCTGCATTACGGCAGCAACATGTACATGTAATCAGTTACCCCCGTTTGCCGATGTTGAGCAGGTTTCCCACCATCCTGAGCAAGACGTCGGTGGTCCCGATGCCGCCGTAGTAGTCGGCGCTGGCCTGGTGCCCGATGAGGTACTCGCACTCTTTGGCCGTCATCTGCTTGCCTTTTCCGAAGGCGTCGATGTACACGTAGTCGTAGATGTCGTCGCTCCTGCGGCGGGGGGGGCGGGGCCCGGCGGCGAATGTTAACCCCTTAGGCAAAATGCGGGCTGACAACTAAAACGTGGCCTTCGAGTACCCGCGTTGCTTTTGGCACCAGCGCAGCAGGAAGTGGCTGGGGAAGTTGACCGGCTCCAGCTTGACGCCCAATTTCCGGGCCAGCGTCATGTAGACCACCGAGAGGCTTATGGGGATGCCCTTGCGGCGGAGCAGCACCTGCCGGACAAAAATCCTGCGTCAGAACGGGCGGGAAATTTACACCCGTGCATTTTTGTTTTACACGATTGACAAGAGGAGTCGTTTCGAAAAACACTCAAGTCATTCCGTGAGCGCGCTTATTTTACTTCATCGGAACTTCATGAAGGCAACAGCTTTGCGACTTCCTTTCAGTGGGAAGAACTTAGCCAGTGGGGGGGGGGGGGCACCAGGGTAATGCAGTCATGCAGATACAAAACGTGACAACACTTTGACCACCACGACTGACTCCGGAGGCAATGTGCCTCTTTTGTTTGATGTTTAGTTTGACAGGAAAATTTTAACCGGGACTGGCAACAAATACAACGGTACTTCTACTTACGCAATTAATTGGTTCCGGAAGAAATTTCTTCACTCGAAAATGTTCTAAGTAGAGACGCGTTTTTCATGTCCATCCATCCATCCATCCATCCATCCATCCATCATCTACCGCTTATCCGGGGCCGGGTCGCGGGGGCAACATCTTTAGCAGGGAAGCCCAGACTTCCCTCTCCCTAGCTACTTCTTCCAGCTCTCCCTGGGGGATCCCGAGTCGTTCCCAGGCCAGCTGGGTGACATAGTCTCTCCAGCGTGTCCTGGGTCTTCCTCGGGGTCTCCTCCCGGTGGGACATGCCCGGAACACCTCACCAGGGAGGCGCTCAGGAGGCATCCGAATCAGATGCCCAAGCCACCTCATCTGGCTCCTCTCGATGTGGAGGAGAAGCGGCTCGACTCGGAGCCCCTCCCGGATGACCGAGCTTCTCACCGGGGAGGCGTTCAGGAGGCATCCGAATCAGATGCCCAAGCCACCTCATCTGGCTCCTCTCGATGTGGAGGAGAAGCGGCTCGACTCTGAGCCCCTCCCGGATGACCGAGCTTCTCACCGGGGAGGCGCTCAGGAGGCATCCGAATCAGATGCCCAAGCCACCTCATCTGGCTCCTCTCGATGTGGAGGAGAAGCGGCTCGACTCGGAGCCCCTCCCGGATGACCGAGCTTCTCACCAGGGAGGCGCTCAGGAGGCATCCGAATCAGATGCCCAAGCCACCTCATCTGGCTCCTCTCGATGTGGAGGAGAAGCGGCTCGACTCGGAGCCCCTCCCGGATGACCGAGCTTCTCACCTTATCTCTAAGGGAGAGCCCGGACACCCTGCGGAGAAATGCCCTAATTCGTTCCAAGCCCCCCCCAAAAAAATTCAGAAATGTTTCCGAAAGTGTAAAAAAGCATCCAAATATGCCACAAAAACATGTTAGCATTAGATTCTTGCAAAATACGAACAGAGTCGAACATAAAACATAAAAATGACGGTCATTTCACTTTTAACTGCGTCCTCGTTGTTTTTTTTGTTGCCTTCTTTAGTTCATGTTCTCGCTCATAAGTGGTAAGGCGCCAAGTAACAGCCAATGGCAGAGCAACTCCAAGTATGTCGCGTTCAGGGACTTGCGGCCCCGACTGTATTATTTTTTTTTTTTTAACCTTTCGTATCTTGACATTTCTTTTGGAACAAGAGGCAATATTTTCCCCGTTGAGGTGTTTTGTAACTTGAACATTTCGTATGAAGAGACGTTCGTAAGTAGAGGGACCACTGTAGCTTGAAAGCACTTCATTTTTTTTTTTTGGTAACTATTTTGAACTACTTTGTAGAAAACGTCTGCAACTCAACCTGGTGGATGTAGGAGTTGAGCGGGTTGTAGTAGTCCAATTGGTCACCCTTGTACTGTAGCTGCTCGTACAAGACGGCGTTGAGGGCGCAGACCACCTGCCGCTGGAGCTCCAAGTCCTCCAACGGAAGTCGCTCGCCCCCTGCAGGATGGAAAAAGTAGGCACCGGGACACTGAGTTGCTTTGACGGCTTTAAATTTTTTTTTTTTTGCTGCCAAGTCACCTGGAGCCACGCGAAGGCTGGGGTGGGATGGATTCTTCACCCGCAGCGTCTTCTTGACCTTCTCCGCCATGTCGTCCAGCTGCGCCGATATCCCGTCCAGCGTGACGTCGGCCAGCGGATTGCAGTAGCGGTCTACCAGGACGGCACCTGGAAGAAACGCGCACGCTGTAGCTCGCCGTCGCCCATCTGCACACGATTCACGTCTTGATTTAAACTTTCATGTTGCAAAAAAGTGAAATGGGCTGAATTTCAAAAACTCTCCAGGTAAGCGACATGTCTGACTTTTTGAGACTTGCTCCAAAGGGTCGTTTTCTCACCCGCGAGCGCCGACTGCTGCTCGGGCGGCTGCTCGAGGAAGCTCTTGAGCGCGCGTAGGATGTTCTGCTGTCTCAGGAAGTAAAGGATCTTCTTTGCATAGTACTTCAACGTCAGGCTTTTCCTTAACAGACAACCACAAAAAAAAAAAATTAAGCAAACACAAATTTTGTAAAATCGCTCGTAAGTCAAGGATGCTTCCTTGCCGCCGCCTAACCTCTTTTCAGCTTGCAGGATAAAGAGCAGCTCGTCCTCGCAGAAATGTTCGGGCATCCCCAGCGACTCGATCTCGGCGAAGGTGTCGCCCAGCACCTGGCCGATGCATGGCTGCAACAAAATTTGGTTTCCAAATCCTTTTTTTTTTTACTCAAGTATAGTGAAGTACAGCGTTCCCCCACTATCGTGCAGTTCACTATTTTTTTTTAAACAAAATGCTTAATTTTCTATTGGTGCATCCTCCGTTTGTATGTGTTGCACTTTAACTTTGTTCGCCCATCTATGGCATTTCCAATTATGTGTGAGTTTTAAGGCTGTGAACACGTTTTGTCAAAATGCGGTTGAAATACGCAACGTTTAATTCGCTTCTCTTGTCCACTCACCACTTCCATAAAGAAGCGCTTGGAGATGGACCCCACCGTCCTCCGGATCTGGATGCCCACCCGATGGCGCGTTTTGTACTCGCGCAGCCAGTCGCAGCTCTCGTTCTGCGGGTAAAACCTCTGCAGTCGCGGCCATCTGGAAAGTGGAGAGGAGCAGGTGGATGAAAGACGGATCCCATAAATAAAGCTGGCTGAACTCCTGATCAATTTGATCGGTTCACCCTGAAATGATCCCTTCCGATTCAATGTCATACATTTATATGTGTGTTAAGTCTGGATGCAATGTAATTCTAAATAAGAGTAATAATCATTCAGAAAGGAATCAAGAATAGGATTCAGCAGTCCACGATAGTGAAAAGTGATGCATATCGAAACGGAAAGCAATGAGAATTGACTGACTGGTTAGTGAACCAGGAAGAAGACACGAAAAAGACACCTCAGATTGAGAACATGACTGACGATAATAATAATTATCACCTAACTACAATAATAACCACCTGAGTTTGTACTGGTGTCCCCACACCTTCCCTCGGCCGTGGCAAACGTCGCGCAGGCGCAGGCAGCAGCAGGACACATTACAAATGTCGACGTGTTCGAGCACCGGCAAGCACAAAATGTGTTCCAACAACTCGGTGGGCAAGTCGGTTAACTTGTCGCCGCGGTGGTTGCGATTTGCGCCCCCGGCATCACTGCCGCTGGCGGTCCTGGTCCCGGTCGGGCTGGACAGGCTCTCTCCGGCGACAGACGCCGCCATCTTTTCTGTTTACCCCGATTACCTCAAAGTCGCGGCCCCGCCCACTTATGGCGCAGGGGGCTGGGTGAGAAGGCAGGGCGGAGCCAAGTGGTGTTCTCTAATTGGTTGTTTGCCGAAGAGGGACGTGTAACGTGCATTTCGGCACTCGAAAAAGCCAATCGGAGTTTAAACAAAAGAACGTGCCGCAAATTATACAGCAGTCATGAATTGGTAATGCTTTGACAATTGGCCTTTTATGTGTTTTCGATGTAAAATGTAATATTGCTGATTTCATGTTTGAACCCGTTTCAACATTTTCCATTTGCGTCTGAACGCATCACACGGGTTAGCCAACCCATTTTACTAGAGCTATTTTCTGATTGGTTGTTCGCCAAAAAAAGGTGAGGTATGATGCCTTTATGACGCTACACTAAGTACCGTGATTACCACCACGTAGTTGAAATACACGAAAATGTGTCAAAATTTAGATTCCCAGAGCTACATTTGCATCAAATTAGACACCACACAACTTTTAAGATTTGTTGAAAAGTACAATTCACGATACTACGTTCGTTTGTGTCGCTACAGTATTCACAAGACTACTAATCAATTAAAATTCACCCTCAATCAACATGGAAAGATATTAAAAGGAAAAACAACAAGACGTGAAAATGACAGCACACTTCAATTTTCTTATTTTAAAACAAAACACACGAACCCGTGACTCGATACGTCCATTTAGTTTCTTAAGTGTGTCGTTTTTTCAATGAGATAGGAACATTTCCCATGGGTACCTGAATGTAGCATCCTTTCCCTGGCTGGACATGAAGCTGTTTAGCAAAAGTGATCGGTCTTGCTTTGCGCTTGTTCAAAACAATGTGAGCATTTAGCACTTCTGCGGAGGAGAAGGAATTATTTTGTATTAACAATCTGCAATATGTTGGATATCTAATCCTGGATTATGATTGTGTCTACCTCACCTCAATTTCGCCCTAACTTTTGACTCGTTAGCTTGAAAATAGCATGCGTGGAAATTGGATTGTCCCACACCGAAATCGCCTTGATGTGCTTAAAACGACTTGACGGTGCATTCACGGACTCGTCGGGAGAGTAGTAGACTCTTGGGTGGTTGTTTGTTTTTATGTGACATTTTCCGTGGGCCATGGCAAGCAATTTGGCGGCCAAACTGGGATGGAACTCTCTGGTAAGGAAACAAAACAGGAGCTTCAACGTCAGGATCTGCACCATGGAGTCGGACATGGAATTCAGCTGCGAGGTTAGTGGGCAAACCCAAAAAGAAACGGAAGGAACATGAACAATTTCTCACAAACCAAAACACAAAAACGCCACAGGTTGATCAACATTCGACACTGTGGTGAAAGTCTCTTGCAGAGACGCTAGATGGCAGCAGAGAGCTGCGAATGCTATAATAATCATCAGAAGAGCAATACTAATGTTAAAACACCCACGGTAAAATATCTGATATATTTTTGTGTTAGTAAAATAAAGCAATGACGACACGCAATGATGTTTTTATTATTAAATTAATATATTTTTTTTTACATCATCTAATTATTCTGCCTATCATGATACGTTGCCGTCAGAGGGAGTCGACTGATTCGTTATTTGGTGTTAAACAATCCTTTTGGCTCCCTTTATGAGCCACCGAGCTGTCTCGTCCAACTGGCAAAAGTATTTGGTCACGCGCCTTTGCGAGTAAGCGTGGAAGCATTTTGCTGCTGTGTGATGCAGACGAAGTGGAAGGGGAAGGAGCTGTTGGAGCTGGTGTGCAGAACGCTGGGGCTGAGGGAGACCTGGTTCTTCGGCCTCAGGTACCACGTCAAGGACACCGTCGCCTGGCTCAAGATGGACAAAAAGGTGAGGTGGCTACGTGGAGCTCCTCAACCCACCTCGAGATAGTTCCTTGTCACAGAGATGCCACCGGGCGGCCGACTTTTAACATTCGCGAGGTCTCTTTGGCGCCGCAGAGGCTCACGGCCATTTTGTGTGTCGTCAGGTGCTGGATCAGGAAGTCCCCACGGAGGAGCCCATCACACTGCACTTCCTGGCTAAGTTCTACCCGGAGAATGTCGAAGAGGAGTTGGTGCAGGACATCACGCAGCATCTCTTCTTCCTGCAGGTTTGCTGAGAATCTTTGTGTGTGTCTAAGGAAGGAATGGAAGACGAAAAGTGGTTTGGAACATTGCTCGTGTTTCCTCTTTGAATCCTTCCACAGGTGAAGAAGAAGATCCTGGAGGAGGAGATCCACTGTCCTCCCGAAGCCTCGGTGCTGTTGGCCTCCTACGCCGTACATGCCAAGGTCAGGATCGCTTTGCAGCCGAGACTTGCTGAGGGCCTCGTTTACTGAGACCGCGTTGACTCCACTTTTGCGAGTACGGCAAAATTGGCAAAAGATGAAAAATTAAATGGCGGCCCGGTAGTTCAGTGGTTAGCACGTGGGCTTCACAGTGCAGAGGTACCGGGTTCGATTCCAGCTCCGGCCTCCCTGTGTGGAGTTTGCATGTCCTCCCCCGGGCCTGCGTGGGTTTTCTCCGGGTGCTCCGGTTTCCTCCCACATTCCAAAAACATGCATGGCAGGCTGATTGAACACTCTAAAATGTCCCTAGGTGTGAGTGTGAGTGCGAATGGTTGTTCGTTTCTGTGTGCCCTGCGATTGGCTGGCAACCGATTCAGGGTGTCCCCCGCCTACTGCCCGAAGACGGCTGGGATCTGCTCCAGCGCCCCCCGCGACCCTAGTGAGGATCAAGCGGCTCGGAAGATGAATGAATGAATGAAAAATGAAATATTTCACAGACTTCAAAATGGCGCTTTTGTAAACGGGGATGTCGGATTGAAGTGAGCTCCCGTGATTTCAACCACACATGGTGAGATGTTGACAATCCCGAGTCCGTCTCGTCGTTTTCAGTCATAGCCCGCTAACTTTGACGAGCTCTGGTATGAGGTCTGGGGGGGGGGGGGAAATCGATGGATCGTAAATTTGCGTCAATCCCCACGCGGGGGGAGACGTTGGGCTTGAGTGAGCCCCCCCGGCTTAAGTTGACAGCGAGAGTCTTTTTGACAGGTGGACAGGGTCCAGAGAGAGACGGACGGGGAGCTCTACCTCGCTAACGACCCTCCACGAGCTTGCCCCCCCGCGCCTCCTTGCCAATTTAACGGCCCGAGAGAAGCTGCAGAAGAAGAAGACGGAGGGAAAAAAAAAAGCACATAAGCTATGTGTGCTTTCCCACAGTGAGAATCCAGCAAAAAAGTCGGCGCTCCACACCCGCGTTAGCTTTAAGCAGCGGCCGGGTTTTCCTCCGTCTCTCATTTCATTTGATGGCCTTGGCCGCCGCTCGTGTTCCCGCCGACTCATCAAAAGGATTTTGATCTTCGTGATACCCTGAAATCTGCTTCCTGTCGAGCACAAAATATATATGAAGTGTATGCACCCCCCCCCCCCCCTCCCGGCGGCCCGGTAGTCCAGTGGTTAGCACGTCGGCTTCACAGTGCAGAGGTCCCGGGTTCGATTCCAGCTCCGGCCTCCCTGTGTGGAGTTTGCATGTTCTCCCCGTTTTTTTTTTGCGTGGGTTTTCTCCGGGTGCTCCGGTTTCCTCCCACATTCCAAAAAAACATGCGTGGCAGGCTGATTGAACACTCTTAGGTGTGAGTGTGAGTGTGAATGGTTGTTCGTCTCTGTGTGCCCTGCGATTGGCTCGCAACCGATTCAGGGTGTCCCCCGCCTACTGCCCGGAGACGACTGGGATGGGCTCCAGCACCCCCCCGTGACCCTAGTGAGGATCAAGCGGTATGGAAGATGAATGAATGAATGTATGCCCCCCCCCCCAGCGCCTCCCATATATGAACAAGAAGTTGGGCAGGGGTGGAGGGGGGGCGGCCTGGAATTGTTTTGGCAGCGCTCAGCATTTTTCGGGTGATGGCTCTTTGCGGCAGAACTCGTCTTTAGTTTCCCACCTGCGTCGTATTTTGCAGCAAATAATCTCGCTCTGGCAACAAAAGATGCTCGATTTCGGTCTTGCTGCTCTCATCCTGCCTCCGCGACTTCTCCTTTTGCTATTTGGTATTCCGAGAGCGCACCGCGCCGCGCCGCAAGTGGATTTTGACAGGGCGCTTTGGAGATAAAGCCGCCCCAAGGGGGGGTGGGGGCAGAGGGAATCGACTCTCTAGCGCAGAGGCCCGGTCGAGCGTGAGTCGGGGCGAGTCGGGAAAGCGAGACCGCCACCTCCGAAGTCAGACGGCGAGCTCGCAAGTGGCCATCGTGAGTCACAAACATTCGGTCGTTTTGTGCGCTTGGGCAAAAGTGTGCAACGCCGCCCGCAAAACGGTCAAGCGGTAACGAGATTCGGTCCTGCAATAATTGGCAGTAGGGAGGGGGGGGGGGTGAATCGTGGGTCGGGGAAGTCAGACAGTCAACCCCCCCCCTGCCCCCCGCCATCTGCAGCAATTACAACAGCCATCCACTCCTTCCAGAACCTTTTGGGCAGGGGGGGGGGCTGACCACGAGGCCGTCATATTCTCAATTTAGCGTCGCCCATCTGTCAAGTGAAAAAAATCTCCCGAGCACTTTTGGGGGCTTCTTCACAATAGACACATCGACCGAATTCGCCCCACAATGGCTGTTTCAAAAGAAAATGGTGGATATTCTCATGGGGGGGGGGGGGGCGGGCTTCTCACGCCTGCCGACGTTTCATGTTCCGCGGTGACTTTCAAAAACTCTCGAGGCGTTGATCTTTTATCGAATTTCTGGAAAGTGTCCTACAATGGCTGCTTAAACCCCCCCCCCCCCCACAAAGGATCACATTTTTTTGCTAATTGTCATTCATTTGCCTTTTTGACCCTCGGGCGATAAGTTGCCTCGGTTATGCAAATCTCCCGCGTTATCTTAAAAAGAGCTCCGGCGCGATTATAAAACGATCGGCTTTTCACAGTCACGTGACCAACTTCCCCAATTTGAGTATGCGGAGGGGATTGCGATCATCCGAGTGGCGTGCGGCAAAAAAGCAATTGAAATCTGGACTACAATATTGTCAAGTGTTGCTGTTTAACCGCATCCCGTTTATTCACCTGACCGCCTAACGACTTCTTTTTCCTCGTTAGACAAAAACAAAAAAAAATTAACTTGTCATTATTTTACAGTACGGCGACTACAACTCGAACGTTCACAAGCCTGGCTTTTTATCTCGGGAGGAGCTGCTGCCTAAAAGGGTGAGTGGCCGGCTAGCATCCGCGTGGCGTTTTACCAACGCAACGCGTAGCTCTGATCAAGGTTTTTGCGGATGCGTTGCAGGTCATCAATTTGTATCAAATGACCGCAGAAATGTGGGAGGAGAGGATCGCCGCGTGCTACGCCGAGCACAGGGGGCGCACGAGGTACGCGTGTTCACACGCGCCGCGGTGAAATCATCCGCGCACTTAGATTTAAGGACGGGTATGAACAATCCGTTTTGAGCAAGTGGAATTTGACCACGCAAACCTGCCATTTTAGAAATCTTAGCCCTTGCTGATCTGATCACATTTGGAGGTAGGCCAGGTCATAAAAAAAATTGACAGATTAATGTTGGGGCGCCTAAATGGGATGTGGTAGTAATCTAAAAACAAGGTTTCAAAAGAAGGGAGAGATCTGATCAATTTTCTTGTGTGGTCGCCCAAATGGTTGTGGCAGGAAGTGAAAAATAACATAACAGGACGTGAGTTCAAAGAAAATCGGGCCACATTGCAGCCTGAACGGGCAGAAATTGAAGACTGCAGTAACAGTTAGAGAGTGGTTGCACGTGTGATTCCGATTGCTTCTCTGGCAGGAGCTGAAAATGAACATCCAAAGCGCAAACTCACATCTGCCTGCCTAAACAGACTGCCGCAGTCATCTGCAAATGAAGTCATAAGACCCGAGGTGTAGAATTGAAAACGGGTTGGTGCTGAGAGCGCCCAGATTGAAAACTTGAAAAAAACCAAAAACAAACAAACGTAACTTCCTTGGCCACCTAAACGGGCTGTGGCTGGAATGTAAACACCAAGTCGCGGGAAGAAGTTGTGCTCAAGATATTTTCCAGAATGCCCGTTTGGAATCGAAATTTAAAAACAAAAACCAATTCGACATGCTTGGCAGCCTAAATGGGCTGCGGCAAGAAGCCAAACAAAATATCAGAAAACACGTTGCGACACGTCTCATTTGCTCGTTTGAAAGCAATTCGGCTCAAACTTGACCCATCAAATTTAACGTGCACGGCCCGCCTCGACGGGCTGCGGCAGAATCTTGCAAGCGATGCAGCGGAGATGTACCTAGATTGTGGTTATCACAGATCACGCTCGAAGAGGTTCCAGCAGTCAGACGAGGGAATTAAGGAGTGAACGAATTCGTTTCTGAAATGAGCTGCGAAAGGGGGGGGCGGCGGCGGCTCGGCCGAATGCTTTTGCTTCGGATGGCCCATCGAGTCCACTCCAGCCATCGTAAATGAGTCGATCGCTGGTGCCCATCCATCAGCTTTTCGGGGGCGCTGGAGGGGAGAGGCTCTCCATTCTCTCCGTTGAACAAAATCATTCGGCGCTTGGAAAGACGCTCACAATAGGGAGATGATTGCCTGCCAGCCCAGCGCAGCACCGCAGGCGGGGTGTGTGTGTGTGTGGGGGGGGGGGGGGGGCACCTTCCGCCGAGGCTTCACCAATAGTCACGTACTGACTATCTGAATCACGTTATTTAAAATCGTTTAAAAAAAAAAAAAAGTGGAACTCTCGGGGCAAAAGTTGTCTTGGAGTCGCCATTTTGGCGCAAAGGTGACGGGGGTGCCGCGGTTTCTCTTGCTGGCAGGGAAGAAGCCGAGATGGAGTATCTGAAGATCGCTCAGGACCTGGACATGTACGGCGTCAATTATTTCTCCATCCGGGTGAGCGTCTCTCTGGTGTTTTGACCCCTCCGGGCTAAAGGACGCGGTGAACGCGTGTGTTACCAAAAAAAAAAAAAAAATCCGGAAGATTTTCAAATGCCCCCAAGGGGGGGGGGTCGTATGGATTGGATGTGTGTGGCGCTATTTGCGGGTTCAAAATGTTTTGATTTGACTCTTTTAGAATAAAAAGGGAACGGATCTTTTGCTGGGCGTGGACGCCCTGGGCCTGCACATCTACGAGCCGGACAACAGGCTGACACCCAAGTGTTCCTTCCCCTGGAACGAGATCCGCAACATCTCGTACAGCGACAAAGAGGTGCCCCCCCCCCTTTTTTACTTGACGCGTACAATCGTCGTGCCAAACGATACGAGTCGACACGCTTGTCACTTGAATCGCACCTTTTTCAAATCAACTTTCAGCAAGGTTTAGTGGGCGCGCAACATCCATGCTAGTTTTGATCGCCCTTTAATGGCGGTTTGCATTGTTTGTTAGCATTAAGCTAGTGGGGGCGGGGGAAACAACCTTTTCCACAAAAAAATATTGTCTCCCCAAAAATTGGTGCATTGAATTTTTAAAATTTCACTGGAAATGTTTCGTGAAACTTTACATTTTTTTCCAATTTTTTTTTCAAATTAATCTATCGATTAATGCTAAGCGCTAGTTGAATTTTAATCGATTAATCATTGCACCTACACTCATCTTACCTTTCTACAACAAATCTTTTCCCCCACAAAATTCACTTTGTTCTTCTTTTTAAAAAAGTGCGACTTTATTCTAAGTCAACATAGCTCTACCCAATTTTTTTCACATTTCTTTCCTTATCAGCACCCGCCATTTTAGCCGTGCCTATTTCCAAACCAGCGGCCTTTCAATGGCCGTTTTTGCACTTTCACGGCAAATTTCGTTTCAAGTACTCGCTGACATTTTGGCAGAAGGTCAAAAGGAATAATCCCCAGCAGCGAGTTTTGCCCTCTCCGTGCGCTTGATTATGAAGTCAATTACGCCAGCGTGTTCTCGGGCTTTTATCGCACCCTTCAATTGAACTCCACGCGGAATAGGAATATATTTACCCTTTGACGTCATGTTTTCCCACAAGCCTAGTTTAAGTGTGGCGTGAGAATTAGGTTGTTTTTATTCGAAGATAAACCTTCATTTGGAAGTTTTTTAGTTTATTTTTTTACAAATAAAATTTGACATATAGAAAATATGACCATTCTCATAAGATACTATTTCGATACTTTTTAGGTTTCAAATGACTTTTGGCGCAAACAAAATTCGATACACTATTTGAGCTACAAAAAAATAAAATTAAATTAAATTAAGACTTCATCTTCACTTGATTCTTACTTTAGATCTCACTTTTTACCAGAAGCAGCTGTGGCTTTTTATCTTTCACAATTTTCACTTAAATGTGTAAGATTATGACTTTGTTTTTCGTTTTTTTAAAGCATGATTAGATTCTTTTTTGTGTGCAAAATTTTGACTTTTTGTGAAAAGATTTAAAATATTTTTTAACTTTGTTTTGGAGTAAATTTGACTTCAATGACCAAAGTGTAGCCTATATGAGCTTTTATTTAGGTTTACATTTTGTTTTTTTTAAAATCTAAATGTGTGACATTATTGCGGTCCCATAATTGAGTCAACTCTGATTTTGCTTGAAAGTTTACCATCAAACCCCTGGACAAGAAAGCCAAAGTCTTCAAATTCAACTCGCCACGGTTGAGAGTCAACAAATTGGTGAGTTGCCATCGACACGACTGATCAAGTAACTCAAGTACCGGTACTTTGTTTCTCGGCTTTAGTCTTAAGTCTTCGTTTTTCCGATGACAAACGACGAGCTTCCATTAAATTAAAATACAGTTTCCGTTAGTTTTGGTGAACTGCGGGAAGCTTGATTATGACGTTGGCCCACAGATCCTGCAGCTGTGCGTGGGCAGCCACGACTTGTTCATGCGCAGACGACGTGTGGACTCCCTGGAGGTGCAGCAGATGAAGGCCCAGGCCAGGGAGGAGAGAGCCCGCAGGCAGGTACGCGAAACCATGCGCTCAAGCCCCCCCCCCCCCCCCCCCGCTTGCGCTTGCGGTTTCATGTGCCGTTCCTGTATGGCGTTTTTCATTCCGTGTTAGCATTAGGCTAGCAGACTTTTGTTCGGCCCAATTATACGTTTTTTTTTTCTCAATGGATCGTATTCATCCATGGTGTTTTTGTGTTAAAATTAGCATTAAGCTAGCAGACTATTTAGATAATTCATGTGATTTTATTTTACGTTGTGGTGTTTAGATATACAGTGGAACCCCCCCCCCCCCATTTGCACTCGCACTTTCATGTGCCGTTCCTGTATGCCGTTTTTCATTCCGTGTTAGCATTAGGCTAGCAGACTTTTGTTCGGCCCAATTATACGTTTTTTTTTTTTCTCAATGGATCGTATTCATCCATGGCGTTTTTGTGTTAAAATTAGCATTAAGCTAGCAGGCTATTTAGATAATTCATGTGATTTTATTTTACGTTGTGGTGTTTAGATATACAGTGGAACCCCCCCCCCCCCCCCCCCCCCCGCCCACATTTGCGCTCGCGCTTTCATGTGCCGTTCCTGTATGGCGTTTTTCATTCCGTGTTAGCATTAGGCTAGCAGACTTTTGTTCGGCCCAATTATGTTTTTTTTTCTCAATGGATAGTATTCATCCATGGCGTTTTTGTGTTAAAATTAGCATTAAGCTAGCAGACTATTTAGATAATTCATGTGATTTTATTTTACGTTGTGGTGTTTAGATATACAGTGGAACCCCCCCCCCCCCCATTTGCACTCGCACTTTCATGTGCCGTTCCTGTATGCCGTTTTTCATTCCGTGTTAGCATTAGGCTAGCAGACTTTTGTTCGGCCCAATTATACGTTTTTTTTTTTTCTCAATGGATCGTATTCATCCATGGCGTTTTTGTGTTAAAATTAGCATTAAGCTAGCAGGCTATTTAGATAATTCATGTGATTTTATTTTACGTTGTGGTGTTTAGATATACAGTGGAACCCCCCCCCCCCCCCCCGCCCACATTTGCGCTCGCGCTTTCATGTGCCGTTCCTGTATGGCGTTTTTCATTCCGTGTTAGCATTAGGCTAGCAGACTTTTGTTCGGCCCAATTATGTTTTTTTTTCTCAATGGATAGTATTCATCCATGGCGTTTTTGTGTTAAAATTAGCATTAAGCTAGCAGACTATTTAGATAATTCATGTGATTTTATTTTACGTTGTGGTGTTTAGATATACAGTGGAACCCCCCCCCCCCCCATTTGCACTCGCACTTTCATGTGCCGTTCCTGTATGCCGTTTTTCATTCCGTGTTAGCATTAGGCTAGCAGACTTTTGTTCGGCCCAATTATACGTTTTTTTTTTTTCTCAATGGATCGTATTCATCCATGGCGTTTTTGTGTTAAAATTAGCATTAAGCTAGCAGGCTATTTAGATAATTCATGTGATTTTATTTTACGTTGTGGTGTTTAGATATACAGTGGAACCCCCCCCCCCCCCCCCCCCGCCCACATTTGCGCTCGCGCTTTCATGTGCCGGTATGGCGTTTTTCATTCCGTGTTAGCATTAGGCTAGCAGACTTTTGTTCGGCCCAATTATGTTTTTTTTTCTCAATGGATAGTATTCATCCATGGCGTTTTTGTGTTAAAATTAGCATTAAGCTAGCAGACTATTTAGATCATTCATGTGATTTTATTTTACGTTGTGGTGTTTAGATATACAGTGGACCCCCCCCCCCCCCCCCCCACCTGTCCGTTTGTAACTATCATAACATCAGTGCTAATATTTTGTATTCTATGTTAGCATTAAGCTAACAGAGTTGCAATAGACAAAATGATGTGAGCACTTTGTTTTTTTAAACATACATTGTGGCCTTTTTGCGTTAGTTAGCATTAAGCTTTGGTCTCATTGTGGCTTGGACTCCGCCCACCCGCGCTGTCCAGGTGGAGAGACAGCTGTTGAACCAGGAGAAGCAGAGACGCGAGGAAGCGGAACGCATGCGAGACGAGCTGGAGCGACGGCTCCTTCGGCTGCAAGACGAAGCGCGAATGGCCAACGAGGCCCTGGTGGGTTGCAAACAACCGTCTGGCCCTCGGCATCGTCCAAGCACAATCCGCCCGTATTTATCCATCTCAGGGGGCGGCCGTTTTGCCACTCGCTTTCAACTGAAAACGACATGACAGTTGCTCAGGGCTCAGGGAATGACCAAATCACGAGCAACTGTGATGTCATTTTGAGATGGATTTTCATTGATATTCCACATAGGCAACATGAATCAGAATCCCGTATTTGCAATCCCTCCGCAGTTGCGCTCGGAGCAGACGGCGGATCTCCTGGCCGAGAAGGCCCAGATCGCCGAGGAGGAGGCCAAGCTGCTGGCCCAGAAGGCGGCCGAGGCGGAGGCGGAAATGAAGCGCATCAAGGCCACAGCCATGCGGGGTCACGAGGAGAGGAGGCTCATGGAACACAAAATGCTGGAGGCCGACAGGATGGCCCTCAAGATGGCAGACCAGTCCCAACGCAGGTGACAGCTGCCTTTGCGTATAATTGCAAATCCGCTTGAACGGGAATCCCATTTGATGACAATGCTACGTAGCATGCTAATATCGTGATTCATTGTTTCCAAAGCCACATTCGCTCATCGGTTTATCTTTTTAGTTGAAAAGAACTTAGCTTGACTTCAAACGATTTCCCCCCCCCCCGGGCCAACGGCAGAACACGGGATGTTTTTCAACTTCGGTCCCATTTGAAATCCATCTACGTTGGTCCAAAGCTCATCCTAGCTAGCGCTAAACTAGTTCATCTCTCAGATCTGGCGTCCAAGTTTGTAAATGCCAGCTAGCATGGCGTTAGTCGGGCAACAGCGAGCCGCTAGTTGCTAGGACAGCATTAGCCGTTAGCCATAGCCGTCAAATAGCGAGGCATAATTCTGCTTTCGCCCTTTGTTTTCAACGACCACTTCGCTGGTCGTTTCGAGGCACCACCCAATTGCGCGGGCGGGCGCGCACACGACATTATACACACCAATAATGTGCTAATATACATGCTAACAATCTAATTTTCAGTCTGTGCGCCCGCTTACGCGCACCATTGAAAAGAACAAAAAGGCACATATTCTTTATTTGAGCTTATCGCCTCACTCGATTATTTTATTCTGCCGCTCGCCGCCGCGGGTCAGCGGCGGCGGCCTTTAATTTACGCCGGCTAATCGTACGAATCGTCGACGTGACTCTCTCTCATCACATCATCCGTGTTGCCTCACCAAGCTCCGCCAAGGCTGGAAATGACTTTTCATCTTTGGTTTTCGACACACGCACTCGCTCGCACATACGCTCTCATTACAATTCCATTCTCACTGTGGGGAATACCTGCTTCAAGTGTTGACGACGCGTTCCGAAGCTCGCTCGTAACCCTTCTGTTATTTGCCAGGGCCAAGGAGGCAGAGCAGCTGAAGCAGGACCTGCTGGAAGCCAGGCAGTCCGAGCACAGGGCCAAGCACAAACTCCTGGAGATCACCAGCAGGGTGTACATGGTAATGCGCTAACGATGGAGAAAGCCGAGTCGCTAACGTGGCGCTTTTCACTCAGTGGAATCCCCAAGAAAACTTTGTTCAAGAGCAGCTGGTCAATACCACGATAGAAATCTTGAATGTTGTCACACAACTAAATCAACAAATTGAATACACACAACAAAACGGTCTAGTTTTTGTTCACAAGTGACCCGAGCAGTCACCGGCTAGCTATAGATGCTAATGTAAGCGTTTACCTGACAATAATCTTTACTTTTATCACAAACAGTTGGTCAGTATCGGTTAGGAAGTTGAGTGGCTAGTTAAAATGGTCACACGACGCATTAAACCTCTGCTGTAGTTTCGGTTCACACATCAAGTACACCATTTTTATTCACAAGTAACTTAGCCAGTCGAAGGCTAGCTGTGGAAGCTAATGTAGCACTCTTATGTTTTAGTAAATGACTCCCTTGCTCACATACACTTGGCCAATAACCGGGGTCGTTATAGTTTTGGGTTTTTCAGTATAGTTTTTATTTTGTATGGACTTTTGTCAATTTTAATTTGTTTTTAATTTTGTTAAAATGCAAACGCATGGCACACACGTACGCCATGATGAGCAATAAAGCTGGAATCCAACAATTAAGAGTTTCGTAAACCTAAGATGTCGTTTCAGTTAGTTTTTTGTTTTTAAAAGCATTTTTGTTTCTATTTGATAAAAGTAGATATAAGTTTGTTTGTTTTTTTAACTTTATTTTGGTTGTGGGCGGCCCGGTAGTCCAGTGGTTAGCACGTCGGCTTCACAGTGCAGAGGTACCGGGTTCGATTCCAGCTCCGGCCTCCCTGTGTGGAGTTTGCATGTTCTCCCCGGGCCTGCGTGGGTTTTCTCCGGGTGCTCCGGTTTCCTCCCACATTCCAAAAATATGCATGGCAGGCTGATTGAACACTCTAAATTGTCCCGAGGTGTGAGTGTGAGTGCGAATGGTTGTTCGTCTCTGTGTGCCCTGCGATTGGCTGGCAACCAATTCAGGGTGTCCCCCGCCTACTGCCCGAAGACAGCTGGGATAGGCTCCAGCACCCCCCGCGACCCTAGTGAGGATCAAGCGGTACAGAAGATGAATGAATGAATGAATATTTTGGTTGTCGTTAACCATAATGACTTTAGGATTAGCCAATGTTTTTCCAACGTGTGTATGGGAATAGGCCGTGCCACGTTCAAGTATTTGCGCCCCTGCTGGTTAAAATGATCACTCAACTCAATAAAACTGTCAGGTCGTTCAAATTCACCCGCATAACATGGAATCTTTTGTTCACAAGTGACAGTCGGCGCCGAGGTGTCAAAGCTAACGTAGTCGTCAACCTAATGGACTGAAATGCACGTAACCCGTCATGGAAGAGAAATAAAAGTCCTTTGCTCCCCCTTGACACATACACACACACACGCGCTTTCCGCATGCAGTCAAATGCGTGTGACAGGGCCCGAACACATGCACTATTGGCTCTCAAATTGCCTTCTCATGCTCTGCCAAGATGCGTTCACGTCGCCTGCGCGCCGCTTTGCATTGACAAGTGCAGGATTTCCATTTAGATTGTCTATTAGGAGCAGACTCGGCTTGGCTGCGCGCACGCGCTTCAATTCTCGTCTTCCTCCACTGTGCTGCCAGCGTGTTTTCAGTTTGCTTTCGGATCCTGGTGGGGTTTTGTGTTTGGGTTTTTTTTTATTTTATTTTT
Organism: Hippocampus zosterae; assembly: GCF_025434085.1. Classification (NCBI taxonomy): domain Eukaryota; kingdom Metazoa; phylum Chordata; class Actinopteri; order Syngnathiformes; family Syngnathidae; genus Hippocampus; species Hippocampus zosterae. The sequence continues at coordinate 1,810,917 of NC_067456.1, read as the reverse complement.
TCTGATTCGTCCTCCTCCTGCGCCAGTACCCCACGCCGCCGATGGACTGCATGCTTCCCGAGCTGAGCTTCAGCAAGGAGAACGTGAGCTTTGACTTTAAAGACACGGACATGAAACGACTCTCCCTGGAGATCGAGAAAGAGAAGTGAGTCGCCGATGACATTGGCGAATAACCTTGATGGGCGCCGCTTGCTTCATCTCGCAATCCTTTTTTTGCTCTTCTACGTCTCCCATTCATAATTTTGCTGCTGTAAATTGGGAATTTCTCCGATTGTTTGACAAATAAAGGTTTTCTTTTTGGCCCTGGCCAACCCATCCTCTCCCCTGTGCTAGGGTGGAGTACATGGAGAAGAGCAAACACCTCCAGGAGCAGCTGAATGAGCTGAAGACGGAGATCGAGAGCCTGAAGTTGAAGGAGCGCCAGACCCCGCTGGACGTGGTCCACGACCACAACGCCGAGCGGGGAACTAGCAAGCACAGCAACCTAAAGAAGGTAGCCTCACGCTAATGCTAAAGCGACACCTCGAGAGCTTTTCAACTGCTAGTGCGTGTTCGACTCCGCTAATCTGATTAATCCGATGACACCTGCCGGCGCCCTGTTTTTTTTTTAGCCTTTTGACAACAAGGCGCACACGTAGCGGTGCGTTAGGCGCTATTTTGACCATCAGACTGTGTCCCGTCTCGACCCCTGCCAAGGTTTTGCTATCAAGAACCTACTCTGCCGATGCTCTAATCACACCTCGACAGTGGCCACTGGAATAATGTCGCGTAAAACATTTCGAACGCGATTATGAACGGTTGGCTGCTAGCTTTTTTTGTCTTAGCCATCAGAGCTAGCAAACCTCAATACCTCATGCCGCCAGTTTAACGTTTCGTTACATCGATTTTACATGATACAACTGCTTTTCTCCAAAAGTTTTTCCTTCTGCGCACCCACTTTAACACACCGACAGAATTGCCGCACCCCAACCGTTGGCAGAAAAGACAAACAAAACACATGCCCCCGTTTAGCATAGAGCTTCACTGATTTGTCGCGGAGCAGCCGTCATCAATTTTTTTAAAGAAGCGCACCCCCTCAAGCGCCCTGGCTAACTAGCAAGCACAGCAACATAAAGAAGGTATGCTCACGCTAATGCTAAAGCGACACCTCGAGAGCTTTTCAACTGCTAGTGCGTGTTCGACTCCGCTAATCTGATTAATTCGATTACACCTGCCGGCGCCATGTTTTTTTAGCCTTTTGACAACAAGGCGCACACGTAGCGGTGCGTTACGCGCTATTTTGACCATCAGACTCTCGACCTCTGCCAAGGTTTTGCTATCAAGAACCTACTCTGCCGATGCTCTAATCACACCTCGACAGTGGCCACTGGAATATTGTCGCGTAAAATGTTTCGAACGCGATTATGAACGGTTGGCTGCTAGCTAGTTATTAGCGGGCACAAGATGCTAACACAGCGGACTACACATTTGCTCACTCTCTTATTGTCGAAGAACACAAATGGGAGAAGTCGACGGCACATCAAAAACAAGGCAGGTTGCCAGTTGAACGCTCCACCTTTTGTTTTCATGCGTGGATGTTTCTAACGTCATCACACCCAGCCAGTCGTTGCCGCTAAAAGTGAAGAATCGTACGTAGCAAAGTCCAAAAAAGTGATTCATCAAATACAAAAGAAAAAAAAAAGTCTCTTCTCGTTCCAAATTGTGATATACTTTTTTTTTTTTGGTCTTCCTTTATTTTTCCGCTTTGATTATCCAATTTCATTTACCTCAATTATTTAAAAAAAACTCTGCATCCACGCTTATTAGCGGAAGCTCGAGTTGATTTAATTCAGTCGCGGGCAAGCGGCAAGCATTCATCTTGCTCTCTAGGAAAACGGCCGGTGTTTGAACAAGAGTTTCATGTCCGGAAGATGAGGACGAGCTCAAGTGGAACAAAGCACAGAGCCCGCAGGCAGGAAGGCATTCGGGATGAGTAATGAAGGCCTCTGCCGATGCCCAACACCCCCATTCAGGACCGTCGGAAGGCACGGCTGTCAAAATTGATGTCAAATGAAACATTTTTACTGATGAATTGTTTGAAATAATTCTTATGAATGGCTCGATATGTTTGAAAACAACAAAAAAAATTTTGAAAAATGATTCACGATCAATTGGCAGAAAATAATACCAAGGTTTGATTCATTCATTCGAAGTAAGTGTGCCGAAATAATCTGCTCAAAATGCAGTTTAGAAGTTGCTGGAGGTCATTGACACCATTTCTATTATTTTGGGGTCCATTTCTGGCCAACCTTTTCACGCGCGATAACGTTGCGAGGAACCACTGACTGATGGCCACGCCGTGGTTTGGCGCCCCCTTGTGATTTCCTCCGCAGTTGACACTACAGAGCACCAAGTCCCGAGTTGCCTTTTTTGAGGAACTCTAAGCAAGTCTTCTCCAGTCCCATCTACACCAAACATGGACAACCCAGACCACTACTGCGGCATCTTCGGGGGCCTTTTTCAGGAAATTGTTTTCTCCAAAAACTTTTGCCGCGTTCAATCATGGCTGCTTGCCTGCATCTGGCTAAGTCAATCATTTTTTTAGGACAACGAACTAACTACCGTCATTTCTCCAGAATAGCACACACTCAAATATTATATGCACACTGAAAATCTACAGTGTAAAACCAATGTCAATTCTTCCAAATATGCTCAAACGCACGTTTTCCCTTTTTCAAATAAACTCCCAGGTCTCTAGCACGTGTGACTGATGTGTTTATTTTCCTGCGTTTGGGCTCCCTGGGGGCCGACGACCCCCGCAGCCGCCACACCCCCCCACAGGCAAGGATGCAGTGACGTCAAAGCCACTGTGGGGGCGTGGGAGTGGGGGCTAGGGGGGGGGGGGGCACCAGCAAAAGTGACAAATTGCTGGGAGAGAAAAGAGCCAGTCGTCTCGGGGATCGCGCTTGACGTCACGCGAAATCTCACAGCAAGGTTCAAATGCCACGACCGGCGCACGTCCCGGAGCAGTTCGGAAAGCAAACCGATGGAAAAGCGAAACGCCGCAGTCACATGCGATCATTAATTAATTAATTGCTTGCTCGGGATTGTGCGAGCTGTTTAATTAGTTGGCTGTTCTCTAGTTGGGTGGCCCGGTAGTCCAGTGGTTAGCACGTCGGCTTCACAGTGCAGAGGTACCGGGTTCGATTCCAGCTCCGGCCTCCCTGTGTGGAGTTTGCAGTGGGCCTGCGTGGGTTTTCTCCGGGTGCTCCGGTTTCCTCCCACATTCCAAAAATATGCATGGCAGGCTGATTGGACGCTCTAAATTGTCCCTAGGTGTGAGTGTGAGTGCGAATGGTTGTTCGTTTCTGTGTGCCCTGCGATTGGCTGGCAACCGATTCAGGGTGTCCCCCGCCTACTGCCCGGAGACGGCTGGGATAGGCTCCAGCAACCCCCGCGACCCTAGTGAGGATCAAGCGGTTTGGAAGATGAATGAATGAATGAATGTTCTCTCGTTAGTTCGATGATTACTTGCTAGTGAGCTAGCGAACAGCTAGCTAGTCAGACCGTCAGTGAGTTACTTGACGTTTTGGGTTAATTACTTGGGTGCTTGGTTAGTTATTTGAATAGTTGTTGGTTGTTTCTGTTCGTTAATTCGTCACACACTTCTTTCCTTCCTTTCCTTCTTCCTTTCGTCCTTCGCACCTTTGTGGACGTAGAGAAGCACCGTACGTCGCCCTCCCTTGGGAATCGTTGCTGTGCTTGCTAGGCTCTAATTTTGTTTAGAATCCCTCTTTCTTTATGTAGTGCCCCTCCCCCTCTATACACACGCACAGAGTACTATCATCAGCGTCTTGTGACCAAATTGTCTTTTTTCAACCCCCCCGGGCGCTGAGAGGCAATGATTCCTGCCAGTCATCCGTTGATGGGGAAGTGTGGGTGATTGCGCAGCAATTGTTGCCCGCAGTTCGCGAGCATGCAAATGAGTTTATTTTCAGACATAGTGGATCTGGCTCGCTAACGCTCCCTGATGAACACCACAGCACTTCTCGGGAACAGAGACGGCTCGGGACAGAGCACTATTCCGAGACGCAGTGGGTTCTCTTTGTAGATTCGTTTGCGTTTTTAACCTGTGCAACCCTTAGAAGGATTTTTGCCATTATGTGGGTGAATCGTTGCTTCCGAACTTAGTGAGTCGGTTTGGCGGCTACTTGATGGCTGAGGTGGTTAACACCAGCAAAAAAAAAAAACTGTAGCATCTAATTATCTCATTTCTTACCTGGAATGAATAATACGATCAATTACGCTATCGATCATTTTGTCGAGTTAGTTTTATTGTTCCATTAGCTGGTTATGTGGTGGGCTGGGGGGCTTATTGGTTTGTGACTTAATTTGTAATACACACATTCATTCATTCACCGATTTGCAAATGCGACTTTGTGCATCGTAGCACTTCTTCAGTTATCGTGCGTCTTGTTTGGAAGAGCCCAAAATAGCACAGGGGGAAGTCCTGCAGGTATTCATTATGTTCTGAGTGAGCTTCAGTCAGCGCTCATCCATCTTTACCCGCGAAACCGACCCGCTTCTGGTGGCGGTCCACAACCCGCCACAATGCGGCATTTTTTTGTTTTGGTCGCGCAAATCATCGGAGACCCACTTAGGCGGAAAGCATCTCGCTTCCAGCCTGCGTAATCGGCTCATTCATTCTGAAGGCAGAAGAGCGGGTCAATCAGCGTATACTTTCATTTTAAAAGCTCATTTGTCTCGAAGAGGTTTAGATTTATTTTTTAAAAAGGCAGAAAAATCATTTGCAGGCAGCTATTGTCATCCCCAGCAAACTTCATGTTGCTAACTGAAATTGGCCTCGTTGCTAATTGTGGGGGCATTAGCTTCTGAAGGACCCAACAGTTGCCCCCCAATGGCCACTATAAGCCAAAATGTCTGACTTCCAATGTCGCCGTATCAACGCAACAGATTGGCAGCTGGCTTTTATTGACGTAAATGTGTCTCTGAGCGTCAAGAATATCGCAAAAACTCCCCAAGTAGGCCAACGGGATTGACTTTGATGTCATTCGACATTATGTAAGCGGCGCGGCGCACCGCTAACGTCAGGATGCCCCCCCCCCACCCCTCCACACACACACACACAGCTTCTGCTATTTTTAGCCTAGTGAGGCGCCGTTACGGTGTGTTATTATTATTTTTAATATTTTTGTAGTGGGGTTAGGTGGCGGGGGGGGGGGGGGGGGGGGGTTCTTCCTCCATGTATGATGTTTCCATTCTGGCTTCCATGCATCAAAAACAACAAAGACTAAACACCGTAATGTGACTCATTTAGCTTCCGGGAAACACACGATATGAGATGATGTGCAATTAGCATATACTTGGAAGACTACGACTTGTAATTCTAAAAAGTATGACAACAACCACATTTCTCTCTCTCGCACTTTATCTCTCTCTCACTCACTCTGTTTACAGAACATGACTAGACTGCGAGGCCCTAGTTAGTTAGCTTAACCCTAGCATAGTCAGTTTTAGGCCAAGCTACTTCGGCGCAGGCTAACTTATCTTCGTCTTAATTTTCAAGGCACGTTAGCGTCAGGGCTCGTCAATTTCAGAACTAGCTGCTTCCGCATGAGTTGACTTTAGGCCAAATTAGCTTGAAGCCAAGTTGGTTAGCCGCAAGCAAGGTTAGCGTTATTTTAATCAGCCTCATTAATCAAAGGTCGAGCTAGTTAGCTTCATGGCTAATTCACCTCTGGTCTAGTTAGCTTCAGGGCTAGTTGACTTCATTTCTCGTTAACCTCGGGCCTATTTAGCTTCAAGCATAGCTAGATAGCTTCGGGTCTGGTTAGGTTCCTCTCACTATCATTCAGTCTTTTTCCACATGTGCCAAGTGAGTAAATAAAAAAGACGGTCATTGAGTGTGAATGGCGAAACAAGGAAGGTGAAAGCGGCATTTCAGCTCCAAGGCTCTCATTTTTATTTGCTTCTCCGCAACACATGAGCACTTTTAATTTGGGAACAGCGCCGTCGGTAAGGTGCTAAGATGGGGGGTTTTTTCCCTGCCGGCGTAATTTCATTGGCTCATCTGAAATTGTCTCTCCGTCTGTTTCCATCAGCCTGCGAGCGGGCGGAAACGGCGCCAGCTGATCAATGACGAAATAAAAAGTGAGCAGCGGGAATGACGCCCCTTTGGCTCTCATGCTCAGATGTTAATTTTTTGCGCTCGCATTTGATTTTGAAATGGGCATGTTGACTAGGTTAAAAAAAAAAACATGGAATCTTTCAATTTTTTTTTTTAAATCAACAACTTTAAATGTGTATGAAAATTTGTTTAATCAACTCATATTTTGGGGGTTGGAATTATTCACAAAAAAAATGTACAAAGAACCCCTCACCCAATTTGAAACGCTATCCATGACCAAACTGTACTTCAAAACCATCTTGACAGCTTTACTTTGAAACGTTAAGCTTGATTTTGAAACCTGAACATTGACTTCACACCCTACCTAACTCTGCCTCCCCCCCCCCCAAAAAAAAACCCTGTCTTGAAATCTTAATATTTAAATTAGGGTTTTAAACCCTAATTTAAAACCCTAATATTACCACGTTAATAGTAACAGGGTAGAACTATTTTGATGGGAAAATGGGCTCACAATTTAAAAAAAAATAAAAAATTAAAAAAACAGGAGCATGTTATTTTTTTCTCACTTCTGCAGTCACAATTTGGGAGCGGGGTGGGTGGGGGGGAGTGGGGGGCTTCCGCCTTTCCACAGCCAAACAAGCGGCAAATGTTGCACTTGCAGGGAAAAGGCGATATGATGAAATCAAATAGGAAGCAGCAATCAGTGTGTGTATGTGTGTGCGCTCACACACCAGCTGTTGGAGGCAATGCGTGATGTAATGACTTTTTTTTTCTTCAGCACAAAAAGAAAACACACACAAATGCTCCGACTGTGGTGATTTGTTCTTTTGTTCCTCTTTCCTGATGTTCAATGTTTGACTCCATCGCATTTTATTGTCCTCCGACTACAAAGTTGCTCTGAAAATGTTGAAAAAAAGGGAAAAAAAGTAAATTCTACGACAAAAAAACCCCACACATTTTCGAAAGTCTGAATTTCGAGAATTAACATTTTTATGTAAATTGCAAAATAGATGCGCTGCTCAATTGTAAGAAATGAAAAGTCGCAAAAAAAAATAATTTAAGCAAGAAAGAAAAAGTTGGAATCGTGTGAAAATATAGAGAGCTTCTTCCGTGTCTAAAATTGAAATTTTTTGAGAGAATAATTCCAGATTTTTTATTTTTTTTTGGAGGGAGGGGGTTACATTGGAATTTTATGAGAAGAGAGTTGGATTTTTTTTCCAGAAAAAAGTGGAAATCTTGTATGGATAAGTGATTTTTTTTAAAAGAGAAAAAGTCATTCATTCATTCATCTTCCGAGCCGCTTGATCCTCACTAGGGTCGCGGGGGGTGCTGGAGCCTATCCCAGCTGTCTCCGGGCAGTAGGCGGGGGACACCCTGAATCGTTGCCAGCCAATCGCAGGGCACACAGAAACGAACAACCATCTGCGCTCACACTCACGCCTAGGGACAATTTAGAGTGTTCAATCAGCCTGCTACGCATGTTTTTGGAATGTGGGAGGAAACCGGAGCACCCGGAGAAAACCCACGCAGGCCCGGGGAGAACATGCAAACTCCACACAGGGAGGCCGAAGCTGGAATCGAACCCGGTACCTCTGCACTGTGAAGCGGACGTGCTAACCACTGGACTACCGGGCCGCCAGAAAAAGTCATAATATAGCAAAAATAAAATAGATTAAAAAATACAAATATACTATATATATATATAAAAATGATAGAATAATGAAGTCAGGATTTAGAAAAGGTCACATTTTAGCCATGAATGTAACATTTTGGATTACATTTTTTTTAAAAAGAATCCAGGGAATTGTTTTTTGAAAGAAGAAAACTTGTTCTTTCGTTTTAAAAAATAACAATTAAATTTATTTTATTCTTGGAAGACAGTTGTGTTTTTGAGGGGAGGCAATCTAGTCATGCAGGAAAGCTGTGACAAAACTGTGACGAAGATCAGATTACTGGGTGTTCACAGATTTTTTTTTCCCTCCGTTTACGGGCTGCGTAATGAATTTCATCTGCAACACACACACACACACACACACACACACACAGGCGTTGTGCGTGCACAGACACATCCAACGATAATGTGCACAACACAAAACGGCCCGTAAATCACCCCCGGTTGCTCGAGGAGAAAAAAAAATGTGTTTGGTGCACTGTTAGCCGTGTTTCATTTTGACACGAGCAGCATTAACGTCAAGCCAGATCAATAATATCACCCCAGATCAATCAGGTTCTGCTTTTTGGCAATTGCTACGAGTTGGAAGAGCTTTGGCCACATTTGGGTCCTAAAACCACGCGTTGACCTTGACATTTCATTCCTTCGTTCCAAATAAATTGGATGTGGAAGAATTAAGTCTGCATGTTTTTTTTTCACTCAAGTTGGAAAACCCGCCATTCTTTTAAAACCCTATCATCTCATGTTTTTAAATGCTATATGTCATTATTTTGGGATGAATTGGTTCATTTATTATGTATTGGTCAATTTATTGAGTTTCTATTTATGATGATTATTCGTACTATTAATTCAAGTCTTCTTTTTTTCCCCACATAAAATTATAAAGTGGCCTCTCAAAAAAAATTGTAAAAGAGATTTAAAGCTGTATCTTTATGAGAAAACATTCCCAAATTTATTTCGTCGTGATTTTACAAATGTAAAGTTTATAACATTGAGAATATCGGAATAATTACATATTTTCAATGACGCAAAAGTGCACAAATTTATTACAGGAAAAAAAAAATGAAAATGCAAGTTTCCTTTTTTTTTATTGATTTCATGGAATCCCAAGTCGACTCAGTGAAGCAACCTTTGGCTAGCTTCTTAAAAAAACATGACATATTTTTGCCATGGGACTAAAACCAAAATCATTTTTAGCATTGTCAAGTTTGGCTAACATTTCAAATGAATTGGCATGGGCAGGGCACACAAATCGACTGAGTTAGCATACGATAGCTTAGCCAATGTTATCTTTAATTTTTTTTTTAAAAAGGTCCGTTAAAATGTTTTATCATGGACCATTCAGAATTTTGGGCTAAAACCAGAAAGATTTTACAAACATCTCAAATGAGTTAGCATGGGCGCGCAAGCCAACGAGTCATCTTAGCCTCGCTTTCGTCATCCTGAATGAAGTCGATTGGCAACCTTCTTCATCAAAGTCAGACCCCGGCGTGAAAATCCGCGCGACAGACGGCGCCACATGCCAGCGAACCGATAAGTGAGCCTGTGATTGATCTGCCTAGCAGGCAGCCCCGTCAATAATAATCCCGCCGCCTCGGGCCGGCGCTGCCCAAATGAGGCGCGAGCTGTCAATCAAGCGGACGACGGAGACGAGAATCGATCAAAAGTGTCCGGCCAACGGAATCCTCGGCGCGATGTCGTTTGTCAGCACTTTGGCAACTGTGATGGACAACCTGCGAATGCGTTAAAAACAGAAATAGCGCCCACTACTGACGACGCGCCTTCAAGTACACGGCGCCGAATGGTGGCGAAAGTACATCGTAAAAACCTTGCCAATTTCCGATTAGAGCGCACAGATGCAAAACGAATTTCATCAAAGCTGCACATTTTGTCCACCGAGTGCGGCTGAAGTCAAGAGATATGAACTGCGATGGAAAAAAATATAAATAAATACATAAATAATTGGTGGAAGCTAATTAGCTTCCCACGTTAGCGCCGTTGGTAATTGCGGCGGCCTTAATAGCAATGAGCTAGCACCATGACGGTGCGGAAATGAAACTCGAGGCTCGACCTTTGGAGGATTTTGGACTTGACTTTGAACTGTGAACGGTGGAGCGGTACGGCGAACGTTTTTACTCGTCAGGCAGGAAAAGGAGGACGCCGTCATTCCGCCGCTCCGGCTCGCACTTTGCGTCAACTCGGCGAAGGCGGCAGCGGTGCGCGTTCCCCGGGAGAGAGGCGGGAATAATGGATTTTTCTTTCCTCGCGCCGAGGAGGTGATTCAATAGCTGCGATGATCCTCGCAACTTGAGGGAAAGTTAAGGAAGGATATGGTGCGTGAAGTAGGAGCTCTGCTGGTGACAAAAGTACCCCCCCCCACGCGCCCCCACCCAACCCAAAAGACTTGAAATCTCCCTGTCGTGGTTCCTCACTGTTTCTGGGTCACGAGGCGTATTTGATGTGCCGCAACGTTTCTGTCTGTCAAATAAAGAAATGCGGTGCGCACACACCGTGAGGCAGCCTCGTGTTCATCTGATGTGCTGCCAAGCAAGACGCGGTCTACCGGGGGCATTTTCCCCCTCCAGGGGGTGCGCAAGATTAAAAAAAAAAAAAAAAAATCAGTCAGAGTGCTCTGAAATCATAATTGGTCGTGTCTCGAGAGCAGCTTCTCTCAAACCTGTTTATTGCACACACAGCCCCTCATACATATCGACAGAGCTGGCGCACCCCCTGAGGATGCACAAGATTTAAAAGCCAATAGCAAATCTCATCTACTGTAATAATTGCATCTGTAGAAAAGTTGTTGCCAAAGTTTTTCAGGTCCCTTGAACAAAGTTGGTGCGCCCTCAAACAAATATTTCAAATCCTGAAATATTTGTTTTTCAGGGCGCACCTCAAACACATTGCCAGATTAGCAATCTCATGTGGTGACGACGCCAGGATGTGTTGTTTCGGGCTAATTTGCATGACGTGTTGATTTTCACTGCTGTCAACAACTTTGGAGTCCATTGAAGGAGTGATCGGGGTGCGGCAACTCTCTCGACATTTCCAAAGGGGTGCGCGGCTTAAAAAGTTTGTTGGAGACCTGTCATCAGAGACATTTATTTGTATTTATATCTGTAGCATGCATATATATATATATATATGTAAATATACTTCTTTTTTAATCACACCTGGTGGGGAAAACGGTACCTCCTAGACGACGCACCCCCAATTTTGTAATCCCAGGCCTGGGAAGCATCTCCTCTTTGAGCACTAATGAGCATCCATATCATGTCGCATCCGAGTGATACTCGTCTAATGGAACATTAAGTCTCATCAAAGGGGTTGTTGGGAGGGGAGGGCAAGCGCCGGGGACTGGGTGGGGGGGGTGCTTTAATGAACAACACTGCTGCTTTTAATGACCTGCGTGATGCATTGCACACGCGCCGCGTTATCTTGACGGCGAGGAAGTGCACACGCAGCTCTGTTGCTCCTCCGCCGCACTGCAAAAATAAAATAAAAAATAAAACCCGAATGCATCTGTTCACTGAGATTAGATAAGGTAAAGCTGGATTACCCTCGGGATTCCCGTTGAGTACCTTCCTGGGAGGGGGTGCGCTTCCAGGAGATAGACAGAAATACCCGCTGAAATTAACATGCTGTGGAAAAAGGGGTCTCTGATACTGCCTTCGAAGGTGAAAAGTTTCCATTTGGACTAACCACCCACCCCCACCCACCCAATCGTCGGCCCGACCGGCAGTCCGAACGGAAACCGACATTTTGTTGACATGTCACCTGTGGGCGCGATTGGGACTGCGCTTCGTCGCAGCCTCAAAGAAAGAAAGAACATTACAATTTCCACACAGCAGCAACCCAGAAAAAAAAAGGGCTGTTCCTCCGAGCCACCGTTTCATTTTTAGCGTCGCTTATGCGGAACGGCGACACGAGAAAAAAAAAAAAAAAAAACTCTGCAAAGGTTGGCTTCCGTCCCCGCCATTCCATGTAGCCCGAAAGCCGCTAATCGCATTTTCCTCGCTTCTTCAAAAATCTCCCCAAGCAGCCATGCGCCACAGGGCACCCTGGGAAAACGACTAACTGGTCCACACTCCCAGGGGGGGGGTACACGGGTAGTAAGGAGGCGGAGATAAAGGCAATCCGCAGAAGTGAGGGAGTCCCAAGCGACGCAGGCTTAAGTTGAGCCGTCATTGAGACGAGCGAGCCCCTGGAAATAGCGGACACTCTCCGAATCACAACTTTTTTTGTTTTGTTTTGTTTTCGGGTGGCGGCCATGTTGCATTCAGCATGGTGGGATGCTGCAGTATCAACCAGCAACATGAGCAGTCCCACAAAAAAAAATTACAAATAAAATAAAATTAAAAAAAAAAAACAACCCCCACAAATAGCCATTTCTGAAAATTTTGATTATTTTGCCCCGGGTCCAACAAAGACCAACTCCTCTTTTTGTATAGACAGCACACATTTGATTAGCTACAGGAAATTTGGTTGGCCTGCCTATCATAAGCAAATCCACCAAAAAAAAAAAAAAGGTCCCAACCAACCATGCCTGAAAACAACACAGGACGTCAGACATTTCGATTTGAAGAAACCATTTTGGGGTTATTTCCACTAACCACCCGTAGAGAATGCAGCCCCCCCAAAGCCTATTCCACTTAGCTACAAGAAAATTGGTAGACATGGCAATCGTCAATAAACCTACAAAAAAAATACAAAAAATAAAAAAATCATGCCCAAAAACACAGCAGTGATCAGCCGCTTGGGTTTGAAATGAATTATTTTAGGTCATGTCCATGGCTCTTACGATGACCAACTGTTTTTGAAAACTCAGCCCCCCACCCAAAAGAAAACCATAAAAACACACCGGAAGTCAGTTATTTGGGTTTCAAATTGGTTTTAGTTTGATTTCCAGGGGACAGACCAAAATGAGCTCCTTCAACAGATTTAGAAAATGAAGTCTCTGAAGCCAATTGCACTTGGCAATTTGAAATCCGTCATGAGTGGACGCACAAAAAAAAACCCCTCTAGAAACTATCCCTGTAACACAGGAAGTTAGCGACCTTGATGGAAAGTAGTCATTTTATTTTCCATTTCCATTTTCATTCATTTAAATTAAAAGTTTTAAGGTTTCTAGACCCATGAGCGAGTTTCAAGAAGCGGCAGCTTCTCCGGAGTCCGATTTGATTATCTGCCAGAAATTTGGTGGTCCGGTCTATCATGATGAGAGCCACAAAAAGATTCAATCAGTCCTGCCTCATAAGACACAGGGAGTCTGACATTTTGCTTTGAAATGACCACTTGCGGGTCATTTTGACACTGTAAGGGGGTCTTTAAACGATAAAGTCATCCGTGACGTTTTGTTCGATTGCTAGCAAACCAAAACCAAGACCGGCACTCCTGGAGGCTTCAGTGACTGACTGCGCCAAAAGGAGCCGGCGGCGGCGGCCCGCAGGTGACGACAAAGAAAAATCGCAATGACGCCACCGTAAAGTGCTTTGACCTTTGCGGTTGCTTCCTGTGCCGAGACGGCTTCAAATAGACCAACTGTGTGTGTTTGTCAGTCGTACAAAATATACTTTCATTTAGATTTTTTTTTTTTGTAACCCTTGATGAAATTTGTTGACACAAGGGGTGGGCAATTATTTATTTATGAGCAGAAAAATATTCGGGGAGGGGGCGGGGCCTACGACTTTTTTAGTAACGTGAACACGACAACGCTTTCTGATTTTAGCTTTCCATGAAGATACCAAATTGTCTTTGTATGCTTGTAATCATTTAACATAACTCACAAAAATATATTTTTTTTGTCCCAACCGCCAAACATTGCAGAAAAACAAATAAGTAAGCATGTTTCAGTGTTTTGTTTTTTCTTGTTCAGTGAGATGATAATATTTGAATATTTAAGGTGCACATGTGAAGCACACATGACAGATGTCAGTCAGAGAGAGTTTGTACCTGGATTTGGGGAACTTCTTTTGTTGCTTCGGACATATTAGCGCTGCAGAGTCCATCGAGCACTCTTGAACGAATTCCCCCTCCGGAAAATGGCTTGTTGGTCGTGGTTATGGTTGCTGCTTCCCGGGCCGCGTGTAACTTGGTCAAATAATAGCAATGTTATTTTTCGAGCTTCGCTAGCAAATCTTAGGATATCTGCGTTCTCTCAGCCTCAGTCATAAAGTCTTCCGCAGTCTTCGTCTCGTAATGGCGACTCACGTTGTAGTCCTTCAAGTCGCCATGTTGCTAATCACGCGGACTCGGCCAGAATCCCTTTACGTAAACGACGCACGGACACTGTAAACAGGTTTCAAAATAAAAAATTCTGCTGTTTTAGTCCACGTACTATGCGAAATTTTGAACGTTGTTTTATTTTCTTCATACCAAGCAAATTTTCAAAGGCCAGGAAGTACCTTGTCGTAACCCAAAACGAATTAGCTAAAATTTTGAAAGTATTATAACTTTTATTTTTTTAATTTCAAGCAACTCTTCACGGCCCAGGAAAAGCCGGCCCGCGGTTTTCAATCAATGACCCGAGTCAATTGAAATTCTTTACCAGGGTTTGAATTGTATTCAAGAATATATATATTTTTAAAGACATTCTGATTAAAGGAGCACAAAACAATATAGAGGGAGGAAAAGAACATTGTTTTCCAAAGTTGTGATTTCATTCAAGACGGATATTTGCTAGTCTGAAACTCTGCCTCGGTTCACTGGCCATCAAGAGTACATACAGAATTGGCAAGTTACATTTTTCATGGTTTCAATGCAATTTAAGAGCAATATGTATTGAATTGTTAGTACCATTTTCCATGATATTGATTCAATTCAAAACTGATATTTGGCTTTTCAAGTCCGATACGATTGGATTCACTCACCGTGAAACAGGACGAGATGGGAATCGTATTGTTTTCCACGGTGGCGATTCAATTTGAAAAATGCTATTTGGCTCATTTTGAGTGAGACCGTTGGATTGGATTTGACGACGATAAAACGCTACAGTGCATGTGTATGATTTTCCATGGCTTCCTTTTGATTCTTGATCAATATTTGGCTTTTTTCAGATTTCAATCAGTCTATCAATTCACAAACGACATTTGACTCTGGTGTTTTTTTTTGGGGGGGGGGGGTGTCTCCCCAAAATGAGCAGTATCATTTTTTTACAGCATAAATGTTTGCATCGCCTGTCATTGGCATTTGCAGGTGTCCCTAATTAAGTGTCCGGGTGAGTGTACAAGTGACACGACGCGTGACGTGCTGGTGGGAAGACAATGCGTAAAAAGAGGTGGAGAGAGAGAGAGAGAGAGAGAGAGAGAGAGAAAGAGAGAGAGAGAGAGAGAGAGAGAGAGAGAGGCGGGCGACGGGGAAAAGGAGTTGCTCCTCGCACACGCTCGGTTGCGCGGCGTGTACGTGGGTGCCGTGAGCGTTCCCCCAGGGGGGGAGGCGGAGGGGTGGGGGGCAGTGGGAGTGGGAAGGAAGGAAGGAAGGAAGGAAGAGCGAGTGCGCGCGCCAACAACAAGTGGCTCCCCCGCCACGCGCAACCAACGCTGCCGCAGCATGTGCGCGCACCCGCACGCACCCCGGACTTTTAGTGTGCGGGTGTATTTTTGTGACTCGAAATCGACTTCAATGAATGCCGCTGAGCGAGGCAAGATTTTGCCTCCCCTTTGCTCCATGGACTCGCTGCTGATGCTGCGCTCCCCCGGTGGCCGTCTCGGCGAGTCTGGTTCCCGTCGCTAGATTTCCACCCTAACTTCCCCCCCGCACCCCCCTCCTGGAATCGCCGGGTAGAGAGGGTCGCAGCCATGCCGATGCATCCGATCACCTCCACGCTCATGTACCGGGGGATGTGCACCATCCCGGACATCCTCTCCTACAGCGCCCCGGTCAACCTGCCTGAAGACGAGGTGGAAGGTGAGAGACATTACCGCCCCCCCCCCCGCCCCCCACCCCATCCCCCTTCCCCCCGCGCCTCCCTGCCGCAGGTTCGGTCCAAGGTGCTGCTCTAAGACACATCAGGTGCACCTGATGAGCTCTATTTACATACGCACAGAATGTTTTTTTCTTCTTGAACTGTACCACAAATATCCTGAACCGCTGTCACGCTCAAATTGAACAATCATCAACATGTTGGTGAATAAAGAAACCGTAAACTGCAATGTCGTGCCTCACGGGATTTGTAAACTACGTGTATTTTTCACTTTTTTGGACTATAAAGTCCAAATGTTGAGTAGTGTCTTCGGTGTAGTACCACATCTTGCCACAACGACGCCGGGCAGCACTGAGCTCAACCGGAAGAAGTGCGGCATTATTAATGGCAAGAGTGTGTGTTGAAGTCGCAGTTGTTCACAAAACATCGACGCTAATGGCCAGGTTCTCGTCAATGGAGCTCTTCGCGTTATACGTTAGCATATTAACCTCGCGGGATTTTGTTAATATATATCCTAGCGGAGGAGATGCGCTATGTGTAATTGTTTTTTTTTTTTGTTTTTGTTTCATGTCTCACTTGGACAGTTAAGCGTCAACTAGGAGTGACAAATAGGCATTTTGAAGCAAGCACGCTCGGAAAACTATGCAAACGAGACAGACCTAATCCAAAATACAATGATATATATAAAATTAGCATTTAGCAATTAGCAAGTCTCACCATGTTTCTCATTTCTCATTGTTTCGCGTAGTAGCTGTGTACAAAGGTGCTATTTTTTAACCAATTTCTGTATTTTTGTGGCAGCCTCGGTCCTCTGCGGTGGACAGTAGAGTTGAAGTTCAATCAAGTGTTCTTGTAATGTTACAATTGTGGTCTGCTTCTATAAAAGTCAGACTCCATCTGGGGCCTTTGTGGCGCCACTTATTGCTTGCAGCAACGGGATGCTTGGCGCTAAAGCACATTTAACAGCGGCGACGTGAGTGATCCCCCGCCAAGGAGTTCTGAGCTTCATCTGCCGCTTTTGGTCGGCTGGTTAGCTAGCGCAAGTGATGGCACTTGTTGATTTTTAAAAGGGCAGACCTCCCCCAGCGGCCAATTTGTGGGCCGCAATCATTTGTCATATTAACCTTCAAGTGACTTTATGCTCTGCGTTTGGCTGGCGACCAGTTAAGGGCGTACCCCACCTACTGTCTGAAAACATCTGAGATAGGCTCCAGCACGCCCCCGATCATTGTGAGGATAAACAAAACGCATTGTTCTGATCACTCGTTGATCAGTCAAATTTATCGGGCACAATCTTTGTCATTTTTGTAGTTCTGCTTCTTATGCAGAATTCCTGGGGCACATTTGTCAAATTTCGCTTTTTTGGGGGGGGACCAAGTCGAATTTATGTGACACAATTGTTGGCCCCATGATGCTTTTGCATATCCACTTGTTGCTAGGCAGAATTTGCAGGGCACAATTTTTGTGCATATTATGCCGTTTTCCAAACACCTGTTTCTTGGCGTATACAAATTTGTGCAATCACTTGTCGCTTGGCAGAGTTGGTGCGGCACGATCGACTCATTCGTTGGTAGAATATGTGTGGCACAATATTTTGCAACATTTTTGCAACAAAACCTTGGGTGGCAATTGTTGGATATCGACTCATTTATGCCACCGCTTGTTGCTAGGTAGAATTAGGGACAGAGTTTCGAGTCATCGATGCATTTTTTTTCCTCAAAAATAACTGAGGTCAAATTGTTGAACATCAACAAATTTGTGTGGCCGCATTGCGTGGTTACTTGTTGCTAGGCAGGATTTGTGGGGCGCAATGTTTCGTGAGGTTATGTATTTTCTCAACTTCCTGTCGCTAGGCAGAATTTGTTGGGCGCAATTATGGGGCAAAATGTTTTGAGCATTCGTGACAATGCAGGATTTGTGTGACACAAAGGTTAGTCGCGGATAAGCATTTGATTAGTCACTTGTTGCTAGGTAGGATTCATGTGACACAAAAAAAAGAGCAGGGATCAGTTGGTGGGGCACTTTCCCACCTGCCCCTCCAACACTCTTGGATCAAGACGTCACCTCCTTACTATCCAAAAGACAACAAACCCAATGGCGCTAACGAACACGATTCACAAACGGATGCGATAACGGCCTTTTTTTGATTTTTTGTTTTGTTTTTTTTACCCCGATGAAAGCCAAGTCAGACGAGCACTCCTGCCTTTGCAGACAATCTTACACTACTATCAATCAACAGTGTGACAGCCTGAATCGACGGGCGGGTGACAGCTCGCTTTCCAGCCATCACCAACCCCTTCCCCGGGGGAGCCGGGGTGGGTGGGGGCACGTCGAGAAATAAAATTGCATATTAGCAAGCGCCGTACGTGCTGCTCAGTTGTCAGGAGTTGATTTTCACTTAGCGTCCCCCGGAAGCCCTCAGCACACAGCCGCCCGAGCTTGACTTGGAACACAATTTTCTCTTGGTTAGTACGTTACGAGTGTGTGTGCGTGTGTGTGTGAGCACGCGTAATTGGCACGCGTGGCAGCCCGAGAAGTGGATTTGCAATTTCAAGAAGCTGCCATGCTTGTGTGTAATGACATGGCCGTAAATGTCTACGTCGGACGCGTGTGGCATCCGTTCAATTACCAGCCCCCGCCCCCCCCCCCCTCCACCCCCATACCTGGCCAGTGACATGACGCCACACGCACCGCAACACAACCACGGTAGCGCCACACGCTGCTTGCGCCAGAGCCGCAAAATGGCCCGCGACGAGTTTCCGAACGCTCGCTCTGCGGGCGTGCGTGCGCGTGCTCGTGGAGGGGGCGGCCGTGCGCTACCTTAATGTACCTTCATGAGAGCGATAACAAAAAAAAAGAAAAAAAAATGGCAATGGACTCCATATTCTCCATTTCACCTCCTACACTTGAGGGATGAAAGAACATAGATGGGCAAATTACTGGCTGGCTATAGATAGCAACAAACGCGCGCGCCCGCGCGCACGCGCGCACACACACACACACACTCACAGCAGGTAGAATAATGTGGGTAGCCCATTTCCATGCTGCCGAACAGCAGCCCTGCGACGTCGATATGACTCCCAGCGCTCAGCTTAGTCTGTGTGTGTGTGTGTGTGTGTGTGTGTGTGTGTGGTGTGCGCGCGTACGTCAGAAAGGCGGTGCGCGACCAAGCGCACGTAAACATACACAAAGCCGGGAAGCATCGTAGACTAAATTGTATGTATCGATGTAGGTCGAAATTCACTCTTGGTTGACTGAAATAAAAATGGCGACGATGGCAAATTGTCTCGGATGGTTTCAATTCGTTTGTAGGTTCACTGAAGTCTGGAAGTTGTCTTTCAGTTTTACAAAAAAAAAAAAAAAATAACGTACGAGACGTTTCGGTTTGTTGAAAATTCTCAAATTGTAGATTTAATGGCGACTCGGGTGTCTTTGATTGCATAACGCTTTAGCGATGGACCAAACCATGTCTAATGCTTAACGAAACGCGGATGTTTAGGTTCATTCATTCATTCATTCATTCATCTTCCGAGCCGCTTGATCCTCACTAGGGTCGCGGGGGGCGCTGGAGCCTATCCCAGCTGTCTCCGGGCAGTAGGCGGGGGACACCCTGAATCGGTTGCCAGCCAATCGCAGGGCACACAGAGACGAACAACCATCCACGCTCACACTCACACCCAGGGACAATTTAGAGCGTCCAATCAGCCTGCCACGCATGTTTTTGGAATGTGGGAGGAAACCGGAGCACCCAGAGAAAACCCACGCAGGCCCGGGGGAGAACATGCAAACTCCACACAGGGAGGCCGGAGCTGGAATCGAACCCGGTACCTCTGCACTGTGAAGCCCACGTGCTAACCACTGGATTACCGGGCCGCCTGTTTAGGTTCATTGAACGCTAAATCGTCCGATATTTCCAAAAGGGATTTTCTTGAAAGCCTCCAGCGTCTAAAATATTTACAAACACATATGCTAGGTTCACCCTACTTTGCCTTTGATGCTTCCGAATTTTTATTTCAACGGTGTCGTCTCTCTGGCCGCACGAAAGGCCCAAAACGGCCGTGCGCGCATTCCCGGGACGTTAACCCCCCCCGCTGGAGATTTGTCGTTATGGGGCCCGTCCGTGAGCCACGGCTCGCTAGCGCCACCTATGTCGCCGCCTTCCCGCGGCCTGGCGGGGCCGTCTTTGATGTGGGTGCTGCGCTCCTGCCGCGGCGCAAACACTGACTCACGCTGGCTTCGGCTCTGAATGCGGAGGGAAGCGCGGCGGAGGGAATGCAAACGAAGGCTTGTTATGAAAATAGCACAGCGGTGGTGGGATAATGTGATTTCCAGGGACTGTTGGAGATGCGATTTTTTGTTTTTTTTTTTTACATCAAATGTGTTGCGTCATTCAAATTTCACAGGGTTGGTCTGTGTGGAAAAATGAGTCCTCGCACTTGGGTTTCGGTTTGCTGGGCAGCAGTTTGGTGCCGTCCTTGAATGCTCTTTTTTTTTTTTTGCATGAGAGTTTTGCAACAGAGAGAGGAGGGAAAAAAATTACAGTTTTTTTTTTTTGATATTCAAACCTTTTGTTGTCAAAGGCCGCAATCTTTTATCAGTGCGTTGTGAAGCGCTTTGGCCGCCATATCGTGTCGTTGAAGCGCTATATAAATGCACTCCTTTTGCCATTAGCGCATGAGCTGTAAATTTCCCCAGTGTGGGACGAATAAAGGATATCTTATCTTATCTTATCTTATCTTATGAGCTCCATTAAAATACTGTCATGTACAGTGCTTAAAAAAATGTGGTTTTTATTTTTTTTAAATTATTTATTATTTTTATTATTTTTATTATTTTTATTATTTATTTTTTAATTTTTTTAAATTTATTTTATATTTTATTTGATTTTTTTGGGGTTGTTTTTTGGTTGTTGTAAAATAAACCCAGTCAGGCTCCGAGGTCTGCAGGCTTTGAGTCAATAAATGAAGGGCCAAAGTCTAAAGCAAACACGGTGAAGCAGCATGTCGCCGTTGCGCCGCAATAAAAAAATGTGGAAATGGTTTTAAAATTTTGGTTAAAAATGATGTCACCCACCCAGGTGTATGATTAGACGTAGGCAAAGCATTTTTTAAAAATTCTGTTTTGGTTCGTTTTGTAAGCTTTTGTTGTTCTGTTGCGTGGAAAGTCACCTTTGGATGTTTAGCGAATCAAACGGGTCGCTGGCTAGCTTAATTGAAGACTAAATCGAAAAAAAAGTTGTGAAATTGTTGTCGGTTGTAACATGATTTGATGTTGCTTCTTTGAACTTCCTCCATTGTCTTTCACCCAATTTTTTTTTTTTTTGTCTTTGATGTTCGCAAAAACCCAGTCGCTTAGCAGACAACGCCGTCTTCTGTTTTGTT
Organism: Hippocampus zosterae; assembly: GCF_025434085.1. Taxonomy (NCBI): domain Eukaryota; kingdom Metazoa; phylum Chordata; class Actinopteri; order Syngnathiformes; family Syngnathidae; genus Hippocampus; species Hippocampus zosterae. The sequence goes on along the minus strand of NC_067456.1, from coordinate 1,789,816 downwards.
GTTGATGAAAACCTGTCCACCCTCTTTCGACAAACGGGATGAGGATGCGGCGGTCGCCAAGCGGGCGCTAACGATCGGTGGATTTGTCTTTTTTTTTTTGTGTCTGAGCCGTCGTCTTATGATGAAATCTGGCAGCTGCGTGAAGAAAAAGACAAAAAAAAAAAACAAAAACAACAAAAATCAATGAGAGCGAGTCAGAAGCTGAGAAATGAGGCGAGAAATCTCCGTGCGACCTTTTGGTAGACTTCAATGGGCGGAGGTGGAGGAAGACTGAAGAGCGGAAAGTTGGCGGCAGGACGGATTCCGCGTTCAGGTTTCAAAGTCGGGTCGGAAACGCTGGGTTGGGGTTCCGTTGTAGATTTTCAAAGCAGGGTTCAGGTTTCAAATTGGGTTTGGGCTTTGAAAGTCAAATTTCACATTCATCTTAGAAATTCAGGGTAGGGTTGGAAATAGGGTTAGGGTTCCCCACAATGGTTAGGGTTTCAAACCCAGGCTAGGATTTTAAGGGAGGGGTTCAAATTAGGGTTCGTGTTTCAAACAAGGTTTGGGGTTTCAAAATAGGGTTTGCAAAATCGGGTTTTAAATGGTTCCGATGAGTTTGAAGGCCCGATTTGGGTTTCTAATTAAGTCTCCAAGCAAAGGTTCATTTCAAACAAGGTTTCGGGTTTGAATAAGGGCCCTCAAGGCAGGCTTCGGGTCTCGAAGCTTGAGAAATTGTCCCCCCCCCCTCCCAATTTATCCTTGCATATGTGTGTGTGTGTGTAGAAATCCGTGAGGCGTTCAAGGTGTTCGACCGCGACGGCAACGGCTTCATCTCCAAGCAGGAGCTGGGCATGGCCATGCGCTCCCTCGGCTACATGCCCAACGAGGTGGAGCTGGAGGTCATCATTCAGCGCCTCGACATGGATGGTGAGGCGCGAGCCGTTCAAAGCCGTCTTTCGGGCAGTCGGCGGGGTCATTTGGGGTATGTCAATGGAATGTGGGAGGAAAGCGGAGTACCCGGAGAAAAGCCACGCAGGCGCCGGGGAGAACGTGCAAACTCCACAACAGGGAGCACGGAGATCGGGGATCGAACCCGCAACCTCTGCATTGTGAGGTCGGCGCGCTAAGCACTCGCCCACTGGGCCGCCCATGAATGATTTCATCACACAAATTATTTGTTTATATTTTATAAAATATATTTTATATTTATATGTTTTTATTTTAAATTGAAATATTATATAATATTATAATATTATATTATTATAATATTATATAATATATATATATATAATATATTTATTTATTATATAAAATATAATAAAAAATGTTATAATATAATAATATTTTGAATAAATATATTTTTTTCAACCTAAAAATTTTTGGTTGATATTTTTGTTGCCATTTGTTCATGGAAGAAAAACCTTTGGTAAAACTTTGGTTGCGTTTGTTGGCCAGGCGACGGCCAGGTGGACTTTGAGGAGTTTGTCACGCTTCTCGGCCCCAAGTTGACGGCGGCCGCCGTACCCGACAAGTTCAACGGAACCGACTTTGACTCGGTTTTCTGGAAGGTAAACGATGCTAAACGCTACAACTTTTTTTTTCAATTTTGGCACATTACATTATTTTATTTTATTTTTTTGGCCCTGATAAAATGCCACCGAAATATGGACTAGCCGATGTAGAACCGCCAACGTGGATGAAAAATATTTGACTTACTCGTGAAAGTAGGTTGAAACGGGACTCGAATAGGTTTTTTTGTGGTTTTGGTTGGCTCAGTGTGACATGCAAAAACTGACCGTGGAGGAACTGAAGCGTCTGCTGTATGACACTTTCTGCGACCACCTGTCCATGAAGGACATCGAGAACATCATCATGACCGAGGAGAACCATATCGAGAACCCCGAAGACTGCCAGGTGGATATCGACAGTAAGGAACGTCTTCATCTCCTGCCAGCCGTCGGCACCTTGCAAAAAAACCCAAAAAAAATACACAAAAATTTTCATCTATTTGGAGAAAAAGTCATACTTTTCCACTTCTTCAAAATGTTCATACAACTTTTTTTTTATATATAGTATTGTGACTTTGTACTTTTAATGGTGAACTTTTCGTCCTGGAATAAAAAATAATATTCAAGAAAAATTTTACGTCACAAGTAAATCCCTAAAATATTTTTTTTCAAGATGTCTTTTTCGCTCCAATACAATTTCCTCATGTTTAGATTTGAATCGTTGTACTTTGTGCTTGTTTACGCCACCGAGGTTCCAGCCCGACGCAGCAGGTCAAGCAGACGTGCGTGCGCAAGAGCCTGATCTGCGCCTTCGCCATCGCCTTCATCATCAGCGTCATGCTAATCGCCGCCAATCAGGTGCTGCGCAGCGGCATGAAATAGTCGACAAACTGCAAGACTCAACGGACAACGCCGACGTTTCTCTAAGGAGCTGGTGTGAAAACTGAACAACATATCGCTCCAACTCGTTGTCATTGTGCGAGTCGTGACGTGTGTGTGTGTGTGTGTGTGTGTGAGAGTGTAATACAATACAGTGAACCCCCGTTAATTGCAGGGATTTGTTCCCAACCCACGCAAAAAGCTGAACATCCACAATATAAAAAGTATGTTTGGAAAAAAAAGACAAAAAAAAAACGCATTTCAATTTTAGCTTAATGCTAATATTTTAGAGGAAATGCTATAGAGAGGCTAACGTAATTAGCATTGATGACATGGTAATTGAGATTTGTCCGCTTTTAAACAGGGGAGAACAACCAATAAATAACAATCTGTGGGAACAACCAATAAAATAAGTTAATTACGCTGCATCTGTTCTCAGTGCTGCCTTGGGGTGTTGTGGCACGTTAGGGTACTACACTTCTGGGTAGCCAACTCCAAATTGGGACTTGACTGCAACAAAATTCCGCAATCTAACGAGGGTTTACTGAACTGCTGAGCCTCCCGAGACTGCGGGGGGGCGCCGTTGGTGGACAAATAGAGAGCAACACACTGGGATAACCTCATCTATGCATGATATGCATGGACTTCAGCGACTGTGTTTTTGTACATCTGTGTTTACGTCATGATTACACCAACTGTGTATTAATGCTAAACTGTGAGCCAGTGTGCTAGTGTGTGTGTGTGTGTGTGTGTGTGTGTTTGAAAAGGAAGGGCTGCTTTACTTTGGACTTGTCACAAATTGGGGAAGGTCACGGAAATGTGTGTGTGTGTGTGTGTTTGTGTGTGTGTGAATGCATTGTGATGAAGCAATAAACAAAGATGGCGTGCACAGCATTCCAACCACTCATTTCAAAAAGCATTTCTTTTTTTAAAGAAAAAGTACACATCATCTAAAGGAACATTTTGGCAATACAATAGGGTCGGCAAGCCCAAAAATGTGGCAATAAATCACAAACATGTCTTTGAAATGGACCCGATTCAAATTGGCTAACACGAGCTAACATGCGCTATCAACTAATACTCCTGAACAAACACAACACATGCCACCAAGCTGACATATGCTTATACATTGCTAACACGTACGAACAAATGATAAAATGACAAATGTGCTAATGATCACATTCAGAACGCCACCATGCTAACATATGCTAACACATGTTAACATGGGCTAACATGAGGGCTAAATGTTCTAGCATGTGCTACCATGCACCAAGATGTAACGTATGCTAATATTACCTTACATATACAACATGCTATCATTCATGACAACGAAAACATGCTAGGATGCAAAAATTTTCACCAAAAAAATCTAAAATATGTGACAATGTCAAGGCATTGTCAAGACATTGTCACACGTATTAAAATGTAGTAATGCGCGACGACTTGATAACATGTGTTAACACATAACAAGTGCCATCTTCTGCTAATATTCCCAAACACGCAAAACACAGGCCACCTAGCTATCATTTGCGAACACACGCTAACATGTGCTAGCAAATTGCTAGCAAATTTACACAAACATGCGCCTAAGTGAGCTCACATGCGCTAATATGGCTGCGCAAAGTGAACATTTGTGCTAACTATTGAGAACATGAGCTAACACTCTAACAAATGCGAACAAGTCCTAAAATGCACTAACATGAGCTAACACATTCTAACCTGCTAATGTGCTCGATAACAAACTTCAAACTTTGGGCAAGTTGTAAATAAGTAATGGTCAAGAATCTCCTAGGTGGAGGTAATGTCACGAGCTCCAACACACGGTTCCATTTTGCACTTTACAAGTCGCTGCAGCGCACAACTAAAACAAGTGACCACCATGATTGTCCCGCCCATACTATGTGATAAATTAGTAATAAATAGATTATTTATTGCCTTATTATTTTCTTGATACTTGTTGAAATACAAAAACAAAACAAAAAAAAAAACAAACGTGTTGACGGCGTGTTTTCATGTTTCCAAGTGGATGTGACTTTTGCTGTCTTATTGGCCGTCTGTTGGCGTTTGACTCTGTGTCTGTGGAATGTGGTGGGGATTTTTTTTTCCTCCCCAAAAAGAAAACCAAATAAAACATGAAACATCATGTCACAAAACTCTCAACTCTCTATTATTAGTGCCTTTCCCATACATTCAAGCTAATGTGCTAACAGATGCTAACGTCCATGCGCATGAGATCACATTCATTCACCAACATGCGCTAACATATGCTTGAATGCACAAACTCGAAATGGCAGCACGATGCTAACGTTCATCAAAAAGCATTTGCTAACCTATGCTAACTTGCACTAAGACAAATAAATATTCTCAGAATTATGCTGAAATATCCTCCAGTGCAATGCGCAAACGTGAAATGACATGTTCACATTTATCACGCACTTACTGTATACGCGCAAGTACATATTAATATGCTAACCTGCTCCAATATTCACTAATATGTGGTAGCACCTGCACTCACAGGGTAACATACGAACCAACGCTGATAGGTGCTAATGTGCTAACAGGTTCGAATAACCACTCCCATGTGCACCAATTCAGGTACCGGTATTTAATTTCGTTGTAAAAATTTGCACTTTGTGCCTTTCCCTGGTGCTTCATGAGTATTAGCATTAGCATGATTGAATTTCCATTTGGGTCCTTGGTGTCACTTGGCTCATTAAGGTAGTCAAGCGTTTGATTGGACGGGGACTCGGGTGACTATTAACTGTGTTGAAGTGGAGCGGTGGGCCGGAGGGTGGGGGAACCAAAAGATATTCATGGCCTGGGCAGCTAATGTGGCCATCGGCGAGTGAATATTTATTTGTATATGTATTCAGTTGAAACCTTTCCATCATATTTTTTTTTTGTGTCATGTAGAGCAAGTCTAGCATTGTATTAAAGTTACAGCGCGGGTTGTTTGTTTATCAAACATATTTTTCAATTCCCAGTCAGGGAACATCGATTCGACCTATTTTGACTAATTAATCAGACAGGACGAAGGTCAAAGCAATTAACAAATGATATTACAACACACCTGTATATGACATCCATCAGCCAGGCATCTGAAAAAATTTCATCAGCCAATCAACTCCTGCCCTGCCATGTTGCCGTCCCTAGCTCAACGTTAGCATAACGCTGCTACGCTAACAGGCTAGCATTACACTCCAGACGAAACGTCCCTCATGATTTGCTAAAAAGCACATTGTTCTTGACATTACTTTTCTTTTTTACAAATTTCACTTCGTGTTCCACTCGCCGTGGCAAATGCTGAAATATTCACGCGGCGTATCGCTGAAAATTGAAAACATCCAATGGCTAATTTGAGACAGCGGAACAACAGACTGCCATCGGCTGTATGGCAAATTGATGATGTCACCGTGAAGCGCCCTATCAGCACCAAGTGTCCCATCCGTGAATTACTGCATGCGCGTCTTACTTTTCTCTACTCGGTTGCTAATGGAAACAGGATGGATGTGGTGGGGGGGAAGCAGGGGGGTCGTACGGGGCGGTCTACTGCAGAGGTGTGGATCCGTTCTTGGAAAAAGGAACAAAACATCTTGGAGTGCGTCAATCCGCCTGTACGTCACACAGAAAAAAAATACAGATAAAAATATATTGGAAAATGTAGGCCAACGTTGCTGTGTCACCATCGAGTAGCTTGGAAGAAAAAAAAAAGAGAAAAGATGGCGTGTGCTTCAGTTGTCATGGTGACAACAAAGAGTGGAAAAACGAACAGTGCAGAAAATTGACATCATGAAAACACAGATGATTTATTTTTATTCAATAAAAAGGTGGCTTTGTTTTTGTAATGTTGTGATTTCAATCTTGTAAAAATACAACCCTCTGGAATGATATTTTTCTCACTTTATATGTAGGACATTGTTTATTTCCAAAACTGTTTTTTATTTTGTTTATAATTTTAGTCTTTTAATATCTTTTAAGATTTTTCTTGGGAAATGTGAAGATTCTCTTGTTAGTATGATGTATTTAAAATGCTACGCTTTGATTTGGAAAGATTCCGTTAAAAAAAAAAAAGTTATAAAGGGCCCTGGCTACCATGGCCAATATGGGGTACTGACACACAGGACAATAATCCTCAAAAATAGAAAAGGTTTGGCCAGACCTGATGTTTGTGCAAATTTTCAAAAGTTTCCGGCCACGCCTTCAGTAACTTTTCATCTCAAACATCTTTAGATGAAAGCCCCAAAGTTTGGAGAAGATTGGATAAATTCTCTAAGACGATTCATTCTGAAATGCAACGTCTGCTTCGCTGCTTAGGCCCCAATTAACAAAAAGCATTTCATGAAGTTAGAAAAAGCAAACTTTGTCGCTTCTGATGCAGATCTTCGGGATTATTTCTAGTCTCAGACTGCCCTCTGGTGGTCGGAAGTGCTCAGTACAAGAGTGATGTTGATATGACTGAGAAAAAACGCTGTCCAAAAATATGTTCCAAAGTGGAGGCGACGGACTCACTAACTAACTGTAACCCGTCGGTACGCCAGGCCGAGGCCGAGGACGGGCGCGCCGGCGCTGGCGGCGTGGCCAAAGCTGTCCACCTTGGCTATTTGGCGCAGGTGGAAGAGCAGCGTCAGCTTCCTGGTCATGATGCGCAACGCCAGCGCGGCGGCCGCAATCTGGGCCAGCGCGGCAGCCAGCAGCAGCGAGTGGACGGCGCGCTCCAGCGGCAAGATGAGCACGCCTTCGTCGGTCACAAAGAAGAGCAGCACCGGCAGCTGGAACGACACCGTCAGCACGCAGAAGCAGCACAGCCACGCAACCTGCGCAAAAGCAACAACGTCGTCACGGCTCCGGCGTGCCCTCGTGCGGACAAATGGATGAAATTATGGAGAGACTAAACCAGTGGTGTCAAACATACGGCCCCGTGAGACAGAACCGGCCCCCGAGGAGGTTCGATTAGGCCCACGGGATAATTTAAAAATGAAAAAAAAAATGCATAAAAGACATGGAATGAATATCTTTGGTAAAGTGCAATTCGTAGATTATCCGCTAGGGGGCCCATTGTTTTCTCTTTCGTTTGTAAAGTGTAGGCAGAGATTAAATTTAAGATTTTATATGGACATGTGTAAATGATTGAAAAAATCCTCTTTATAAATCTCGTTTAATCCTAAAATTCACAAGTATATTTTCAACACCAATGACAATGCATATATGTGAATAATAAAAGTAAATGACACATTTGTACATACCGTACAAGGAAATCGAAGGCGTTTCATGAAATGTTAGGTAAAAGATATGTTCATTAAATTTCAAAATTTTCCTCATGTTCTTGTGCTTCACTGTACCAAAACAAAGGAAAGACATGATATTTTAGTTATTTATAGCAGAGTATGGTGTCATTTTAATGGTCCGGCCCACAATGTGAAATGAGTTTGACACCCCTGGACAAGACACAAACTCGATCAAATACAAAAAAAAAGGGGATGTGAAATACAAAAACAAGTACAAACGTGAATGAAGTGCTTTTACATTCTCGTGCAGATTCCCAAAGTAGCCAAGGTAAAGGCGGACGATTTCCACGATGGTGACCAGGGCGATCCCGCTGATCAGCAGGCCCTGATAGTATCCCGGAAGGTACGCAAACTGAAAAACAAAGTCGTTGGCTTTCAATCAAAGCCCAACCCAAACCTGGCCCATCGCCGGGTTCGACCGCGAGTCGGGGCGCTTACCTTAACTTGTAGCATGCAGACGGACGAAAACCACCAGCAGGGCAAATAAAACACGTTGAAGTAGATCAACATGTGCAGAGCCACGTCGCACGGCAGCCCACCACCGCACGGCAAGGCTGAAAAAACAAAAAATCTTTTGTCTCCACGTGTTGTTGCGGCTTTTCAGTGTGTTGCTAATCCCCCCCCTTCAAACAGAACCCAACGAAGAATGTCGTCACGTCAAGAATGAGGACCAACCTGAACGTGAAACTGAAGGTGAGGGTGAGAGGTCACGCCGCTCTTTGTCGACGTGCGAAGTTCCGGTGTGGGCCGGGCCCACGCCGACGTTACCGACGGTGTGGGGAACCGGCGAGTAAAACACGGGCATCGCGCACACACACACACACACACACACACACACACACACACACTTGTAAATCAGATTAGCGAGCAGCAGGCGGGCGCCTCGGGGATTAGTTCAACTCTTCTCATGACGTCACCTGAAACCGTTCCAAGGCGCTGGGAATGCAACGCCCTCGAGACAAATTGCGACAGGAGAACGAACAGGACGCAGCTATCGCATGTCGTCCACCATCAACGTGGCTCATCTCACCGCAAAATAAACAAAGACAAGTTCAATAAAATACAATTTAGGGGAAAGAAATAAAATAAATACCGGAAACTTGATTCAACGGATTTGTTGGTCAGAAAATAGTGTCTGGTTGCACTAAAAAGGCATTTTTGTCAAAAGTGGCTCTCTGCAATTACTCCACCGCGCCAGTAAGAGGCGCTGTGGGGAAAGAAGTCTGTTCCATATGGTGATGTGATTCCCCACCCTCCCCTAAAATATGGGATTTTAGTCTTTTAGCGTCACTTAAAAATGGGGAAATAATTATTAGAGGAGAAATCACTCCTAGTGAAAATTAAACTAATGTTAATTAAATGTACAAAACTAAATTTTCCAGGTTTCACTGACATCAAGGGTTGATGTAGAACAGGGGTGTCCAAACTTTTTGCCAAGGGGGCCAGATTTTATGTGGTAAAATGTCGGGGGGCCGACCTTGGCTGACATTCTTTACATTGAACAATAATATTGTTCAACAAATTTTAGTAAGCCAGTCTGTTTCACGTTTCCATTTTTATTTTAATTTCAACAATCTTAAGAATTTCTTTTGGTTCATTTGAAACAGGAATTTGAAATATGACATATCAGTCAATATAAACACGGAGTGATGTCTTGTTAACTCGTGAGTGATGCCCTCTAGTGTCTAAATGCTATTACTCATTTAGTGAATGCTATTACTCATTTAGCCACTAGAGGGAAGCAGTACTCTATGAAACATCACTCGCCAGTCTACGAGACCTCAGTCAATGCAACACGTGTTCCATTGCGCCCAACCTGCGGGCCAGACGGCACTGATTTTATGACGGGGGCCGAGGGCCGGATGAAATTCGACCGCGGGCCGGATTTGGCCCGCGGGCCGGACTTTGGACATGCCTGATGTAGAAAAATCAATCACGGTCTTGCTTTTGATTTTTGATTTTGATTTTATTGCATTTTGCATGCGAAGGAAGAAGCGTACGACGGATGCACACTACGTCGGGCCCAGCGAGCCGTCAGAACGGAGCCGGGATTTGTTTTTTGAAACACCTTGAGGCTCCGCTCGTCATCAATGGCGTGCGCGGGACGTAGGGGGCAGCGTTCGACCGCCGGGGGGGGCGTCACAGCTCATCGCGGGGTGCGCGCAAGGGGAAGTCCTGGAACTCCTCCGGCACGACTTCGCCTTTCTGTGACCGCTTGTAGAAGCCCAGTGAGTCCAGCAGGGCGGCGATCTCCATCGCCTTCATGCCTTTCACACTGACAGTCTACAAACCCCAAAAAATAGAAAACTAATTTTTTTTTCGGGGAAGGAAAAATGTTTGCATATCATTTTCTTGTTTGATACTTCTGGGAAAAATATATTTGTACACGTACATACACTTTCAAGAATTGGTTTCTGGTTCAAGACGTTCTGAATTATTATTTATTATTATTATTCAGAATATTGTTATTATTCTCTCTTATTCAAAAAGTTGCCAAGCTCACCTTCACAACCTCGTCCTTGTCATCATAAAAAATGAGTCGAGGGTCCACTTCCTCCGAGGAATCGTACTCCAGGTTGTGACTGGGCGAGGAAATTTCCGGTCAAGGAAATTTCGACGCAGAGACATACCTAACGTGGAAGTTTTCTGAAATATTATCATAAACAAAAGTAACAAAACTGTTGGTTAGTTTTTTTGAGGTAAATAATTTGAGCATTTGACACAGCATGGTTTTTTTTTTTGTCAAAAGCAAATTCAAATTTGATTTGACAGCGTACAGTTTTGTAAAAAAAAATTGTTAAAGCTAACGTACGTTTTTTTTTAACATGGACAATTGGGAGTCTTTGATGACAATACTTTTAACATTTTCACTTTTGTCAACATCGCAAATTTAACTGAAAAAAACAATTGTTTCCGTAAACATTTGAATCTTTGACAAAGCTAATGTTTTTTTGTAAAATTAAATATCCTTCAAAGTCGTTTACCACAATAAAACACGTCATCAGGGAAGGTAGCTTACTGTTTTGTTTTTTTAACCACATTTTTAAACATTCAACAAAGTCGATATAGATAACCATTCAAGGCGATGCCATCTCAAGCGAAGCTAATCGCCATTATAATGTCGCAAAATGAAGTTTGCGTGGAAAGGCGTCGACGAAAAGGATACTACAAAGCCCAGCGCTCCAACAGGAAGTGATGCAGCTCGGGCATTTTCTTGATGCCTCATCCAACCACGCTGGGAGCCTTGGGGAAGAAAAAAAAAAACAAAACTTGTAAATTATTTTATTTAGTACAAGATAATCAATTATTAATAATAACCAAATGACTTTTTAACACATTTTACATGATTTATTCATTTTTCATTAAAAAAAAAGAGTCCTCATTTGGACTTAGAGACGAAAGTGTCACCAGCAGTTTTCCCCGGGCGATGTTGACGTGGCCTTCTCGGGCCGCCGTGGTTTCGTTGTCGCTTCCTGTCGCCGCCACGACGACGGCGGCGAGGGTTAGCATCAAGAAAGTCGGCAACATGACGACGTCTCGGAGCTTTCCCCGAGTTGCTTTGCCTTTTTGACTAAAGACGACGCTTCCACCTGGACTGGACTCACATGGAGGAGACCACCTTATGGCGACGGGGTTGGGGGGCATTTTCCACCAATCAAGAAATTCAAATTATGACATTAGGATAATCAATAAATATTTTTTTATGTCATTAAACCCACGAGTCTTCTTTAGTTGACGTAGTTTCCTTGTCCCTGATATGCTTTTAAAAGTCTGCATTGTCAAGCCCGAGTTGGTGGTATCGTCCACATTTGACGATGGCACAGGTGACACCTTATCACTTTTTCTCACGTCGGAAAGCTACATGTGGGTTTGTAAAACACGAGGAAAATACATTTTCAAATCGTCCTAATATATCACGGAAACAGCAAAGACACACAATTCTTTCAGGAACTGTATTTACGTTGTTTTTGTAAAAAAAATAAAATGTAGCCCTCAAATATTCGAGTTTGTAGATTAAGTACACAACGTTTAAGCTTGTGTTTTCCTAAAGCCAGTTTGATCCTGCTTTTTAAACATCAATATACATTCTGTCTGCGTTCGTGCCTCCACTTTTCTGCACAATGTACAGTGTGTTCCTATTTTGTTTGGCCTCCCGTTTATGTGGCCACTATTTGGCAGCACAGTATAATGTGTGACAGTCAGAACATTTGCAAGAACAAGAGTGAAAAAGGGGAAGGAAGTATTTCAAGCTCAGACTACTTTTTTTTTTTTTACCAACGATTATCGAATGTCAAATCCTTTTTAAATTTAAAATCATCATTTCAAGAAAAAGCGAGGGAGATGCCGTAAAGCAGTGGCACCAGTCTGAAGCTCACTCAAGATTCCTTGTCTTTAATTTTGCATGAGAGGAAATGCACTGAGGCGCACCAAAAGGATGCCGTCGATCCGGAGAGCTTTGTCCTCCTTCCTGAAATGATGTTCAACAGAAAACTAGAACGGCACTGAAAATGGACATTATTATTACAAATGTCCAATTGCGAGCTTTGACGGAAAAATATTTGCTTCATACAAAAAAAAAATTGTGGAGGTTAGTTTTCTCTGACCTCCTCCAATGCGACACATTAAAACTACAAAAAAAAAAAAAAAGGCTTCTTCAGGCAGTAGGTGGGGGACACCCCCCAACCGGTTGCCAGCCAATCGCAGGGCACATATAGATGAGCGACCATTCACGCTCGTAATCACACCTAGGGACAATTTGGGGTGCCCAATCAACCTGCCGTGCATGTTTTTGGAATGTGGGAGGAAACCGGAGTACCCGGAGAAAACCCACGCAGGCCCTGGGAAAACATGCAAACTGCACAGGGAGGCCGGAGCCAGGATCGAACCCATAACGTATGCACTGTGAGGTCGACGCGCTAACCACTGGAGCACCGGACCGCCCGTCTTTTATGATATTTTTTTTTCATGAAATCACATTTTTCTTTAAATGTCTTTTTGGAATATAATTTAGTACGTCAAAAAAAATAAGCAGGTTTTGTTGTGTCCACGGTCCTAAAAAGTGGGGCGTGTCACTTTCTCAAGCACACACACACCATGCACACACCCACATTTGGGCTCCATGGAAGAAGTGGAGAACGTGTGCGTGCAGGAGAGAGAGTAAGCTGAGGGGAGGCGGAGCTTTGTATAAAGCGTCTGCTCTCTGAGACAACTTCCGTTGACTGCATCTTTCATTTTCATCATCATTATCACTGTCGCCAGTGATCCATCCTGACACGGCAACATGCCCAGCAAGAGGAAGAAGAATCAGCGTCGCATGAGGAGAGTGGTGAGTGAGCCGCATGCCGCACAGCCACAAAAAACCTGATTGCTAAAAAAAAAATAAAAAAATGTGCGTCAACATCAATACTATGTTTTATTTTATTTTTTATGGGAGTATTTTGAACAAAGTCAGGAAAGTGTTTCTACTGAGGGCTAAATGGCGGACTGGAATGATCAGTAGGATTTCCGAGCGATTTTTGACTGAAAAATAAAACTCAATTTCAGAATTTTTGCGGTTTCAAAAGAAGCAAAAAAAAAATAAAATGTGCGTTGGTGTGAATGTAAACAAACTTTTGTTGTGAGGAGGCACATTTAAGATTAAGATTTCCTTTATTTGTCCCACACTTAAGGAGGTAAGCGTTTCTATCTTGAGCTTGGAAAAAAAAAAAACAAAAGTGATGGATTAAGTGGAGCGGTTGCGTGAGGTTTAAATAGCCTGACATTCAGGAGGATTGCTGGGGATGCTGTGCTAACCCCAACTCTGGATTCCTGCCGTATGAGAGCTTCCACGCTGAGTCATCGTACCAAATCAGACACCGGCAATCGAGCCGTGATGAAGGATGGATGAACGTTGGATGGGGGACAAGTCGGGTATTGAGTGGGAGTCATTTAGGATGGGCGATGTCAAAAGCTAAATTTTTTTTCGGGAGGGTGAACGTTACATACTATTTTGTGTGGTCACTAAAATTAAATTTTGGAAACATTTACCACAGACAAACCTAACCTACATTTTGAATAATCTTTCTAAAAAAACGTCCTCTATTATTTTTTTAAACATCGTGAGCAATTTAAGGTCATGAACAAATCCAACAGAAATATTTGTAAACCCTCGCAAACAATTCCGACGTGCTAGCAAGCCCAACAAAGGTTTTTAAAACGATTTGGTCATGACAAACCTAGCTAATGTTTTTAAGGTACGCGGTTTTGTAAACAATTTAGAGTCTATCCCGGCCCTCCGTATATTTTTGTCAACATTCAAGCCAATTTTATGGCTCATGAACAAGGCGAGAGAAATGATCATCGGAAAAATCCAGCAAAATTTGGAGTCTTTGACAAACCTCTTTTTTTTTAACGATAAAGCTAAAGGTGTTAGCTTTAGCGTAAACTGGGTGTTTTTTGTCAACATCTCAACCATTTAGTCCTCAACAAGCATCAAAGATCATTTTGGAATATTGACAAAGTGAATGCACACGTTTTTGTAAACACCCAAAACGGAGCCAAGTTAGTCCTCAACGCAGCTAACGTGGTTTCGTAAACATCATCAACAATGAAGTCTTGAAGCTAGTATGCTAGTAGAAGAAGTCTAGCACGCATCTTTGTGGGGATCGTTTTCAAAGTAACCCGAAGGACGTTTGGGTCAGTTTGTACACCGGGACCCCATTTTGAGTCGTGCAGCCACGTTTGTATGTTTGGGTGAGCAAAGGTCTTTGTTTTGATGGCCGCCGCCACGAACAAAAGCATTTTCCCGCCGGCGACTGTGTCATGATTAGCATGCGGCGGTGATGCGATTAGGCCGGCTGGCTCTCATCTATGCGGCTTCTGCTGACGGTCGCACTTTCACGCTCGTCGCACCTGTCGGGACGCGTCGGGTTGCGACCGCTGGCATTGTTATGTAACCAGGGGGGGCTCTGTTGATCTTTTTGTTGGACCTGGGATGGGGAACCAGTCCAGAACTATGCGACGCTTAGCCCGCCGTGCGATGCGCATAACGGGGTTTGGAAACACAATTTGGAGTCTTCCGAACTGAATAATTTTTTAAAATGTTTCAATTTTTAAATCTTCAAGACAATTCAGTCGAGGGGGGGGGGGTTAAAATTTATGAATTGGCACAGATTAGCTAATTTTTTAATAATTAAATAAATAATATTTTAATAATTTTTATGAGCAGAGAAAATGTTGCCTTCAACAAAGCCAGTGTACATGTTTTGGGAATAATTGTAAACAATTTGGTCTCGGATTAACCAAAATATTTTTTGTTGTTGTTGTAAATTATCGGTCCAAAAAAAATCATTGAGCGGCTCAGACACACCACGTTCGCATTTTGTTTTTGTAAACATTTTACTACCTGGTGATTCCATTTCCAGCAGAAGGAACGACAAGCTCTAGAGGAAAAAAACAGCTGCAGCTCGCCAGCAAAACCCTCGCCCGCGGTCGCCCCCAAAGAACCAAAGAAGACGAACAAAGGGGGCGCCAAGGTCCAACCTGAAGTGGCGAAGCGAGCACCGGCCCAGGTTCGGCCGGCGGTCCCAGAGCCGGTTCCCTCTGATAAGGCGCTTGGAGAAGCCACTCCAGAACCACAACCAGCAAGTCAGGCAAGAACATCTTACACAAAAGGCAGCATAGGTGGTTTTCACACGGTGACCTTGCAAAAGACAGAACCTCCAGAAGTTTTAGAACTTTCACACGCAACCCAGTGAAAAAGGTCAATCCCCTCCAAAACTGAAGCATCGGAGCTAGGCTGGCATAAGTTGTGCTAGTTTAAAAAGTGGACGAGAGGGCAATGGTCGATCGTATGGGACGTTTCTAGGGTGGGGGAGTGGGATCGCGGTGGCGTAATAAGAGCCAAAGCACATCTGTCCGCCGAAAGCCAAGAAACATCCCCAGAATCTCTAAAATAGTCTCCAGACGCAGGGACAGAAGAGGAAGTAGAGGGACGTCGGTGCCAAAAGAAGGCAGGCTTTGATTCTCATCCCCCCCCCCGCCCAGATGGTTTTTCCTTGCCCTCCTGGTGGTTAAGATTGGGGCATGTCGTGAATATTCGTCCACCGTGGGCACGGAGGCCCTCTAAGACTTTTTGTGATTCAGGGCTATTAGAAATAAATCTGACTTGACTATCCTCGTTTATCCATTTGGGGATGTGAAGCTTCGCTAGCCCTAAATTAAAGATGGATGCCAGTAAAATGGATGAATTATTGAATGTCACACTGCGGGAGACTTGCAATTATTCATGCAGCCTCAAACACTTGGCCAGGGCCGGGGTGGGGGGTGGAGGGTCTTCTTGGGTACTCCCCGTCTAAAAACCGTCCCGTCCTTCTTTGGTTTGGTTTCCTCCATGGGTAACGCCGCATTATATTTTTGTGTGTCTTTGGTCTACTCTACTTCCTGAATAACAAGCCCTAATTTACTTCTTGGTCGAATTGCTGGGTAGCAACCTTCCTTCTTTGGTCTGCTTCACTTTTCTGGGCTAAAAAGCTTCTTTGGTCTCTCTCTACTCTACCTTGTGGGTAAAAATTGTCCTTACTTCCTGCGGAACTACCTTCCTTTTTTTGGCCGACTTCACTTCCTGGATAACAACTTTACTTCTTTGCTTGACGACATTTGCGGTGTAAAAAACATCCTTCGCACATCCCAGTTAGCAACGTTGCATTGTGGTGTTTTTGTCTACTGTACTTTTCGGGTAGTAAACTGATTTTTCGGTATTCATCTACCTCCCTCGTAACAAAACTTCTCATGTACCCATTTGACAAAACACATTTTTGCGGGGTGGCTGGGCGGGTGATAAGGTTTGGTTCACGCTTGGAAATCAAGATGTCCGAATTGTTGGCTGGATGACTCACATTGGTCCTCTCCTCTACAGATCAAATGCAAAGTCTTGGCACTGGAACCTGCAGCAGACGCAAGTCAGCCCTTTTCTGCAGCTGAACCAAAACCAGCTGCAGGACAGAAAGTAGAACCCAAATCAACTCAGGAAGTAGTCTCCGCTGCACCAGAATCAAAAACCGTAACTGAGGAAATAAACCCAGTAGAGCAAGTTGTCACTCGTGTACCAGAATTGGTCAGTTGCACCTTTAACTCACAACCAATTACTGAAACAGGACCGGCCGCTAAAGTGGAACCAAAATCTGGAGAGCAGGTTGGTGCTAGTGTGCCACAAACGCTTAGTTGCACACTCAACTCAGAAAAAGTCATTAACGCAGAACCGGCCCTTAGGGCGGAATCAGATATGGTCAAGCAGGTTGTGGCTAGTGTATCAGAGCTAGACCCAAAACCAGAACAAGTGGCGATCCAAAAGATGTCAGAGGAGGTCATCTGTTGCACCTTCGCCCCACAACCGGTAGTCGAAGCAAAACTGGCCCTAAAGGTAGAATCGGAGTCGATAGACCATGTTATCGCCAGTGTACCAAAACTCATCGGTTGCACCTCTGACTCAGAATCGTTAAAGCCTTCTGGTGTATCAGAACAAACGGAAGCCAGGGAGATCCCTGAACCAGGACTCAAGAAGAGCCCTAAACCAGAACCAGTTGCTGGAGGACAACAGACAGCAGAACAGGTCTTCGGCTGCTCCCTCGACCCAGAACCCGTTGTTGAACCAGAGGAGGACCGTGTCCCGGTACCAAAACCAGCGGTTGTTGCTCGCATACCTCAACCAGAACCAGAACCAAAGGCGGAAGCAAAACCTGTTGCTGTCAATGCAGAAACAGAACTTGTTGAAATCCACGAGGTGCGTACCACACTCTCAGTTCTATCGACGATTGTTAGATGCTTGGATATTATATGTTTACCCCCCTCCCCCCCAGGATGCTGCCCCCTCCACTCAATGTCCCTCGGAAGAGAGCAACATAGCGTCTCATCAGATGCAGCTGGAATCAACAATGAATGGTCACCTACTTCCAAAGGTCTCCAAAGAAGGATAGTCCTGGTAAGTCTTTGTTCCTTGATACCAGCCGAGCATGCTTGCCGGATAGGAAACCTGATTCTTTGGTACCAATTTCCTTCATTTCCTGGGTGGCAACCCCTCATTCACAAGTACCGGCTGACTTTACTTCCTGCAAGCAAAAACCTTTCCTCTTTGGGACCAGTCTACCTTACTTACTAGGCAACGACCCTCATTCTTTAAAACTGTTTGTCTAATTTCCCAGGTAGCAACTTTAGGTTTTTAGTGTACCTGACTTCCATCCATCCATCCATTTTCTAATTGGCTTCGATCTCGGCTGTCTTCGGTCAGTAGGCCGGAAACACCCTGTTTTTGGAATGTAGAAGGAAAACCGAAGTACCCGGACAAAACCCGCGCAGGCCCTTTCTTTGGTACAGATCTGTCTTACTCCTCGGGTCTTATTTCCTTTTTCCTGAATAACCTTTACTGGGTGTCACCCATTTTGGGGAACTGGTCTGCCTAATCCATTTAGTAACAACCACCACCATTCATCTTCTCCCGCTTTACACTCCTTCTGGGGTAAAATACATCCTTCTTTGGTACCTCTCCACTTTTCCTTGCTGCGTGACAACCTCACAGATATTTTTTTTTATCTACTTTACTTCCAGGGTAAAGTTGGGCTGCCCCAAAATCTCGCACGGACTCATCCTCTTTTGTTCTCTTTCAGATGCCACATGGTCATTTGGTGGCCTGGAAGACTTACTGCGGGTGAACCAGATGACGATTGTTTTGTTTTATATTTGGGGATTAGAGCAGGAAATTGAGGGGACATCCCATTTTTAAGTGCCTGTCCGGTCTCCACAGAACATCCCCCGTTTCTGCACGCTCGCTCTAAGCCACTTCAAGTCAAGGCCCAGCCAGCCAAGTGGAACCACCTTGTGGATCTTTTGGCATGCTAATCGAGCACTGCGGAAGAAAAACATGCTACTCTGGTCTGTCCTCTGAAAACTCTGAGGGACGTTCAAGCCTGGCGTCCACCGAGCAGTGCAGTTTCGTACACTCATCATTTTGGGGTCTTTAACTGTGACAAAGGGTTTAAAAAAAAAAAAAAACGAGGCCTGGTCATGATTTGCCGTGTGCCGATCGCAATCAGACGGCTTGGTGGAAGCGAAGCTTACTTGGATCACTTTGACTCGAGAACATCCCATTTCTGTTCTGTTGCTTCCACATTTTTTTCTTCTTCTTGTATCACGTGATGGGCTCTGTTCTTTAGGGTGAGGCGCTGAGTGCACCCGAGCACCACATTTGCTGGGGATTGGTTTTTCAACCTTTCAAATAAAGCCCTAAAAAAAAATCTATGTTCTGATTTTTCTTTTTTGGGTGTGATACACACAAAATACAGCAACGAACAGGCTCACTCAGTTGGAGCTAGCAGCATACTACCGACGCATATTATACATCAATTCAGTTTTTCCTCACATCGTTCACAGTTTACTAAATCAGGAGCTGTACTTGGATGTTTTTAAGTACTTGAGAACAGTAACGCACACAGTTCAAATTCATGTCATGTGGTAGCTGACCAAATGTTGTCATTGCATCATTATTAGCTTCAGACAGCAACAGAAGTGCAGTCTGTTAGCTAATTAGTGGAAAAGCAAGTAACATACCTGAAAGTGTGGTCAGTCAATACGTTAAAAAAAAAAACACCTTATTTCCCTCAGAACATTTAATCATTTTTTTCTACATTCACTT
Organism: Hippocampus zosterae; assembly: GCF_025434085.1. Lineage (NCBI taxonomy): Eukaryota > Metazoa > Chordata > Actinopteri > Syngnathiformes > Syngnathidae > Hippocampus > Hippocampus zosterae. The sequence continues at coordinate 1,770,497 of NC_067456.1, read as the reverse complement.
TTTAGACAGTGTAATGATGTTTTCCATCCATATGATTATACTGTCAACTCAATTAGAAAATATAAACAAAGAAAACAAGTAAAAAAAAAAAGAGGATGTATCACAACAAGGATATATATATATTTATGTATTTGTAAAAAGCACATTCTTATTAATAAGCTCTGGAATGGAATCAAAGAGGTCCCCCACACACCCTCTAAAACATTATCATATGAAAATCTAACGGGTTTTTTTTTCAATTCATATTGTTTTTAATCAGCCATGAATAGAATGTCATAATAATACTAATAATAAATAATAAAGTGATTGGATTGGCCCATGAGGTAAAAATGTGAACTAAAACAAAGTCAATTAACAACAGTGTGTGATGTTATTCTTAGGAAAAAGCACGCACGCCTGCGTACACACACACACACGCACCCACGCACACACACGGCACTCAAATGTCATCTTCACGAAGCCACTTGATGGATGTATTGTATTTATAATAATTCCACCCACAATGTACCCACGTGAAATATGCTAATCGATCACGTGCCCTGTTCTAGTTGATGGACGTCAATCCAAAAACATCAGCCTCGCTTGTTCAAATATTAGCAAGCGCTGCCAACATGCGCGAGCTCCCGTCCGACATGTAGCATGTGTGGTTAGGATTACGCTTGGCTACCATGCCAACTTCACTCGGTCATTGTCGGGAGGTTAGCGTCAGAGCAAAGTATTAGCCCAAACTCAATGCTTTGCCGGACTAGCCTGACTGTTTGGGTGCATGTGTTTGGGGAATTATCTCAGCGTGAAGCTAACTGACACGCTCCCATCAAAATGAGCTACTTCATAGTCGGACTGAGTCGAGTTAGCGACATAGCATAGCATGAGGCTAACCGACCACTCTGCCACATTATTAAAAAAAAAACCCCGATTGTTGGGGTGCACGATGTCAGTGAGTTAGCATAGCATGATGCTAACTGCATGTACACTTTCCTTTGTGTGTCACATTGTCGGAGGGCATATGGTGAGCTGCGTAACATGAAACTAACCGACTGCTCTCCCCCCATCGTCACGAGCTGGATTGCTGGGGTGTCAGTAGTTAGCAGTAGCACAGCATGGAGATAAATGAATGCTCTCCACCCTCCATCTTTAAGAGCCTTATTGTTAGCCACATAGCATAGCACGAGTGGACGACTATATTAAATAAAAGAGCACTTTTGTTTGTGTGGTTGATGTTTTTTGTTTTTTTTGTCAGAAATTAGCGCAAAGCTAAGAAGTAAGCGGCAGACGCATAATCACATTGTTTTTGGCAGCCAATTTGTACAGTTGTCTGCAACACTGACACAGCAGATGTTAGCATTTTAGCATGTAGCCTTTTTTGTTTGCAAAAGTCATTGTGATTTTTCAGCATTCGGGGAATTCCTCAATCTCGTCCCGATTTTCACTCCTCGAATGTTTGAAGTGAGTCAAGAGTGTTGGTTTTTTTTTTCCTTGCGAGGACATGGAGAGATAGCAAAGGGAGTGAAAGAGGGACACCTCCCAGAGTCTGTGCAAGACCTCTGAACCCCGCAAAAACAGAAGGCCCAATGTGGGCTCAGTCTCGTCCAATCAGGCTCCATGTTTGTTCAAACGCAGTCCACATCCGGACCGTCACTTTGTGTCATTTTTGTTGTTTTCCCTCCTAAAATAGCGCTTTGGATCCCTGGTTCTCAAATTCTGACCAGGCGTCGTTCAGCTCCATGAAGATCATCTTAGCGTAATCCTCGTAAGGTTTGCCCGTTGCCTGAAGGGGACGCCGGGAGTCAAAAACAGCGAGGAAGGGCAAAGGTGGGGGGGAAAAAAAAAACGAACGAATGAGTGCTTATCATTCAATTAAACCACAAATAATCAATTATCAAATGACCTTATGTTGATCTCAATGAGTCGATCTTATCGAATTAAAAATGACACCATTTTATGTGCACTTATAAAGTGAACGACCTAATGTCAAACACTATCAATTCTTCATTCCTCAGCTTCAAGCTAGCTAATACAACCTCAGAGTGACAAGTGCATTGGGGCACACAGTCGGCAAAGTACCATAGCATGATGCTAACAACAAGAACTTCAGTGTCTGGGATTAGCATCATGTTACGCAATCATGCACGTGCAGACTCTCCATTCCGAGTCGCATTTTACTTCCTGAAATGAATTGAAATGCATTTAATCTTTTCGGGGTCACCTTAAGAAACGGCAATTGTTTTGTTTTTTTTTGGTTACATGTTTTTAATAACTAAGAAAATGACACTCATTACTAATGTGTCTTGTCCATGCTCCTTGCCCGTGTCTTCATTTGCTATTTGTGTGTTGGACTATTTATGTCATCCTATAAACGGCTGAAAGTGCATCTGCGACTCTCCTTGCCCGTATGTAAGGGCCAAGTGCCCCGATTAAGTTGGGGCTATCCCAAGTCCAGGTAGCACCGTATGTCTGTAGATGCAGTGTGTCCAAAGCGCACCTTATCTGGATGGACCACGAGGACAGCCTTCCTGTAGAATTTCTTCACCTGGTCCGGCGTGACCAGGTCGGCCATGCCCACCGGCCTCCAGCGGGTCTCGCCTTCCCACAGCACCGTGTGCAATGTGGATAGCAGCGCACGGATGTTCCTCTCCTTGCCCTCGATCCAGTCTAAGATCTAATGGGCGGGAGGACAAAATGTCGTTTGAAAGCACGCGGCCGGGTCGAGGAGCTCACCAAGAGAACTATAAAAGTTTCAAGCTACAATACAGATTAGAAATATTCATTCATTCATTCATTCATCTTCCTAACCGCTTGATCCTCACTAGGGTCCCGGGGGGTGCTGGAGCCTATCCCTGCTGTCTCCGGGCAGTAGGCGGGGGACACCCTGAATCGGTTGCCAGCCAATCGCAGGGCACACAGAAGCAAACAACCATCCACGCTCACACTCACACCTAGGGACAATTTAGAGTGTTCAATCAGCCTGCCACGCATATTTTTGGAATGTGGGAGGAAACCGCAGCACCCGGAGAAAACCCACGCAAGCCCGGGGAGAACATGCAAACTCCACACAGGGAGGCCGGAGCTGGAATCGAACCCGGTACCTCTGCACTGTGAAGCCCACGTGCTAACCACTGGACTACCGGGCCGCCCGATTAGAAATATATTTTTCCACATTTTCCAAAGTGGAGTTTTGCAGCCATGGTGAGGAACTCGTGTTATTGTAGCGCCCCAGAATTTTTTTTTTAAATTAACTTGCTTTCTTTTTCATATCTCAGTGTTACCAATGGTCTTGCCCCCTTTTTGACCAAAAGTCATTTGTGGCATAGTGGGAGGGAATGAGTCCGCCCTTACAAAATGTTGAAACTCATCGACTGCCAAATTAATTTCTAACTTTCTTAAATAATCAGCAGTGGAACACGGGCTTGGTTCATCATAAAGACTGGTTTCTGACTAAATTAGGAAACAAAAAAGAAGCTGTTTGTGCAAATAGAAGTGCAAAGCAGAGCAGAGAGTTTGACACCATTTTTGGGGTGACACCTCGAACTATGAATCAAGAAAAAGCAGATCGGAAAATGCCTTTTGGTGACAAAATCTAAACCTTCACGGGAGCGCATACCTGCAGTTTAAGGGGATCCATTTCCTTTGTGATCTCCTGCCTTCTCATTTCCGCAATGGTCCTGGGCCCTTTTTTATCCGTCTTGGAAGAAAAGCCCTGAGTTGACAGCAGGTCCCCAAAGTCGTCCTCCGTGACCTTGGGCTTCGGGCCTGCGTCGTGACAACACAAGGAGAGAGAGAAAAAAAAAAAACATTTTCAGCCAACGTTCGCGGCACACACACACAAGCCACGACGGCGGGGAAATACCGAATCCCGGAGCCCGAACGCCCCTTTCCTCGCGACCTCCGATAACGCTGGGGAAGTTGAAGTTATAATTGGGCTTGCCGGCGGACGGAGGGGCCGCCGACGCTTTGGGTGCAGACCCGGATCCGGACTTCCAGGGTTTGTTGTGGCCCTTGGGGGCTTTGCCGCCTTGCCAGGATGCCGGCGGGCCTTGAGGCTTCGCCGAAGACGAAGAGGAGGACGGTGCAGCCTTGGTAGGCCCGGGGAAGTTATTGGTGGTCGAATCTGGAAGCAACCAGTTGGAGCACTTCAGCTTCATTCGAAAAGTGCAACTGTGCCGTGTCAGCTCACGTGTCCTACTTTGATTCAGTTTGAGCATTTTCATTGTACGGAATGTAACGAAGTGTTTTGTACGGCGGTAAAATCGGAAGGCATCGCATTGTGGAGTGAATCGTGCCGCACCATCAATCTGGAGAATCAAATTGCAGCGGAATCGGAGTGACTTCGATTGTTTTGTAATTGACGTGCAGCCGACTGTGTAGAAGTGCTGCCAATCGGAATTGAAGCGAATCGTGTATGATTATCCAAGTACATTGTATGATATCGTAATTGGCGTGAACTGTATCATAGCACATCATCGATATTAAACGAAAATGACAGGTGCATATTTACTCTGTAAATTGGAGCCGAGGTTGCCCAAATCGGCGAAGGGATCGAAGGTCTGAGACTTGGTCTTGTTCACGGATGACATACTTGAAGCTGCGAACACACAAAGGTGACGGCTCACCAATAAACAAACAAACATGATGTATTATAACGCATTCCAAGTACGTAGGCTGACTCTCACCGGCGCTGACGTAGGCGGGCCTGCTGGCAGTGGCGCTCATGCCCGCCGACGTGCTCGCCGCCCAGCTGTCCCACCCGCCCAGGAGGTCCGGGTGACTGGCGGACGACGTCATCTTCGGAGCGCTGTTTACCAACTTATCTGACGGCAAAGTACAAATATGAATACGTCCACACGAGGGTCAGAATGTCGGAGGGCGAAGGAAGGGCCGGGACTCACTGAGGTCAAAGAGGCTGGCGTTGGAAGTCGGAGCCGCTTTGCTCGGCGCCAAACTCTCGGAACCCATCATCAGGTCCCCGAACAGGTCGGGGCCGGAGGCCTGCCGGGACGAGCCCACGCTGGAGCCCACCCCTGAGCTGGAGCCCATCCCGAACGGGTCAAACGGATCGCTCATGGCTGCCCCCCACCCCCCAAAAAAAAGCACAGCACGTCCTGCATATTTACGGTCTATGTCAAACGTGATCACATTCAATGACACTAAAGTTTGTGACAGAAGACCCCCTTCGGTCTTTCTTCCTGACGCAATATGATGATTGGCCAGCGGATCAAACGGCCGCAGTAAGCGCCGACTGCTGGTGAGGAAGGACTTCCTCCATGTTTTCCAAATTGACTAGCTTTCAAACATCACAAAAACCTTAATTCCCCCCCCAAAAAATTCACCCCAACCCTTCTCAAAAAGTCGCTTACGCTTGGAGCCGCCGAAGAACAGGTCCTCCTGGGTCGCTGCCGTCTGTCCAGCAGGTGGCGCAAACAGGTCGTTGAGTAGGTCGCCGTGGCTGGCCGAGGCCTTCAGGCCAGCGGAGGAGCTCGTCGGCGCTTGGGGCTCCGAGTTCAGCCCTAAGAGATCCGCTGTGTCTTCAGCTGGAGAGTCCTCGGCGGTGGGAGTCGGAGTCTGTGGGGGAGGCGGGGGCTGAGTGAAACTCTTCATTGCTATGTTAGCTTCTCATGCTTCTCACGTGCAGTTGCCAATTCGTTAGTTAATGTTGGCTGCAATGCAACCGTCGACCACTTGATGGCGGCACACGGTTTAGTTTGAATCCTGCTTTAGGGTTGAAAGCGAAGCGGGCAATAAATGTACATGCATTTTTTTTTGGGGGGGGGGGGGGGTTGATTCGGATCTTGTGAGACTGTTGTGCAGTGTGAAGGTGTAAACTGCTACTTTAGCTTCTCCCCGGCTAGCCACACGCTATCATCGGCGTACCTGGAAGTCGGCATCGAAGAGCGGCTCGCTGTTGTCCCGCGACAAAGGCCCGCCGCTGGGGGCCGAGTACGAGCAGGACTCTCCTTCAGACTGGTCGCTGAGGTCTTCCTGCTCATTCGAGGAGCCTCCCGCTTGTATGCCTGCCGCATCCTGTGGCCCGCCGACGTCTGAACAGAAAAAAAGAGGGCCCATGGAATTCATGTGTACGGTTCTTGAAAGGACCACTATGGATCGGGTTCTATTCAAAGTGAAGATTGGGAATTTTGGAAATATTCCAAATTCATCTGTGAATTTATGCAAATGCATTGGGAATAAGCAGCCACCCATGCAAAATTGCTAGCTTTCTTCTTTGCTAGCCTCCGCAGAATCCGACAAATTGCTCTAAAATGGCTGCGCTCCCAGAATTTCGCAGTCCCAGGAAGCACATGGAATGAACTCCTACCTTCCCAATCCAGCGTCTGGAAGAAGTTGTTGGCGTTGGTGTCGCTGTTCACGGGAGATTCCGTTTCCGAGGCGGTTGAGCTTTCCGACGTTTGCGCGGGTTGCTGCGGCTGCGAATTGGAGTCATAGAACGCCGAGGATCCCGGCTGGCGGGGCAGTTCTGGCTTACCTACAGATCGTAAAAAAATGGACGAACGCTTTCTATATTACTCCCCTTTCAAACATTTGATTTTTTCATTGCTGCCAAAGCATGCAAGTCGTGCCATCTACCAAACTTGCTGAGGATCTCCTGCTGCTCATCGCGAGACGAAAAGAGGATCTTAGGGTTGAGGCCCTTGGTTTGGAAACTGTCCCATGGCAGAGTCTTGGCGCTGGGCCGGTCCCGGGGCTCCACCTCAATGTCCAGGTTGACCTGGAACAAGTCCGGATATTTCTCCTGGATGTCGCAGGCGTCCAGGTCGTACCTGCCGGAAAAGAATGTCATCGGGGGAGATCTTCGGGACCGAGTCTTGCCACTGTGACTAATTTAAGTGTATTGGTTGGTCACTGGAGCGCCTCATTTCAAGTCAACATAGGAGAGCGCATTCTTGAACGTTGAAAACCTACTTGGCAAACTTCACGGTGGTGGCATTTCTGGGGACAAAGCCTGTGTGGAACTGGATCTGAAACATTTTCATGGACGCCATCTGAAATGGCAAACGCAGCAAAAGCAGAGAAATCAATGTTTGATGAATGTCAACATTCTTTGGAACGGGCGGCCCGGTAGTCCAGTGGTTAGCATGTCGGCTTCACAGTGCAGAGGTACCGGGTTCGATTCCAGCTCCGGCCTCCCTGTGTGGAGTTTGCATGTTCTCCCCGGGCCTGCATGGGTTTTCTCCGGGTGCTCCGGTTTCCTCCCACATTCCAAAAATATGCGTGGCAGGCTGATTGAACACTCTAAATTGTCCCTAGGTGTGAGTGTGAGCGTGGATGGTTGTTCGTCTATGTGTGCCCTGCGATTGGCTGGCAACCGGTTAAGGGTGTCCCCCGCCTACTGCCCGGAGACGGCTGGGATAGGCTCCAGCACCCCCCGCGACCCTAGTGAGGATCAAGCGGTACGGAAGATGAATGAATGAATGAATGAACATTCTTTGGAAATTCAACCCCCGCACGTTTCGATGAGGAACAAGTGTAGTGTGCATCATCGTGTGGAGGGGGAAAAAAAAGTCCTTGGCAGAGGTGCTCATTTAGACCTTGGCCTGCAGACGACCTCCCAGCGTGGACCTGGCGTGGTAGATCACCACCAGCACATCTCCTTGGACGGTCACGTTGAGAGCAATCTCCGCTCTTCCGTCCTCCATCTTAAAATCCCTACAAACAAGAGCACAAAGCCAAGGACACCAAAAGGTTTGCCTTTAAAACTGTCTTTCCAGGAAAGCTTGAGGTTTCAAAAGTTGCTTTAAAAAGTTTCAATGTCATGACAGCGTTTTTGGGGAGCGGCACTGAAGCCTAAAACTATGAACCAAATATTTAGATCATTCCACATTTTGTATCCATACTATGCTTGCAATTGCAAGCACTTAATCATTTGTATTACAACAAACCGCATCAGATTTATTACAATCAACAAATGTTTTGGTTTTAGAGGTTAGGCTTACGCTAAATTGATATGATGGACAGTTTATTCTTCTACTTCTACTCAAAGTCGTTCACCGACGGCGCAAACGCAAGTTGGCAAGTCATCAAATAGATGACAACAACGCTTCACGGCGTCATACGACACATCCATCCACATTCATCAATTGCTTATCCTAAATAGCGCATGGACAAACTGCTGCAAACACACCCACGCACGCATGCCGGCATAAAGACGAGGCCTTTGAATGAGTGTGTTTTGCATCTTTCCATGATCAAAAACGAAACAAAAAAAAACATACTTCATCCGGTCGTACTCCTGCGAGGTTGTGAGGACCCTCTCGTCGCCGACGTAGATCTCACAGAAAGGGCGACAGCCGTTGCGCTGCTTGTTAAACAGCGGCACTGGCGTCATGGTGATGGCGCGGATGACCACCGGCTTGCAGTGTGGCATGATGGGCTCCTCTGCCATCATGTCACACATGTACTCAATGTACCTACAAAACCCAAGAAAAAAATATTCATTCATTCATTCATCTTCCGTACCGCTTGATCCTCACTAGGGTCGCGGGGGGTGCTGGAGCCTATCCCTGCTGTCTTCGGGCAGTAGGCGGGGGACACCCTGAATCGGTTGCCAGCCAATCGCAGGGCACACATAGACAAACAGCCATCCACGCTCACACTCACACCTAGGGACAATTTTTAGAGTGTTCAATCAGCCTGCCATGCATATTTTTGGAATGTGGGAGGAAACCGGAGCACCCGGAGAAAACCCACGCAGGCCCGGGGGGAACATGCAAACTCCACACAGGGAGGCCGGAGCTGGAATCGAACCCGGTACCTCTGCACTGTGAAGCCCACGTGCTAACCACTGTACTACCGGGCTTTTTTATATATATATATATATATATATATATAGCGATTTTTTTGTTTGAATAGCGTCACGCGATCAAGTTTCTTCAAAAACACCATACAAAAAAACAAAAACAAACAAAAAAAAAGTGCGGTTTTGGACAGTACTGCGAGCTGCAAGAATGTTATCGTATCAGGACACGCCTCCATGTGAAGGTCATTACGTGTGAATGAAAACATCGGGCGGTGTTAGCACCTCTTGTGAGATGGGGCGATGCCGGGCGGGCATCTTTTCATGGAGAACATGTAGACCGCCGCTTCGGCCGTGGTGAAGAGGCGGCAGAAGCACAGGAAGGAGCAAACGGCCACAGCGGACGCCGCCCTGCCATCCTGCATCCGAAACGGACAACATGAAGCCACACGTACAAACAACAAGGCCCCCCCCCACTTCTGCTTCCCTTACCAGGCAGTGCACCACGCAGACGTTCCTCTGGTCCTGCTTGAGCCACTGGTGCATGTTCTTGCACACGCTGTAAAGACTGCGCAGGTTGGGAGAACGTCGCACCTGCCAGTTGCATTCGGAAACCTAGCACGGAAAAAGACTCGAGTGGATTTCTAGAGCACTCGAAAAGAACCGCCGCTGTATTCAAGGTGCTGTATGCGGAGCAAAAATAATCCATACAACAACAAATTAATAACAGGGACAATAGAAAGCACCAAAACAGTCCAAGTAAAAATCAAGTCTCATGTCGAGTTAAAAGGCAAAGAATAAAAAGTTTTAAAGTCGGCCATTCCTACCCGGTTGTGGAAGCGGGATGGCCTATAGGAGCGTCTGGAGAGGTTATAGACGGCGTAGTGTCCCGGGTGCCGCGAATCCAGAAAGAGGCGCACGTCCTCGATATTGTTCTTTATCGCCGACTCCACCCCTTCCGCCGGGTACGACATGACTATACGCACACACACAAAAAAAAAACCACACTCAAATGTTCTATCTTCGCATATGAAAAAGGGAATCAAACGGTGAACGGTTGAGGCCCAGATGCTGACCTGCTATTCTGGAGGTAATGTAGGATATATCCAGGTCACCTTTGGCGTAGCTGCAACAGAAATCGCAGGGTTGGAGAAGTGAAAAAAAAAGGTGGGGAGAAGACTTTGAAAAAAAAATCCAGTAAATTGGTTCAGGAAATACATTTCCCGAGGTTGGCAGCTCTGTGAGTGTGTTACGGTCGAAAATGTCGCTGCAGTTACCGTTCATGCAGCCCCAAGATTCAATGTTGGCCCCACCAGTTTAACCGGTGCAAAAAAAAATTAAAAAAAATGATCTCAAGCCCCAAAACAGCTCAATATTGCCTTGATGGAATAATTTCAACCAGGACAGAAGCGTTGTTGTGTTTAATCAAAGTCATGCTAAAAAGTTTGAACAAGCTTCCATATAATCCGCTAAGATAATTGATCAGGAGCAGATGACGCTGGTTAGGACACCGTTTAGTTAGCAATCATTCATGCATTGACACACTTTGCTTCTTAGTCTTGAAAGGAGACACATTATGCCGTTTCAATTGAGAATCGAGTCGACACCCGCTCTTCACAAAAAAATAAAATAAATAAAAAGCAAATGCTTGACACTCATTCTCTGATTGCAATGATTTGATATTCTTCCTGAAAAAAAAATGAAATAAAATACACAAGCGGGGGATTCAGCCAAAAGGAGTTCAAAAGGGCCTAGTGCACAAAAGCACAGCTGTGATCATTGAAGTGCGAAATCAATACCAAACCATCTTTTGTGGAAAACGCATTAGCGGTTTCTCTTCTTCCCAGGGAAGGACAACCGTCCTCCTTCCTTTGAGTAAAATATGCAAGAGCAACAGTTCATCTTCTTTTGACAGGAAGTTCAAGATTAATGGTTCGCCTGTATAGTGCCCAAAAAAATTTGAAAACGGGTAGCGTCACACTTGCTTGTTCCAAGTGTTGCAGTGTTTGCAGAAGGCAAAGCCGATGGCACGGTTTACTAATTTGTGTATCCAACAGCATTTCCTCACTTTGGGTTTTGAAATAATAGCGCAAGTTCGATCGCGCAGCTTTCCATAATATGTCCACTTGAACTGATTGGCAGATGCTCGATTGAAAACAAGCTTTTTAAAATGTAGAGTCTGGCGCCGCGGCGTATGCGATTGAGCGAGTGGGAATTCAAAAGCCAGGTGATGTTAGCACGAATTAGCAGTTATTTTGCAGACGGTACAAACGTAGCGGAGCTGAACTCAATCTAAATCAAACACAAAAACTACAGGAGCTTGGCCGAGGCTCAAAGTTTACCTTGGGTTGCTAGGAGATGGAGACATAGTGAGGGATCGGACACAGAGGAGAAAAAAAAAACACAACAAATAAACAGAATGACCAAAACAAATACAGAGGGTGGCAACAATGGATATGAGACCCTTCTATCATGTATCCTCATTTGCCATTTAATTGTATTAAATGTCCATAATATTTCCAAAATTCCTCAGCTTAGTTTCCCTTGGAAAATTCACCGAAAGCACCAGTTCATTTATTGGAAATGCTCCATCTATTTGGAACCCCGGTCCCGTTCAAATGAGTCACAATGCAATTACGGTCAAAATATGATGAACGGAATGATTTTAAGCGATGGGGGAGACATCAGCGACATTCACGTCATGTCAGTTGACGTACAGGGAGACTTGTATTCGGAAAAGCATCGTAAAAATCTGATGCTTTACATTAGGAGTGAGGAAAAACGGACGAGACTGCTTATTATCTGAGACAAGCGGCATCTTACCTGGCTACGGACTGGATGACCTTGGAAGAGGTATCCTTGATGTTGGTGAGGATGCGCTCCGTTCCTCCCTTGAGGATGTCCAGGAAGCCGCTGCCCGACTGGTCAGGATCGTAGATGCCTTTAGAATACAACAACATGGGCAAAATATCAAATGAATCTTTTTTTTTTTTTGTTGCTCATACGGAAATTGATGTTTGGTTTTACCTTCCAAATAAATTGCTATTTTTGGGTTAAATACATAGCATTCTATTGGAATGTATTTTATGACTGTAATAAATCCATTTACGTCAATAGTTTTATTTTTAATAAATTAAATGCAATTAAAAATATTTTGCAAATGACTTGTTCTGGCGCAAAACCTGACGAGCGCAATTGAAACGAAAATGGAGCCACGCCTTCTAGCAGACTTCCTGTCATTATCAATATCAGCCTTCATTTGGGAACATAGAAACATGTTTAAAATATGGCGCTTAGTGCGAACATAGACCCCCCCCCCCCAAAAAAAAGCCTTGCTCACCTGCATTGTTGTGTTGCATCTGCGAGGGTGCCGCCGCCGCCGCCGCCGCCGCCGTCGTCGTGGTCATCGTTGTTGCCGCCAAAGCCCCGTTACTTCCAAACCCTCCGTTCTGCTCCAGAAGCTGCAGACATTTGTATCCGTCATACACAGGACGCCAGCAGTAGTACGCGGTCAGCATCATGCCCTTCCAAAAGTTGATCAACTTGAAAGAAAATCTCAACCCGCGGAATCTACTCCCTTTTACTCCCGCTCATCCCCGTGGTCGGATGGACGTCTGAGGAGTAAGTTCAGCAGGAGGCGGAGAACAATAATCTTCTTACAGCCAGCAGGGAAACCCCTTCTTACCGCTAATCAGATTAGCCTTCTTTCCCTGGAGATATACTCGCCGCCCTTACTATGGAGGGGTGATGCGTGGGGGCAAGCAGTGCTTCTCAAACTGGTGCTTCTGAGTCTTAGCTTGGGCAGTCAGCAGCACAAAGCGGTGCCTTGAGATGCGAGTTCACCCCATTGAGCAAATTTTCAACATTCGGGCTGTCATTTCCATCCTTTTTTTTTTCTCGCTTGGACTTTGACGTCTACCCTCAAACGCAACATAAAACAAAGAAAATGACTCATCTCAACTCAACTGTATTTATAGAGCACCTTCAGACAGCCACCGCTGCATACAAAGTGCTGTACATGTATTTAAAACGACAACATAGCTTTGCTTCAGATGCATCTGCTTAGCTTGATGCTACCAAACAATGCAAAACACCATCGGCGGGCTAAAGGATAGCATTGGTGATGCCTTCCGTCAGCTGATATTGGAACACAAACTGTCGAGCAACACACAGGTGAATGGTCTTTCACTTGTATAGCGCTTTTCCACCTATTAAAGCACTCAAAGAGCTTCTCAGCGATTTTAAATTCACCTACTGATGACGTAGCATCAGCAGGAACTGGGGGTTCAGTATCTTGCTCAAGGACAATTCGACATGGTCACAGGGCCAGGGATAGAACCGACAACCTCTGGGTTGGGAGACAACCAGTCAGAGCCATGCCGCGCCGCATGTATACACACAGGCATAGATTGTTTATCCTCTATGTAGAACCAAAAAGAAAAACTAATGGCCAATGTGCTCATTTTTAAAGATGTAAATACGGGCTCTCCATTTTGTTGACTTTCAGTGATCACGGGAACCCCAGCACTAAAGTTTATTAATTTACTTTTGACGGCGATCTATCAATGGTATAAGCAGATGAGCGTGGATAAAATGGCTCCAAAATGTCAGGTTTCTGATCCAGCAATCGGCTTAAAATAAACAACTTTGGTGGAGGATTTGCTCACCAGTGGCACGATTTGGGATCAGGATTGCGACTTAACTGCTAAATGTGAGGCACCATGCCCTTAAGGATGGGGGGGTTCAAGTGGTGATTTGCTTTCATTTCAGTCTATCCGGCAGCCGGGTCAATCATCCTTCCATGTCGCTGACAAATGACTCCGCTAGCAAGCACAGCAACCAGATGACGAAATGAATGAATGCGCAACCCCTCCAAGCCCCGCAAAATACAGCGGGTAAATCTTTCTTTTGGCATTTTCATGGACTTTTGTCCCATTGTGGGAGTGAACCTGGCTTCCTGGCTAACTGCTAGCGCAAGACTGGCGCACGCAGAAATGGACTCGCTGGAGTCCACGCAGAAGCTCAAAGCTCACGTAGTACGATTGTAAGGAACTGAATGCAGACGACCCACGAGTGGATGATAAAAAGTCGGCCAGAGCGATTATAAATCACAGCTGTTAAAGGAGCCACTTGGAGACTGCCCTGCACCCCGATTGTAAAAAATAGTGTCTGGCCGTCATGAACAGAACAGAGAACCCCAAAAGGTGACATTACCTCTGTGATGGGAGACTTTGGGTTGACGTTTCGCGCCGCCGCAATTTCCTGAAGCTGGTTGACCACCTCTGTGATGGACAGCCGCTCCGTTGGGTTCACCTTCAACATGGAGCCTGTAAATATAGAAGGGTGAAGCCCACAATACGGCCACGTATTCCCGAGTATCGATTCCAGCCAGGTGCGTCGCGCTTACAAATGAGATTGTGGTAGACCGTGTACTTGGTGTCGTTTTGCGGGATGGAGTACTTCCCGTTGACGATCTGCAGCTTGGCGCCTTCCTCGAACGGGTGCTGCTTGAAACACAACAGGTAGAGGATGCAGCCCAGGGCCTGCGCGGGACAAGACAAATTAGGGATGGATGGATTTTGAAGCTTGCGACATGTCATGTGACTGGCCATGATAGCTTTTAGCTTAGTTAGCATCCTTCTGTTGCCCACCTCCTCCAGAAGGATGCTAACTAAGCTAAAAGCTATGATGGCTTTTATGATGGCTATGATGCTAACTAGCTTTTAGCTTAGTTAGCATCCTTCTGTTGCCCACCTCCTCCAGAAGGATGCTAACTAAGCTAAAAGCTATGATGGCCAGTCCCTCCCACCCCCTCCAGCCCGCCCTGACAGCACTTGGTAGCTCCTTCAGCCAGAGACTGTTACACCCGCGCTGCAAGAAGGAGAGATACCGACGCTCGTTTCTACCAACTGCTGTCAGGCTGCTGAATAAAAATAACAACAATAATAATAATAATTGAATGATGTGAAAAACAATTGTAAATAGCACTGCGCTTTGTATTTATATTGCACTTAATTGAATGGTGTTTGTTTGTTCTTTCTTATTTTTACCCACATTCTTGCTGCTGGAGGCTGTAAATTTCCCCAGTGTGGGACGAATAAAGGATATCTTATCTTATCTTATCTTATGTTGAGGGCTGGCTCTGTGGACATGGTGCTGCTCCGTCAAGCAAGTGAAATACGGGTATCCGTCCAAACAGTGGCTTCGGCTAGTGTTTGGCTGAGCTAATTTGACGCAATTAATTTCAAAACGGCAGTTCTGACCCAAATGTCTTGCTTTTCATTGATGGGGTAGTTGGAGTACAGGTCGATCATTTCCGGAGTCCGGTATGCTGGAGTGGTGTTCCTTGTAATCTTTAAATCGAGAGACACAGACACACAGAAAAACACAGCAAGAGGTTTGTAAGAATTTCGTCTCAGCGAGCGTCGGGGTCTTCTCTTTTGTCTCCATAAACTACATGTGGGGGGACCTTGGATGTGCCATATGTAAAAACATCACCATCATGGCCCCCTTCCAATCAACAGAGTGGATTGGGACAATGCTAACAGTAGGTAGTGACACGTAGCAAAAATGCCAACATGGAAAGAGGAAGCACTGAATTAGCTCAACACTTGAATGGTTTAAATTGATTGAGAAATATGGCGGGAGGAACGAGACCGAAAATGGTCTCTGATAAATAACAACAGTAAAAAGTTGGAACAAATTTGGGAAATGTGACGACTTGAAATGTGAGAAATAGTTTTGCAGGTGGAAGTTTGAATGGTCTGAATCGAATAAGAAATGTGGAAGGATGAGCTTCATTTAGAACATTTCTCAATTGATTGGGAAAGTGTAATTGCAGTGTTGTTATTTTGAATGCTCGATGCGCCCACAATACCGGTTTTAAGAGGGGCAAATGAGAAGCGCAAATGCGATGGTGCAATAAAAGCACCATTATATACGGTACACGCAGATGGCCGCGATTAGCGTGACTGATTTGCGCGGTAGCAAGTCGACAAACAATCTTGGGGGGGGGCGCATCTCAATGGAGGCCAAAGCCGGAGAAAACATCCTGGACTGCCAGCTAGATTATTCAATCAAAAGCGTCTGGTGTTTGTCAATGTCATTTCTCCTGCGGAGGCAGTAATGAAGGGGCGGGGCTTAATGGTCATTTAATGGGAGTTTAAGCCGCTAATGACCTTATCAGGTCATTTTGTTTAGATTTTCAAAACTTTAAATTGATCGAGTTTTTTTGTTACAACTTTTATTTTAATTGTAAAAGTTTGAATATCAATAACAAATTCAATCAATCACATAAACACATTTTTTGCAATGTTGCATGAACTCAAGTTCCCGTGAACATATTAATTGTTAGTAGGTAGCCAGAATGTTATATCACAAAATAGATTTGAAGTTGATCATTCCAATAATTACATTTCCTGTGTATAATTACCCTTTACAATATAAATTTCCCCATTGTGGGACAAATAAAGGATATCTTATCTTATCTTAAAAATTATTTACAAAAAATATTTAGCAAAACGACAATAAAGGACAGATCATGCAGCCATGCATGGATTGAATTAAATTTGATCACAAGTTCGATGAATAAAACATATTTTATGACATCAATACTTATTCATTAATCATATTTTAAGTAATTAAAATGAAGTACAATAAACTGCATTAGAGCATGATAAAATATGAAGTACATATTTACTTACATGGATTTTTTAAAAAAACAATTATATATGTCATTCTGAATAAAATAAAAATGAAAAACAAAATAGTCACAATATGTGCATGAAATGTATTAACAATTTAAGGCTGGATTAATTTTTTTTTATACATTGCCGCCCCACCCCCACCCCAATCCAGCATTGCTGCCTTTTTCTGTTAGCTTCAGCTTGATCCGGGCTGCCGCTTTGCCCTTTGTCTCACAATGCGTTTTTAGTTTTTGTTTTTATTCACATCATCCTCAAAACACAAGTGTCAATTGATTGAATTGCGAGCGCACGTACCTCGTCCTCCACCATGGACCTCTTCTGTGCTGACCAGCTGTAATCGGGGTAATGCGCCACGCTGGTGGCGCTGCCAAAGTCACACAGTTTGATGGTGCCTTGGTTACTAATCAGCAGGTTCTCAATCTG
Organism: Hippocampus zosterae; assembly: GCF_025434085.1. Classification (NCBI taxonomy): domain Eukaryota; kingdom Metazoa; phylum Chordata; class Actinopteri; order Syngnathiformes; family Syngnathidae; genus Hippocampus; species Hippocampus zosterae. The sequence continues at coordinate 1,753,622 of NC_067456.1, read as the reverse complement.
CAAGCGAAGAGATAGCAGCACAGCGCCCGGCTTAAAACTTCCGCCGGCTGCACGTCGACAATTGCGTACGTGTACTGCAAGGCTGTCAAAATGAAGTGAATGACTGCATTGGGCAAATCTTACGACTGCTTATGTACATGTGATGTCTTTGGGTTTTCGCAGTCATTAAAATAAATATTATGGAGGCATTGTGAATCCAATTTTGAGGAAGAAAAATGTATTGAATTGGGGCTGTCACTCCCAAATAATCGGATACCATGAACACAATCAATAAATGAATCTGTATTTCAATAAACAATATCAAATGTGCAGAAATGATGTGGTTCTTGTGGCCCACCTTGAGGTCTCTGTGTATAACGTGGGGCTTCTGTTTGTGCAGGTGCTGCACGGCGCGGCACGTCTGGTAGAAAACCTTCAGCACCGTGTCGCAGGAGACGGGGGCGCGCTGCTCCACCCGCCGCATGAAATCCACCAGCTGGCCTGAGGGCGAGAGGAAACATTTGCGGGGTCCACATCGTCCTTGCCGCGTTTTGTGTCTGTGTCATGTATGCAAAGCAGCGACACGCAAATGACTGACTGTATGTGGCATGTACTACCCCCTACAGGACTGAAGTGGAAAAGCGCCATTCTGTGGTTCCTTGACTTCAAAATTCAAACTAAACTTTTTTGCTTTGACTTGCAAGAAATTTGAATTTTGTTTATTTATTTGAATCCAAGTGCTAAACACAAACACTTTTTTTTCCCATCACAAGCAGCACTTTGTGAACATTTTTTGGAAATGATTGCCACTCTCAGCTGAAGTTTTTTGTCAACAAAGACAATGACGCGTTTTGTATTCAAAACTATCATCAAGCCTTCGGATATCCGCCAGCTTAATGCTAACGTGCGACACAAAAATGCCATAGACAGGCTCACGGATTCATCATCGATGTTGCGTTGGTTGTAGCAACATTTTAAACAGAAATGGCGCAGCAACACATGTAGAAAGTGAATTCTTTTTTTAAAACTTTTTGGCACATTACAATAAGACAAAGACATTCAAACAACCATGAAAAACAATCAATAGTTGCTGATTTTCTGTGTTGCTTATTTAAATATGAATCGATCAAACGATTTGCCTGTAATTCAGATCTTTGTTGTTTTAACTGGTAGGAGAGTAAAAAAAAATGTTTTTCATTCATTCTACATTTTTTAATTGACTGTCTGATAAACTGGTTACCAAAATATTACTCCGCTAAATATCAGCCTAAAAAATATCCATGTATCGATCGAGCCCTAAACATGACGGCATCTTAAGGAGCCGTTGTGGCTATCTTCTCTGTGTATGTATGCGATACTGCCCCCAGGCGGCCAAGGCCCGCACATAAGAAGGAGCACAACGTGGGCGGCGCAACAGATCGATGGTGTTACCATTCAATTCAACCAGGAAGGAAAAGCTGTAGTAAAACGCCCGAGTGAGCAAACAGGAAGTGGGTGAAGGTTCAGCCACCATCGAGTCAACCACAAAGTCACGACTCAGCGCTAAATACGTGTCGCAGCCATGAATTTACCTTTGCAGAGTTCAGTGAGGATGAGGAACTCGGCCTGACCCGTGTCCGACTCCTCCTTGCCGATCGAGGCGGCAGAGCAAAACTGGACCACGTTGGGATGTCCCGACAGCTTTTTCTGCAAAGACGTTGTGAGCAGGAAAGTTTTTGAACAAAATATATGAAAAATTCCTATTTTCAAAATTCGGTAGCAGGGTGTTGCCTACCATGAAGCAAACCTCCTGGATTATTTCCTTGTTCTTCTCATCCTCGTTAGACAAAAGTCGCTGGAGCAGAACCAAAAAGCAGAATTTAATGTGCGGCGCTCACAAGGTATAAAAACGGAGTAAGTAAAAATGAAATGATGGAAGGCTTGTATTCAACAAGTTTCCCCTGACCTTGAGAGCGTAGTCTTTGCCACTGCTGATGTCTTGGGCTTCGTAGACAAAGGCGAAGCCACCTGAGGGAAAACACATTGTTCACCATTCTTCCCACCTTCTTCTTACCGATTGCGTCAACTCCCTTGCCTTGGTTTTATTTCTTATCAGCATGTTGTCATGTTACTTTATTTCTTTTCATTATCGTTCATTTTCTGACATGTTGTAGAGCAAACCAGTAAGTGGATCACCATTAATATTTGTTTGTGCATCTCATGCGCAGTCAATTTGAAATAGTGTCTTGTATTTGGATGGAGGGATGGAAATTTCAACAGGTTTTTAAAAAATGTGATGAGTGAATTAATCGACATAATCAATACATTCATAATTTTTTCTAAAATTGGTGTTAGCTGCAACCCTAGTGCTGATTGTGACTCAATTATTCTTTGGCTTACATCTTATAGTCACTCAGTTGGATTTATCGCATTTTTAAAACATGTTCTCCACCCTCTGATTTTAAGCCCCCACCCCAAAATACCGCTTTGTTGCTTTAGTTCTTATTACTCAATGTTTGTCCTTCTTTCTCGCTGATGACTTATTTTCCTCCCTGCACTACTGCTGGTTATTTGGTTCTCTCCACTTCTTTATTACTTTATCTCTGACTGTTACTTCTTTGTGTTTATCTAGCCAAGGGATGGACAACTTCAAAGCCCCCGGTGTGGGGGGGGGGGTGTCCATCAGCTCTACTGTTGGCATAGGACCACACACACTTCGTAACAGCAGCCGTATGCCCGCGGGATGCCAGTTGCCCCTCCCTGACCTAGCCGATAAAGGTCTTCTTCACAGATGACATGTCCATTCTTTGGACCTTTGACGGCATCCTCAAAAAAGTTTATAATTGGATATAGATATAAATAGTGACAAAGCCCAACTTTTATCTACACAATTCAACACAGTTACTTGGCACACAAATTTCACGAGATGGTGTCCAAAGTAACTCTTGTTCTGACCCAAGTACCAACATGTTGAATCGTTACGTTGTGCATCGAAAAACAGGTGAATTCGCGAATACCGAGGCGTGAATACAACTTCACTTTGCAGACAGCTTAATCTTCCTGTAAAATCATCATCATCATCACCATCATTCATCATCGTCATCATGAGTTCCAGGTGCCCTTTTTGAAAACATAGCAGAAATTCGTTTAGCGATAAATATAAATTTTGATAAATATAACTGTCATTGACAATTGTCATTGTCAACTGGATAAATGTTAGCAAGTTAGCTTCCCAACTGCTAGTTAGCGCAATTCCACAGTGACTGTCACTAAACATGAACCTGTCGCCCTTTTACCTTCCGCAATCACCCGCTTGATCCGTAGTTTCATGTCGCCCAGCTCAACCATCTGTCCCACAAAGTCGTTCTGGTCCCGGCTCGCCGCTCCGACCGAGCCGGGCCCGGCGAGGAAATCCAACGCCGATTGGAACAGCGACATTTTTTGTCCAATTTGTTTTTCAGTCTGATTCGTTTCCTTCTTTGAAGGCGCACCAAAATGCCGGCCGGGGATGGCTGGGGGTTGGGGGGGCGTTGGTGACGGGGGTCCGAGCAGACTTGTTTGTAGTTCTCTTAGAAGAGTTGAAAACCAGCTGACATTTTCTTCCGATTGTCGAAATGACGACGAAGGCCGTAGCCATCACTTCATTCTCGCTCGACCTTATTTCCGGGATGGCTGGTGACGACACAGCACGAGTTGATCACGTGAGAAGGTCCGGCGTTGACTTCCGGGACAAACTGAACGTCACGATCATGTTTGTAGAAGAAAAAAAAACTGCATATTATTTTTTTCTTTAATTCCCCAAGAGTTTTGTTTTTATTAAAATGTAAATTAATCTTTTCTTGTAACGTGTAAGTGTACGTGTGGTAAGTAACGTTAAAAATATATAAATATGAATAAACATGAACATTCGACGTGTTTTCTGACCAATAAAGCTCTTGCAGATTCACTTTTGCATATTGAATTGAATTGAATTGAATACAACTTTATTGTGCTGTACGTATGTGTAACATTTCTTCCCTTTCAACATAAAACAAGACAAGAGGAGCCGCTGCGGGTGTCCGCGCCGCCATCAAAAGAAAAGTTAACAAAAAAAAGACAAAATAAGCCAAGACAACACATGAGACACAGACAATCGTGCAATCTTAACCACTTTCCTGCATACACTTTGTTATCTGAAGCAGTTATAGATGAAACAGGAACGAATCAAAGTGTCCTTTTCATCAGTGGATCAAAAACGTCATGCTGCAATGTGTACACGTCTGCTACAAGCTAAGCTTGAAAGCAACAAGAATATATTTTTTCAAATATATGTATATATGTTTTTTGTTGTTTTACGTTTGCCTCGTAAAAAAAGAACATTAATGCTGTATTCGATGAAAGTGGGAAATCTAAGTTTTCCCACTCAGATTGTCCCAGTTCAAAGCGTGGAAACACCAAAGATGGCTGATTCTGATCAATTTTTGTTGTTCTGGTTCATCACAGCACATTTTGATACCAGCAAACATCTTCATAATTTCTAATACTTTTACAACTAAAGGCATATGTTTTTTGACAGCATTTCATTCATTTCAAAGACAAAGAAGAACAATGGCTGGTGGATAATAGGAAGGAGTTCTTTGAATTGTCATTGCAAATGCAAGAGTTTAGTACAGTACGTGTTGTGAAGAGGCGACTTCTGTTTTTTTTAAATTTTTATTTGTATTTTTTATTTTATTTATTTTTTTTTGCCGAACCGTGGTCTCTCGTGGCCAAAACTATTCACGGCCTCGAAACGCCTTAGTGCACTGTGATGTTTGGGTCGCAACATCACAGTGATATTTATTTGAAAAAAGTCAGCGAGAGAGAAGCCCGGCCCGACCCGACCCGAAGCAATGATTGACATTTTAGGCTTTAGGGTTGGGCTCGGGCGATTTGGTAGTCCAATGGTTAGCACGTCGACTTCACAGTGCAGAGGTTCAATTCCAGCTTCGGCCTCCCTGTGTGGAGTTTGCATGTTCTCCCCGCGCCTGCGTGGGTTTTCTCCGGGTGCTCCGGTTTCCTCCCACATTCCAAAAAAAAAAAATGCATGGCAGGCTGATTGAACGCTCTAAATTGTCCCTAGGTGTGAATGTGAGCGTGGATGGTTGTTTGTCTCTGTGTGCCCTGCGATTGGCTGGCAACCGAATCAGGGTGTCCCTTGCCTACTGCCCGAAGACAGCTGGGATAGGCTCCAGCGCCCCCCCGCATGATGTGCTCATGCGCATTAAGCTGTTGGGGCAGCTATTAGCCGAGGTTGACAGGTATGCAATGCCGACTTCAACCGATGTTAATGTGAGTGAATGGTCTTCTTGTCTATCGGTGCCCGGCGACCGGTTCAGGGTGTACCCCGCCCCAAGCCGGATGGGGTAGCTGCCACCCAGGACCCTCATGAGGCACAGCAAATGGCTCGATGGATGTTTACAAGAGATTTCTTTAGGATTTGATGATCAGGTCATCAGCCAGCTCTGAAGCAGCATGTGAACGTTCTTGATTATTTGAATCAGGTGTGTTGCACTTGGGAGAGCTGGAAACAGGCAGGACAGCGGCGAAGAGCTCCAATTTGATTGAAACCAGTCGCAATGAAGAGTTGACTAGATGTCGGAAATGAAGAAAGTTACAGATGTCTCAAATGTCTTTTTTTTACGAGGGCAATGTGATTTTCAGACAGCGGCAACAAATACGCAGTCTGGCTGTGACTGGCGAGGAGGGCGTTTTCACAAAGCAGAACGCAATGAGGCGGCTTTAGCCTCTTGTCTCCTGATTGGGCACACCCCTCTAACGTAACACCCTCCTCACTCTCTGCGGGGAAGCAGCCCCTCAGCCTCCTCCCTCTCCTCCCCAAAACATGAAGCCATCTCTCGGCCGATATGGAACCAGCCCAGATGGCCAATCACAGCCCGGCGGGTTGGGCGGCGTGCGCGCGCAAACTGGGGGTAGGGGGACGGACGTTCAAGATCTCGATGTCCGCCGGCGACCTGTAGTACACATTTCAAAGAAAGGTCATATGCATAAAAACAAGTTGTATAAAATTAAAAACGGATCTGGTATCTTATTGCTTTCATATCTTACTATACTTATACTATACTTATGATATTAGTGTGATATGTAACATGTCACCTACCTGAAGAAATTCCATTTTTATTGAATGAAATATATATATATATATTTTCACATGGCGAAATAAACAAGCTCACTGTATTCCGAGCGAATTAATTAATGCCCCTATATAGTGTTCACCTATTGGATGGCAATGTGCGTTTAAGATTGCACTGGACTGGTCAAATTTAGATAATAACATAGAAATCCATATGAAATTCATTGCATTCATTTGCTATGTGCAAATTGTAAGTCTCATGATAGCGCTTGTATAGTGTGTGTGTGTGTATATCTATATCTATATCTATATCTATATCTATATCTATATCTATATCTAGATCTAGATATAGATATAGATATAGATATAGATATAGATATAGATATACACACACACACACACACACACACACACACATATACATTCATACACACACACACGGGCACGCACGCATGCACACACGTATACACAAACACAAAGCGACTCCAAGTCTGGAAAACCCCGAAAAATCTCCAGAAAAGGCTACATTATATGATCTCTACGGAAAATGGGTAGAAATGTGGGGGGAAAAAAATCCCTCAAAAATCGTAAAATACCCCCAAATCATCTTTCTGATCAGGCACCTGGGTGGCCGAATGAGCCAGAGGCGGGGCCTCTGGCGTTAAAACGCCCTTTTTTGTGACGTCACTTCACACATGGGCATGTCTTGTACCTCTTCGCCAACCCCGCGGAAACACTTCATTGACAGCCGAAACACACGCGCGAGCTTCCCACTGGAGTACACGGACGAGCCGGATAGCTGACTGTTAGCTTAGCTTGTAGTCTTCAGCCAGAGCGAGCGAGGTGTCGTCAAGTGAAGGCCGGACAAGGACGCCAACATGTCCAAAGACAAGAGCGACACAATCATGGAGGCGGGCGATAAGGTGCTGTGGTACCCGCACTCCAAGAGGGACACGCGGATGGACCAGTTCAGGCGGCAGGTGAACCGCGAGCACGGGCTCGACCTGGGTGAGTCGCTGGCTCTGTGGATCTCATTTTGTTCAGGGGCTTCAATTTAGCTTTCATCGTTGTGGGATTACTGGCTGCAATAAAGTAGGACAAGTGAGCGCTGAGGCGGTGCACCTCCGCCAAGGCCGGTCAGTGGCAATGTAAAAGAACACGTTATCCACCGCCGCTGAAACAGACAAGCGCCTTTTATTAAACAAAATCAAAGGAAAGCGGATGCAAAATAAAGGGAAAATGATCCGTTGTTGTTTCAAATTGTCACCATCATCTACGTATACACGGATTTTTTTTCAAATATTGAAAGATATTCGCATTTATACCTGTTTTAGAATTCAAGCAATTTTAATGGAGGTTAATCAATTATACACAGATTTTCTCAATTCAGTGGCCCCACCAGTCCCAAGCCCCCTTGAAAAGCACAGATGCACGGTACTTTATATTACATCTTTTGGTTGCCAAGGAACCACGTTGAGGTGAAGAGAGGAGCATCTCTGTCAACCAAACAAATGCTTTTCAACTGTAAACAGTGTGTGACGTCAGGAGCTAAAGTTGGAGGTTAGCATGTAGCGTTATCATTCACCAGACCTTTGTAAGTGCCAAGGTGTTTCTTGGCTGTTTTCAGTCGCCGTGAAAAGGCTTCGATGATGCGGGGCTGATTTGCTGTTTGACGCAAGTTTGTGTGTTTGTGTCTCTGACTGCAAGTCAACTACGGGGACTTATACCAGTGGTCGGTGGACTGCTATGCCGATTTCTGGTCGCACGTGTGGAGATTCTGCGGGGTGGTTAGCTCCAAACCCTACCACCAGGTAAGTGGTGCTCAATTTGTCCGAAAAAAAAACAACAACAAAACGAGTTGAGTTTTTTCCCCCCCCTCCATGTCAACCTCTGGGGCAAGACGAGGGGATGTCGTTGATATTTGTCCAATGTGAGCAAGAGAAGCCCTTTAAGACTTTTTGTAATTAAGGGCTATAGAAATAAATTTGACTTGACACAAAATTCAGCTATTGCAGCTTGCCACATTTAGATAAAACAATAATAGTGGGCATCGAAAGCTGTGGGGGTGGGGGGGGGGGACATGTCTTGTGACAAGGTGTGTTCTTTGTATAATTGCTTTCAAATGACCAGTGTGCGTGTCTGTCTGTGTGCATTTGTGTGTATGTCGCTTTTTGTGTATTTGTGTCAAACATGTTTGTGTGTGTGTGTGTGTGTGTGTGTGTGTGTATGTTCCTTTTCCTGCGTGTGTGTGTGTGTGTCCTTGTGTTTATCGCTATCTGTTGTGTCTCTGTCCATATTTGTGCATCCATGCGACACGCGTCTCTGCCTATGTGCTGGCGTGTGTGGACTCCAGGTTGTGGACGTATCCAAGCGTATTTCGGACGTTCCAGAGTGGTTTTTAGGCGCTCGCCTCAACTTTGCAGAGAACCTGCTCAAACATGCCGAGCAGGACAAAGTTGCTCTTTATGCTGCAAGTGAGTACGCTGCGCATGCACGCGCACACACACACACAAACACACTGAAGAGACACACTTCATAAGAAAGGGCCGTGTCAAAATGGATGGCCAAAACTTGTAATTACCGTACATAGCCAGCCATCATGACGTTGTTTTGATAGTTATTATTATTCATTCATTCATTCATCTTCCGAACCGCTTGATCCTCACAAGGGTCGCGGGGGGTGCTGGAGCCTATCCCAGCTGTCTCCGGGCAGTAGGCAGGGGACACCCTGAATCGGTTGCCAGCCAATCGCAGGGCACACAGAGACGAACAACCATTCACACTCACACCTAGGGACAATTTAGAGTGTTCAATCAGCCTGCCATGCATATTTTTGGAATGTGGGAGGAAACCGGAGCACCCGGAGAAAACCCACGCAGGCCCGGGGAGAACATGCAAACTCCACACAGGGAGGCCGGAGCTGGAATCGAACCCGGTACCTCTGCACTGTGAAGCCGACGTGCTAACCACTGGACCATCATGACATTGTTTTGATAATTATTATTATTATTTTTTGTCTTTATATGTTATTTTTAGTACAACGTTCCCTTGGATATTTGCAATTCACAATGTATAAATGTACAATCTTTTGTAATTTTGATGCCATTTTTATATTGCATATTTGTTTTTTGTTTAGTTTTTCAAATCCTCTTCTCCACACAAGGGTCACGGACATGCTGGAGCCTATCCCAGCTGTCTTCAAGTAGTCTTCAGAGACACCCTGAACCGGTTGCCAACCAATCGCAGGGCACACATAGATAAACAACCATCCGCGCTCACCCGCACACCTAGGGACAATTTAGAGTGTTCCATTAACCTGCCCACCCGTGTTTTGGGAATGAGGGAGGAAACCATTGTACCCGGAGAAAACCCACGTTTTGACATTGCTTTTAGGCACCGCGATCGATGTACGTCACCTTCATTACATTACGTCGCTCTGCAAATGAATAGGCGTGTGTGCGCGTGGTGTGTGGGTGTGCTTGCGTGCGGGCCGACAAAAGATAGCCTGTGCTAGCATATTCCCTGTGGAGTCCTAATCTGATTATGGTTCCATATTTTGGCTGCTGTTACCCACCAGTGGCGTCTTGCTGTATGCGTTTGTTGATATCGGATATACTGGTCCTGTATGGCACTTGGTATCGGATCAATAGCGGTGTAATTATGTTTGCACTTAAAAAAAATATGTGGAAATATTTATTTGAACTTAAAAAAAAAAAAAAGAAGTATTTTTTTTTCCCAGCTGAGGCTAACGAGGAGATCGTGAAAGTCACGTTCCGGGAGCTGAGGCGTGATGTGGCGTTGTTTGCCGCTGCCATGAGGAAGATGGGCGTCCGCACTGGAGACAGAGTCGTGGGTGAGTTTCCAGAATGCTAATGCTAAAAAAATAAAACAACAAACAAACAACAAAAAAACCATCACGCAAATCCAGGAGAGGATGACTGCGGAATACTCGTGGTCTAAACAAACACGGCGTCCTTTTGGATGCGGACTTTAATATTTGTGAAGGGCGGATTTCACTGCCTGGCTTGATGCATCCGGTACCAAAAGAAAGCTGCATCCTGCACCACCAGTGAGCAAATACCATAAATGCCACGTCCACGCAAAATCAAGGATAAGAATGGGAGAATTAGACAAAATTAAACAAATCCATAAAAAGGGTGCATGTAAAATTGAATTTATTTTAGAATTATAATATTGTGTTTTTAAAATGTGCCACTGAGTGACTCATTCATTTAAAGCCTTGACCTCACCCTGACTTGAAACCCTACTTTCGTTGTCTAAAATCTTAACCAGACTCATAACACAACTTTTTAAAAAAAATATGAACCATGGCTTCAAACCCTCATTTGAAACCATACTTTAAAAATCCTCTTCCGTACAATTTTCTTCGCCAATGATCACTTGTCCTCTGGCAGAAAACCTACGCTAATGTCAGAAGAGAAATGAATGAAGCAATGTCTGCAATGCCCTTGTCCCTCCCGATCACTACAGAGAAGATATTTTATGAGCACTCAGCTGATGAGCTAGCACACATGCCCGCCTTGCCCTCGCACACGAGGTTGCTTGCTCTGTTAATTGTGTCAGTAAATCGTTTATGACTGCACATAGCAGAGTGGTGCCATTTTCATTCCATTCGGCGGCACTTCGCTGGCACCTTTTGATAAGATCAAGACGCCCCCCATCTTAGCTTGACTTGATTGAGCTTCACCTTCTTGATTACATCCGCCAAGCGAAACAAACAAACAAAAAAACCCAAAAACAGATTTAAAGGGATAAAAAAATCATTTGAAAACCCATGACTTGAAACTCGACTTTTTCGAGGAGGTCTTTGACATTTTAAAATGTCATCTGCTTCGTATGCAGTGAAAATATATGAGTAATACCACAATCCTATTGAGTTTTTGTTGCTTGATATTAATTTCAGGCTGTTGTGTTAATGTGCGCGTATGCTGGTAGGCTACCTTCCCAACGGCATCCACGCGGTGGAAGCCATGTTGGCAGTGGCCAGCATCGGAGCCATTTGGAGCTCCACGTCAGTCGACTTTGGGGTCAATGTAAGCAAGTATCTTGTTTTTACTCATTTGTGTTTTAACCAACGAAAGGTGTGGAAATATGATCGTGCATAAAAAAATATATATGGTCGATAACAAGGTAAAGAAAGCTCAAATAGAATTTTTTTCCCTTGCTGTATTTCTGAGCTTTAAAGTGCAGCTCATGTCTTTTGTGGTGTTGTAGCGCCTCCCCTGGACAAGTGTGGCACAACAAATGCAATACAGACGCAAGGAGAAAAACTCATGCCAAAAAGTGTACTTAAGTAATGTGCTGCTACGAATGAAATAAAAGTCAAAAGTCATTAATTACTTGAGTAAGCGTTAATAATTGTTTTCTTGCTCATTTTCTGATCAGAGCAAAATCTGAATTTACACATGCAGGTTTTATTTTAATTTGCTCAGCTAATTTTTTTCTTTTTACTTGAGTCGTTTGAAACACCTAAGCTTTCTTTAAAAACCTCATTTGACTTTGGACCCTTGCTTGAAACCGTACCTTCCTCTTTGTGGTGTTGTCAGGGCGTTCTGGACCGGTTCTCGCAAATCCAGCCCAAGCTGTTGCTGTCTGTCGCCGCTGTGGTTTACAACGGGAAAACTCACGACCACATGGAGAAGCTCACCTGCGTCGTCAAAGGTTAGGAAACCCCGAATCCTGATCCGAAACCAACCCCAATGACAACTTGAAACCCGACTTTAAAATCTTTTTTTCATCCCAAAAACAGGGTTAAAAGCCTTTTTTGCCTGACTCATAATTGTAACTCCAACTTGAAAGGATGTATCAAACCCCTATTTCTACCTTGAAGCACGTTGTTGAAACCCTAATCCTTACGAGAAACCCTAAACCAGTCTCGAAACAGTAAATACTTTGCTTTGGAACACTCAAGAAAAAATGTGGACAAAAACTATAACCCTTCAAACTCTAGTTTTAAACCCTTACCCTGTCCTCAAATCTGAATGAATCTGAATTTAGAACCCAAACAATCCCAGCCCTGTCTTAAAACCAGACTTTGAATCATTAGCTAACTATGGTTTGATACCCTAATTTGAAAACTTAAACCTTATGTTATGTTGGCTTGAAACCCGAACCTTAATTTCAAACTCTACTTCAAAGTCCTAAATGTGGAAACTAAATCGGAGTTTGAAGCAGAAACCTCAACCCTTGTTAAAACCCTTACCCAGACTTGAAACGCTAGCCCGAGCTTGGAACCGCAATTTTCCCCCTTGGAGACCCTAATTTGAAGCCTCAGCCCTTATTTAATTAAAACCCTTACCCAGGCTCAAAACCCAAACTCTTTACTGTATTTCGGTGTCAAAACCAAGTCAATAGATTCCCACACTTTTCTGTGGGAATCTTGCCAGACTCTACTTTTGTGTGGCGAACAAAAATACCCAAAGTGCGTACGTGTGCGTGTGTCTGTCCCATAGGCCTTCCTGACCTGCAGAAGGTGGTCGTGATTCCATACGCTCGCGACAAACAACACGTCGACCTCTCCAAAATCCCCAACAGGTATGCTCACAAATAATGGCATAGATCGTAACATTTATGCTAATTTCTCTTTGCCTCTTTCTGGTGTTTCACAGTACACATTAGCATTAAGCTAGTGGACTTTGCTCACAAGAAATGATTGAACATTTTGGTGATGTGTACCTGGGAGGGGAGGGATGAGGGGTATAAAGTAAGAGTTGTTTTTAGGTTTATTACTACTGTCACATCAGTGCTAGTTCCCTTTAGCCGGTCAATGGCGTTTTACATTATATGTTAGCGTTAAGCTATCAACCTTTTGTTATGATGACATTTGGGTGAACACTTGAGTGTGTTAATTGATACTGCTTTGGTCTCTTTTTTTTTTTGTACCGTGACATCTCCGTTAAATTCCGTTAGCCCTCTCAATGCTGTTTAGCATTGTAGTTTGCATTAAGGCAGCAGACTTTTTTATGTTTGAAAATTTCCCTTTTGGCATTTTGGCAATTTGATATCCACTGTTTAATTTTCTTTTGTTTCATGTGTGTCACTTTCAAAATGAACCTCAACTGGCAATAACAAATAACTTGAAGCTAGCACACTTGGCATCTTTTTAGAAAAACGTGCAAGCGAGTCTTTTCCCTCCCTCACCCCCTCCGTCAAAGTGATGTCGTACGATCGTCTCCCATTGGTTGAAAGCGTGAAAAACAGGTTTATATATATCTGAGGTTTTTATTAATGTTGTTCTGTCCAGTGTGTTTATCGACGACTTCCTGGCATCCGGTCGTGGCGATGGCGATCATCTCCCCCAGCTGGAGTTTGAGCAGCTGCCCTTCAGCCACCCGCTTTTCATTATGTACTCATCAGGAACCACCGGAGCTCCCAAGTGCATGGTCCACTCGGCTGGGGTGAGAAGAACGCTAGCGGGCTCTACACGGAGAGCAAAACACACACTCTGGCTTGAGACCTCAGCCGTGGCTTCAAACCCTATTTTGAAACCTCACAGCGTTGGAGCTTCTAGTTTAACTTCTATGGAAACATTCCCGTCATTGTCTCATTTTCCACCAGAGGGCAGCAGAGTTCCATCAGCATATTGGAGGAGGGTTGAGCGACTGACTGGCAGTATAGCCCAGGCTCGCCACACACAGACTCATTTCAAAAGACCACCCCTTAAAGAAACCATGCCTATGACCTAAAATTATAACAAAAAAAACCCCAACAACTTGAAACATGAATTTAAAAAACCCTGACCCCAACTAAATCCTCTACAGTTTCCCCTCTCCTGTTTAGTTTTTTTCCGTCCCCTCAGCTCCACCCGCAGTTTCGTCCGTCATTTTGTGTAGGGCTCATCCTCGTCTTGCTCCATGCATAATTGGACAGTAACGGCACTGTCAAAACGTTTGGCCCTCAGCCAATTACAGGCTTTTTCCCGCCTTTGTCGCGGCTTTCATCAGGAAAAAAAACGCCAGATGAAAAGCGCCCGGCGGCCCGTGACGTCCAGCGGTGACGGCTGGTGACTGCGGCAGGAGGAAGAGGGGGAGGCCCTCTCAACATGTTTTTTTTTTGGTCCCTGTCGGGGTGGGAGTGGTGATGATGAAAAGCAGTGAGCGGGTTGCCAAATTAGTGGAGATCGCCAACAGACTGGCTGCAATAAAAAAAAAAACAAACGGCTAGTAAATAAGGACCAGAAACAACTTTGAACCCTAACCTTTTTTTGAATATGAAATTTCTAAATATGAAAAATTAATTGTGTGTGTGTGTGTGTGTGTGTGTGCGCGCAGGGCACCCTAATCCAGCACCTTAAAGAACACATCCTCCACGGCAACATGAGCAGCAGTGACGTCATCATCTACTACACTACCGTAGGTTGCCACGACGACCGGTCTTGATTGACATTGTGTTGCTCTTACCGCCGTAACGAAGTGCGTGTGCGTGCCTGCGTGTTGGCAGACGGGCTGGATGATGTGGAACTGGCTGGTGTCGTCGCTGGCGGTGGGCGCCTCGGTGGTCCTGTATGACGGCTCGCCGCTCATCCCGACCCCCAACGTCCTCTGGAACTTGACCGAGACACTGGGGTGAGCAATCCGGCGGTCACATGACCTGGAATGTTGCTTGAATGTGTGACGTGTCAGCCGAAAAAAAATGTGGTAAATTGATAGATGCGGTGGCCTACCCTGGCTTGTAAACCTTACCCAGGCTTGGCAACTTTATTTGAAATTCTCACCGTACCCAGGCATAAAATCTTAATTGGACACCCTAACCCTTGTTTAAAACTCAAAACCTTGTTGGAAGCCCAACTTTGAAACATTAGACCTTTGTAAAACTTTGTAAAAAAATTGAAACCCTAACCTAACCCTTTTAATCTCATGACGAAAACTGATTGGCAGCCTTAATCCTGGTTTGGAAACCTAACCAGACCTGAGACCATAATTTGAAATTCTAACTCGGGTCTGAAACCCTACCCTTTATTTGAAACCCTACCTGTTGTACCAAACCCTAATGACTTGAAACCCAACCATGAAATCCTAACCCTTCTTAGAAACAGAACGCTTATTACAAACCCTAATTTGAAACCTTACCCAGGGTTTGAAGCTCTAACCCCATCTTGAAACCTCCTCATGAATCCCAAACATAAATTTGAAATTGTTACTCTGGTTCGAAACCCTGCACTGAAACTCTTGACACCCTAATTTGAAACCCTACCTCTGTCTTGAAATCCCATTCTCAACCCCCGGTGTGTAACAAGACAAGGCAAGACCAAACTACCGGTTGTCAGTGTCTCGTCGCTCGCACAAGAGTACTCGCGCTACAAGTAAAAGTACAGATACTTGTTGGGGGCGGGGGTGGGATAATGATTCAGCGGCTATATTTGTGAAAGATCTGCGTAGGACTCAATTGCGTGCTATCTAGCTATGCCTCCACCCCAAAAATGCATTGTAATCTCAAATACAGCATGCCTGCTTTAGAGCGCCTCGTTGTCAGCTGCGAGTGCGTCTAAATAAAAGTAAAAAAAGAATACAAGTTAAAAGTCAACAGGGAAACATATGGTCCAGAAAAGTAAGTAAAGCACAGGGAACATGAAATCTCTCAGGGAGTTCAGTAACAGAGTATTTGGACTTGGTCCCACCGAGCGGTGGGAATTGTTGAAATACGAGGTGAGGCGTGACCAGGACGCGTTCACCGGAGCGTCGGGCAGAGAAAGACGAAGGGAAAACAAAAAAAAAACAAAAAAACCAATCGGGCGCATCGACTTCGGTGCCAAGCAAACAATGACAATTCAAAGATAACGCCGCTCGCTCTTGCGTAAGATCTGCTTTGATTAACCGCAGCAGCTTTTATCGCTATGGTAACCACCAATGTGACCCCCCCCCCCACACCTCCTACCTCCACAGACACACAAAAAAAGTAGACGAGAGATACGTGGACTCGGGAGTGATGGGATTGACTCTGTAGGTTCAAATCAATCCATTTTCATCTGAGTCGTTGATGGGGGGGTGAGAGTGCGCGGGTCGCCACGAGTTATATCGCAAAGTGAAATAAAGTCGGAAGGGAACACAATCCGTTCAGGGTCACGGGATTAAGCATCCTGCCGTTCAGCCGTGGAAAACTTTCCCATTTGGCTGTGTCAATTCCCCAGAAATTGCTTTCGTCGAGCCACTTTGGGAGGATTGGAATAATTCAGCCTCCCGAGTCAGTTTTGGGTGGCTCTATGACAGGCATGTCCAAAGTCCGGCCCGCGGGCCAAATCCGGCCCGCGGTCGAATTTCATCCGGCCCTCGGCCCCCGTCATAAAATCAGTGCCGTCTGGCCCGCAGGTTGGGCGCAATGGAACACGTGTTGCATTGACTGAGGTCTCGTAGACTGGTGAGTGATGTTTCATAGAGTACTGCTTCCCTCTAGTGGCTAAATGAGTAATAACATTCACTAAATGAGTAATAGCATTTAGACACTAGAGGGCATCACTCCGTGTTTATATTGACTGATATGTCATATTTCAAATTCCTGTTTCAAATGAACCAAAAGAAATTCTTAAGATTGTTGAAATTAAAATAAAAATGGAAACGTGAAACAGACTGGCTTACTAAAATTTGTTGAACAATATTGTTGTTCAATGTAAAGAATGTCAGCCAAGGTCGGCCCCCCCGACATTTTACCACATAAAATCTGGCCCCCTTGGCAAAAAGTCTGGACACCCCTGCTCTATGGGATTTGGTAGGCACGGCTATCGTTAAGTAGACCCACAAAAAAAAGGTCTCAAGGAGCCATGACAGAAAAACATGTCTTGTGTGACGTAGCTCCCGTCATGACGGTTTTATGTCAAAGATGCTACCATCAACACGTGTGGCCAAAAAGAATCTGCAAGTAGCCGTAAATGCCAATTATCGGACGTGAAAAGGCGAGTGGACCAGCGGAAGACCAAAAGCCCGGAAGCTTCACTGTGAGTTTAAGCAGGCTCTGACAGATTTAGCCCCCAATTAAGTGCTCCAACCTCCCTTCGCAGGACCAGGGTGTAAAAAAAATGTTCTTGTCAGCCTCTCCCACAGGGCTTTACCCACCCCCCCACTCCCCGTTGGCGGCGGTGCGATGTGGGAAATGTGTCTGCACCCTAATTGGTTAAAAAAAAAAAAAAAGGAACATTTCCCACTTTAAAGCTCGTATCTGTCATGGTGCAATGGTGGCAGCTTCTCTGTCTGCGGCCATTTTGGCCGAAAAGTACACGCACACCTGCGGCTCCTGTCGTTAAAGTTCTGGCATCGCCGTAATCAATTAAAGCAGCAGCAGGTCGCGAGCGATCGTCGCACGATCCAATGAATGCATATTTCCTGCTGAGATGTGAAAGGAGCTCATTAGTCAGCAATTTTCTTTCTTTTTTTGTTTTTTTTTTTGACCTGACACGTGTCAGAAAGACGCCGGCGTTCTATCGCTGACGGCAACGGGCCATTTGGAGCGCGCCTTTTAAAGCATCACAAATTTGCTGACCGCAGCGCACATTTTAGTCAGGGTTGGGGAGCTGAGATGACACCGTCTCGATGGCACTGTGGTAGGGGTGACACAATCCTCAAAAATTCAAAAATTCCAACCTAGGGGGAAAAAAAACCCGAGTGTCTATTTTTTTTTAAAGCTTATTCTAAGTGTTGAAGACCTGACAAGGATAAAAAATGACTCAGAAAACATTTCCATGGGTTCTTCAAAGATAAAATCCTCTCTTTGCAACATAAAATATTAGATAAGCATGCTTTATCCTGCGTAGGTCCTCAAAAATCCTCAGGCCACGCCTGGAATGACATTTTTGTGCGACACAGCCATTTGAGGGCCATTCCCAGAAGTCAGGGTTGCAAATGAGGGTTCCCAAGCCAGGGTAATGAAGCTTCAAACTCGGGTATCCAACCTGAGATCAAGTCATGTTTTGGGTTTCATACTAAGATCTCAAATCCAGAGTTTGGTTGACCGTTCATGTGTTCACTGCGTGACCGATATTACAATGTACCCCCCCCCCCTGAATGACTATTTTCCTCCCTTCTCCAGCATCAGCATCTTTGGCACTGGCGCCAAATGGCTGTCGGTGCTGCAGGAGAGGAACCTGAAGCCTGGTTAGTGACACGCACGCACGCACACCCGCACGCACATAAGTTGCCTTCTGTGACGGTGTCAGAAGTGGGATGCCAAACTGTGTTATGACCAGTCGAAGTCCCATCACGGAATGAGGCTGCGTGCAGAAGGCACCAGTCGGGGTCTGCGCTTCCGTCATTACAGTGAGAAGGAAGGATTGTGTGTCGACTGGCTCTTTGTATTGGGACGTTTCTCTCACAGCTAACCATCCCACTTCTGACACCACGCATGTCAGCAGTCGTCAGGCCAACCTTCTTCCTGCCTCTTCCCAGCCGTAGGCCCATTTCGTGATCGCCACATCCCCCTTTCTGCAATTTCTCCCGCTTCGGGCTCCAATTGCCTTTCTTGCGCCAGGCTCTATAACAGGGGTGTCCAAACTTTTTGCCAAGGGGGCCAGATTTTATGTGGTAAAATGTCGGGGGGGCCGACCTTGGCTGACATTCCTTACATTGAACAACAATATTGTTCAACAAATTTTAGTAAGCCAGTCTGTTTCACATTTCCATTTTTATTTTAATTTCAACAATCTTAAGAATTTCTTTTGGTTCATTTGAAACAGGTATATCACATGCAACTGCTTATTCACTTGACTTTTTCTTAAACGGAAGTCTCCTGAGTGCAAATTGATTGATTTGAAACATAAAATGTATCACCATGACTTTTCAATAGTCACAAAACCTTTGACTCGAACAACAGGGAAATGAACAAGCAATACACATATCCACAACTGCAAGGATCATTTGAAATATGACATATCAGTCAATATAAACACGGAGTGATGTCTTGTTAACTCGTGAGTGATGCCCCCTAGTGTCTAAATGCTATTACTCATTTAGTGAATGCTATTACTCATTTAGCCACTAGAGGGAAGCAGTACTCTATGAAACATCACTCACCAGTCTACGAGACCTCAGTCAATGCAACACGTGTTCCATTGCGCCCAACCTGCGGGCCAGACGGCACTGGTTTTATGACGGGGGCCGAGGGCCGGATGAAATTCGACCGCGGGCTGGATTTGGCCCGCGGGCCGGACTTTGGACATGCCTGCTCCATAACATGCCGCGTAGATGATGTCATACTACTTCCACACACATCCCCATTTCTGA
The DNA here is from genome assembly GCF_025434085.1 of Hippocampus zosterae. Taxonomy (NCBI): domain Eukaryota; kingdom Metazoa; phylum Chordata; class Actinopteri; order Syngnathiformes; family Syngnathidae; genus Hippocampus; species Hippocampus zosterae. The sequence continues at coordinate 1,734,326 of NC_067456.1, read as the reverse complement.
CACCAGACCTGAAAATGAAAATGTTCATCTCGCTTGTTAATCTAGCGCAACTCAACCCACCCGCATCAAGAGGCACCGGTGAATCATTACGCCCCCGACAATTTATGTAACCAATTTGCCGCGTTTATGCAGATTTTTATTTATTCCCCCCCCCCCCTCGGGCCAAAACAAGGGCAACGGTGCAGCCGTTTGCAGAGAACGAGGACGGCGTGTCAGGCTCGGCGGAGGTCGGGGGTGGGGGGGGGGTACGGTCGTAAGATTAGCGGGGCGGCTAATAAGCGCCGACACGGCTCCCATTACGAGCTCGGGCCACTTTTCCCCATCTCGGGAGAGCCGCAACACTAAAAGCAATTAGTCGGCGCTCCCGGTGACTTGTGTGAAGAAGCGTAACGGGCCCCTTTTATGCTGGTGATTGAGTGTCGAGCACGGCAAACTGTTGCGCTCGCCGCCGCGTAAACGGCCGAAAAGATATTAGTCGGCCCGGCCGCTCGCCGTCATCATCGTCGTTGTTAGCGTTGTCATGTCCATCTGCTCTTATTGTTCAAACGCAAATTTATTGGCGCTGTTTCACCGTCGACTGCTGTCAACTGCTGCCTGTGGGCGCGTGTTAGTGCAGTGTGTGCCTGTTTGTGTAGTTACTTGTGTGTGTGTGTGTGTTTGTGTTTTGGTGTATGCATGCATGTGTGTGTTGAGATTCCTCTCCAGTGGACAACACACCCTCGTGCTTGTGTTTTTCTTTGCACGGGGCTCAGCAAAGAAAATGTATCTATCTATCTATCTATCTATCTATCTATCTATCTATCTATCTATCTATCTATCTATCTATCTATCTAGCTATCTAGCTATCTAGCTATCTAGCTATCTAGCTATCTAGCTATCTAGCTATCTAGCTATCTAGCTATCTAGCTATCTGTCTATCTGTCTATCTGTCTATCTGCTAGCTATATATCTAGCTAGCTAGCTAGCTATATAGCTAGCTAGCTATATATCTATCTATCTAGCTAGCTAGCTAGCTATATATCTATCTAGCTAGCTAGCTAGCTATCTATCTATCTCTATCTAGCTAGCTAGCTATATATCTATCTCTATCTAGCTAGCTAGCTATATATCTATCTCTATCTAGCTAGCTAGCTATATATCTATCTAGCTAGCTAGCTAGCTAGCTATCTATCTATCTAGCTAGCTAGCTATCTATTAATTTATACATTTTTTTCGTCAGCCAACCCTCTGTTTTTTTGTGGCAAACACTGGTCTCTCAACATCTCGCGGAATAAGAAATATTCAATAGCTATTTCTAGTTTGTTACTGTAGTTTTGTAAACATAGAATGTCGTTTTTTTTCTGAAAATGCTTTTTTTTTTTCAATTAAAATTTTCGTTCTTTTCTTCATTTCCTGAACCTTGGCACGCACACGTTTTTTTATTGGCACATGCCATCTTTTATGTCACACAAAAGAGCGCCAACAGCTGCGTACAATTCTTGCCGCGCACTGATCCCCCGCCGTGCGGGTGAAGACTGTTTCTGTGGCCGTTCCATTTCAAACAAAACCATTCTGTGGAGCGAATTACCTGCATAAAACTGAGTGCATCATATTTTGACCTACTGTATTGTATTTGTTTGAATAGGTTCTTATAGGTGACTTCAAATTATGCAGGTGGGGGAAGAAAAAAAAACACCAAAGCATTTGTTTATTTATTGTGGTTGTTGACACTTAAAATATTAAACTTACTAATTAAATAACATGAAAATAATTTCATTTAAATTAAATATCTTTTTTTTTTGGTCCTTCATTTGTGTCTACACTGGACATGAAAAAATGTGATCTTGGCTTTTCCCAGTTATAAACACAGCGCATATATAATATATATTTTCCGTTTTTCTCTTTTATCCCCGCTTCAGCCGAAACCCACAACCTTCAGTCTCTACACACCATCCTGTCGACGGGTTCCCCTCTCAAGCCCCAAAGCTACGACTACGTGTACCGCTGCATCAAAAGCGACGTCCTGCTGGGCTCCATCTCGGGTGATTATTTATTTATTATTATTTTGAATGTTTTCTCTCTTTTATTCCCTTACGAGTGGCTCCGCACACATGAGCTTACAAAAAAAAAAAAAAAGGGGATTGACACATAAAGGGAAAAATGTATAGGATGTACATTTTTGCACACGGCCACCCACAGAGTCCCTTTCAGCCCATTGTTGTGTTGACAGGGCGGCAGAATGCTATCTGTCGCTCTCTGTGAGCTCTGAAACGTTTAACATTTACTGACTGACACATTAGGCACACACACACACACACACGCACACATTCAGTGGAGGAGGCGTGAATAGACGGGCAGTCAAAGGCTTTTACACATCCATAAATAGATTTTCGCTTCACCCCAAATACTAGAGGGAGCCATGTTTTTACGCTTTATTTTATAGCAGATAGTTTTTATGAATTCCAACCCCCGGCGTGAGTTTCACTCAGCAACATGAAAACGGCAAGTTATTCGGATTCATAAGAGTGGAGGGGGGAAAAAAACGCATTACAGACCTGGAATCTTGACGACCACGGTTGTCCAAAATTCTTGAAAAACTATTTGCACATAGACTTTGCAATGTTATTGCGAAACATAGTCTTTGAAGTGAACATCAGTACGACGTTTACGGCAGGAATGGAACATGTGGCGGAAAAAATGATAATTCGTAAAGATAAAAAAAAAAGAATTGACTGTTGGTGTTTTCAGAGACCCCCAAAAAGCTTTTGATCCTGTAGATCCCAGTATGTCAATGGAAAAATTATAGAGCTATGGTACAAAGGGTTTGTCACATAAATGGTTGAAAAGCTATCTAGATGACACAAATAAGTATGCACAGCTGAACAATTTAAAGTCAAACGAGTTGAAGATAATGCATGGGGTTCCCCAAGGGTCAATACTCGGCCCTATGATCTTTGCTGTGCCTCTAAACTTAACAAAAAAATAAAAATAATTCCAGTCCGGAGAAAACCTTGCGGCTTCTGAATATATTTTTTAAAAAAATGGTTTGACACTAATCAATTTGGAAATTAAACCAAATGATATAATCTTCGGTACCAGACATATTAAACACCAAGTCAAACTAATCGTCAATTAAATTGAAATAGCAAGAGGAAATTAAAAGCACATTTCTTAGAGTTATTAAAAAAAAGAGAAATTATGTTGGAAAGTAACAACCAATTCAGGGACGTTTTTGCCATTTCAGAGGCTTCCTCGAATGATTTTAAAATTCAGCCCCCCAAAGCCTGAAATTTGGTAGGTGTGTCTATCATGAGTAGACCTACAAAAAAAAAGTCTCAACCAATGCCTGAAACGACACCCAAAATGTCTGCCATTCTGGATTTAAAGTGGCCATTTTGGGTTGGATTCGCCCGTAACTTTATTTCGCTGAGTGTTCGGCCTTGGCAGAGGACTGACCTACTAGCTCCATACACACTCATCCCCATGTCCATTTTCACCCAACAGTGAGCCGCACCCTGTTTGCTTTCCCTCCTCGTTGTCAAGGGCAACAAGCAAGCTGCAATGATATTGACTGCCAGCCCACCTAACCTTGACCCCTGAGGCTATGACTGTGTGTGTGTGTGTGTGTCAGGATTTATCCCTGACATATGTGGCCGCCCGGTGGTCACTGTGACATATGCGAGGGGACCCCTTTGCCCATTTCACCCTGACAACCCATCCTCTCTGTTCAAGTGTGTGTGTGTAGCAGTGTGTGCCTGTCTGCAAGTGCGAAATCACTTCAGCAGGTGATGTGAGACCCCCATGGCTTCTCCATGGGCGATTTTAACACTTTGACCGCTGGGTGGGTGCGCATCCTGATTCAAGACGGTCTGACTCGCCATATGCCACTCCCTCGCTCGGCTCTTGTCTCGTTCTGTGTCAGATTGCTCTTGTTTTGGAAAATTCTCTTCCCAAAGTCTATTTAACTTAAAATCAGGTCTAGCGTGAGGAGACCCGCAAAAAAAAGTCTCAAGAAAACCCTGCCTGGAAAGAAACAGGAAATCTGCCATGTTAGATCAAAGTGGCCAGAAGTTGGCGCCACCTTTCCACGTATGCCACGGCCAATGTACGTCTTCTATGAAGTTTCATAGAAGCCGTTTTACTCGTCACGTGCGCCATCTGTGAGTCTGCTAATCGTAACCAGTAGAATACTGCAAAGACCGTATCTTGGGTCCTGATCGTCACCTCCGTCAGAGGCTCTCTCACATGAGAAGCGTTGAGATAAAAATATATATGCGGGATTGAGATAAATGTCGTATGCACGGGGTTCCCCAAGGGTCAATACTCGGCCCTAAACTATTAATACTCTCCGTCAATGATCTTTGCTGTGCCTCTAAACTTAACAAAAACTAAAAATAAGTCCAGTCCGGAGAAAATCTTGCGGCTTCTAAATATATATTTTTTAAAATGGTTTGACACTAATCAATTTGGAAATTAAAATTAAAACAAATGATGATTTTATAATGACTGATTTTACGTTTTACTCCTCACGTGTGCCATCTGTGAGTCTGCTAATCGTAACCAGTAGAATACTGCAAAGACCGTATCTCGGGTCCTGATCGTCACCTCCGTCAGAGGCTCTCTCACATGAGAAGCGTTGAGATAAAAATATATATGCGGGATTGAGATAAATGTCGTATGCACGGGGTTCCCCAAGGGTCAATACTCGGCCCTAAACTATTAATACTCTCCGTCAATGATCTTTGCTGTGCCTCTAAACTTAACAAAAACTAAAAATAAGTCCAGTCCGGAGAAAATCTTGCGGCTTCTAAATATATATTTTTTAAAATGGTTTGACACTAATCAATTTGGAAATTAAAATTAAAACAAATGATGATTTTATAATGACTGATTTTACGTTTTACCAGTAGTTCGTAACCAGTAGAATACTGCAAAAACCGTATCTTGGGTCCTGATCGTCACCTCCGTCAGAGGCTCTCTCACATGAGAAGCGTTGAGATAAAAATATATAAATGCGGGATTGAGATAAATGTCGTATGCGAGTATCTGACGCATTCCATACTTTCGCCAAAGAACGCAACAGTGCCTAAAATACACTTTGCGCGCTCGCCCATACAAGTCAGCACCATAATGAAATAATTGCGCATCTTCCCACTCCCGAGCTTGCGCGTTTAATCAGAAGTTTTTCTCCGGACCCCCGTGGGATCTCATTAAAGCTCGCTACGAGAGCCCGATATAATAAAAGCGTGAGGCCCAGGGATTGATGAGAAGAAGAAGAAGAAAAGATAGATAGATAGGAAGCCAGGAAGGGCAGAGAGCAGCAAACAAGATGGATGACGCCGGCTGCCATGCATAGGTAGACGCGGAACAATGGCAAGAAAGGAGATGAATGGGAGGCGACGGGAACACCGCATTATTGGAAAGCACAAAGAGAAAAAGCGGGGGGGGGGGACGCCCCCGAAGCCATTTTCACTCAGCAGCACAAAATGCCGATCATCATTAGAGTCTCCAAAAGACATACCCGAAAAGACGCCATTTTAATTTGAAGTGGCCATTTAAGGGTCCATCCATCCATTATCTACCGCTTTTCCGGGTCGGGTCACGGGGTCAGCAGGTTGAGCAGGGAAACGCGGACTTCCCTCTCCCCAACCACTTCTTCTAGCACTTCCCGGGGGATCCTGAGGCGTTCCCATAGTCTCTCCAGCGTGTCCTGGGTCGTCCATTTAAGGGTCATTTGGGCTATTTCCAATGGGCCCCACCTACAAAGACCAACTTGAGTTTTCAAGATTGAAGTGCGCATCCCTGTTTTACTTGGAGCCAAATACCAAATGTTGCTCTAATGAGTAGACCCTCCAAATAAGTCTCAAGAAGCCGTGACCCTGCAAGGTCCACTTGCGGGGGTCCCGTCAAAGCCAAACGGCGATGATTGAGTCCAAATTTGAAGCCTCACTCGTCATTCACCAATTACTGTGAAAACATTCATTCATTCATTCATCTTCCGAGCCGCTTGATCCTCACTAGGGTTGCGGGAGGTGCTGGAGCCCATCCCAGCTGTCTTCGGGCAGTAGGCGGGGGACACCCTGAATCGGTTGCTAGCCAATCGCAGGGCACACAGAAACGAACAACCATTCGCACACCTAGGGACAATTTAGAGTGTTCAATGGAATGTGGGAGTTAAACCGGAGCACCCGGAGAAAACCCACACAGGCCCGGGGAGAACATGCAAACTCCACACAGGGAGGCCGGAGCTGGAATCGAACCCGGTAACTCTGCACTGTGAAGTCGACGTGCTAACCACTGGACTACCGGGCCACCTGTGAAAACATATCTTTAAAAAATATATATATATATTTTTTGGGTCCACAGGCGGCACTGACATCGTGTCCTGTTTCATGGGTCAGAACCCAACAGTTCCGGTGTATCGTGGCGAGATCCAGACACGAAACCTGGGCATGGCCGTGGAAGCATGGAATTTGGAGGGTAAGAATGAGGAGCGCGCCCGCGGCGGCGGGTGAACAAGCAGACGATTGTTTACCGGGGCCTGCCTCAAAAAAGTTCACCTTGGGCAAGGAGCTGTCACAACATTGTTCTCCCGAGTGGACTCTTTTAATCCAAGAGTAATTAGGCGAAACATCCCCGGGGTAACCTCGGTTGAAACAAAACGTAAGCCAATTTTTTATTAAGAGTTTTTATCCAGCTTTCAACCCTTCCTGTGTGTATGTTTTTTTCTTTTTTTTTCTCCCCACATTGAAGGCAATCCCTAAGTCCCCTCCTGGCCAGTGAATCATTTAAACACACTTTTTAGTGGGGAAAGAGCTCGCTAAGCTCCTCCAACACCATCCTGAGGGGGAAGGGACTGCGGGATATTCCACCAGGTGTGTGTGTGTTTAGTGTATGTGTGTGTTATGGGTTGTTTAGGTAAGCCAGTTTGGGGAGAAAGTGGCGAGCTGGTGTGCTTGAAACCCATCCCGTGCCAGCCCACGCATTTCTGGAACGACGACAACAGCAGCAAGTACCACAAAGCCTACTTCTCCACCTTCCCGGGTCAGTGAAAAGTTGGGGCGGCGGGGGGGGCACACTTTCCTACTGGACACCTCGTTTTGGGTTTTGAAAAAGTGGCTCAGTGGGTTTGGGAATTCACTCAAGTCATTTGTAGGATCATTGAAAATTATGAAATGGGGAGAAAAGACCATTGACCGGAAGGCTAATACAAAAAAAAAAAAAAAAATCTAAGGAAAAAAATTGGAAATAAAAACAATTATTTTTTTGAAACATCAAAGACACACAAACATTCTATTTGCAGAAAATACTAATATAATATTAGTATTAATACTAATATTATTTATTAAATAATATGATTAAATATTATTTATTAAATAAATATATTAAATATGATTAAATATTATTTAATACTAAATATTATTTATTAATACTATATTAATAAATATTAATTAAAAGCGCCAAAAATATTGTGCCAGTCCGGTCCAGTGTCGCACTTACGAATCAAGAAAAAACTGCCGAGTACAAAAAAGGCCTGCCCTCTATCAGCATGTATTGTATTGTATTGTATCTGTCAAATTGATGCTCAATATTGATTTTGACCACTATTCAAGAACACCAAAGATATGTCCTCTTTACATTTCTGCGCTTAACTGAAAAACAAAATGGAGTTAACCCGCGCTAGTCCCGACGGCCTCATTGAACCGTCCGACTTGCCACTTTACAAGACTGACAATTTGTGTGGTGCGTTGGTGTTTGTAGGCGTCTGGGCCCATGGCGACTACTGCAAAATCAATCCCAAGACGGGAGGCATCGTCATGCTTGGCAGGAGGTCAGTAAAACGCGCCGGCTGCTCCTTTGCAGGCCGTTCGTGCGACTTTGAACCCGATAACCAAAGCCGCTGGTGAACTCTTGTTGCATTTTTTTGTTCGGCGCAATGTTGAGAGACCCAAATTCTAACCTGAAATGATCCTCCGCTGAATCTCTAACCCCAAACATGCAAGTGACATTTTTAGTTTAGATTTTATTTCAACCTTAAACTATGCTTTATACCATTTTTCTATACTCAAAAATGATGAAAAAAATGGAATAAAAAAAAATTTACCAAAAAAATGCTACAAAAATATTTTTGAAACACTGTAGAAATATTTTTCTATATTCATATTACAACTCCACAGGTTGTAAATATGCATTACTAATGAGAATAGAAAAATATTCAAAGAAATCATTTCAATTAATCAAATGTGTAAGAACATTCCTTAAGAAAGAAAATATTCATCATGACATAAAATCATTTCTCTATTCTACTCGATGGCACATACAAAAATAGATGCAAGGAGATATGAAGAAATAATTCAAAATAATTTAAGTTATAAAAAATATTAGAAAGTTATAAAGCAAATATTGCAAAAAGAATACACAAATATCACAAGAAATACAAAATTACTAGATAGGAAAAAACAACCGTTTATATATATATGTACAGTATATATAGACAGATAGAAAAACTATCAGATGACATGTAAAATGCAGCGATTACAAAACGTTGGTTCACGAAAACAATGGCCGCTTGTCTTGACGCCATCCTCGGCTTCTCTTCCAAACCAATTGATGGTCTTCTTTGTGTATTTCTTGTGCAGCGACGGGACGTTGAACCCCAACGGCGTTCGCTTCGGCAGTTCGGAGATCTACAACATCGGTGAGCCCCAAAGGAATCGCTGACCAAGTTGATTGATTGAAAAAAAAAAAAAAGACGCAAGCCAATCACAACAACTACGTGAAATGTTGAGATGAAAACGTGCGGAAATTAAGAACAGTTCCAAGTATCGGTGAGTGTTAACTCAAAAATTTCAGACTTCTCCTTGTAAACAAAATATCACTGTCAGGAAAAGCCTACAAGAACAGCAAGACTTTGTTTGGGGTTAGTAACTGTAGCTAAGTCACATTAATTAATGTGATAATTAAACATTAATTAACATAATAAATTAATAAACATAATAAAAATGTAAAAGCAAGTAGCAAGTAACTGTATCTCCGAAACCAAAATAAACGAAACACATCCATGTCAGGAAAAGCCCACTAGAACAACTGAACTTTATTGATGTTTCACCAGAGGTAAATCAGAGAGCCTTGAAGTGGCAGCAGGTGATGATCTCAGTTATTGTTACTTACCACCCCCCCACCCCAACTTTGTTTTCTTTCAATGAAGTTGCACAGATTAGGTCACAATAATGGGGCTGGGGGAGAATGTCCGGAAATGCTTCTCATTTTTGGGCCATGTGGAGAGGGGTGTGTAGACTTTTGCTAGCTGCAAAAAAACAACAACAAAAAACAATAAAGTTGTGTCTTTTGCACGCATGGCAGTGGAGGCCTTTGAGGAGGTATCGGACAGCCTGTGCGTGCCTCAGTACAACGCCGACGGCGAGGAGAGGGTGGTCCTCTTCCTCAAGATGGCGCCCGGGAAGCCCTTCAGCGGCCAACTGGTGGCAGACGTGAAGGCGGCTGTCCGGAAGGCGCTCTCCGCCCGACACGTGCCCGCCGTCCTGCTGCAGATCGCCGACATTCCCGTGAGTGCAAAGTCAATTTTTCCATTCATCACATTTGAAGAAACGGTCAAAAATTGATCACAAAATGATGAATCATTCTCGTAGACATGTCCTTTGTTTTTTTTGTCTTTGCCGGTTAACATCACACGTGAACATTCGGCATTCATTTAAATTTTATTTCGGTATGATTCTTTGGCTGTATCGGAGAAAAAAAAGTCGATTTGTAATTTTGTTTTCCCTTTTCCAAATTTTGCCTTGCACTTGAAAATACGGCATAATTACATCACAAAAACTAACACTAAAACCAAGTATTTTCTCCCAAATAAAAACCCGATCTAAAAATCGAAAAAAAATACGAAACCCGAATGGAAAAATCCCAATTTATGATCTCCTTTAGTGACAACACAGCCATCGTGTAATTTGCGTTCTTCTCATCGTGGTTGTTTAGTACACGCTGAGCGGTAAGAAAGTGGAGGTGGCCGTCAAGCAAGTGCTGGCGGGCCGCGAGGTTTCTCAGCGAGGGGCTTTCTCCAACCCCGACTCTCTGGACCTCTACAAGAACATTCCGGAACTGCAAAACTTCTGAGCCACAAGGGAAGTGGCCAAAGAGAACAAAAGACTATTGCCTTTAGCTGCTCGAATGACCGGAGAACAGCGAACAACAGCCGTCGCCGTCGCCGCCAACACAAGGAGGAGGTACTCTTAGCTTTGCCGTTAGCATTAGCATGAGCACTTTGGTTTAACATCAGCTGTCATTTTATCACATGCTTGAACTCCCAAAACTGCGGAATGCAAAAAAAACAACAACACAAAACAAAATCGCATCAAACATTCGAACTTTAATTCTTACTGTTGCTGTCCCGAGACATATGGACACACGTCTAGCGGATTTTGTAATTTTTTTTAAACATTATATAAATGAACGCAGTGTGACTTTGGTAATTGGTTCCATGAACCAGGGAGGTACACGCTCAGCTTGCGTCAACAAAACAAAAAGCGTGTACATATTTGTGTCCAAAGTACGACGATGTGAACATAAATTTTATTTTATTTTTTTGTCCATTCCATTGCAGACGTGTCGGTCAACTCCAACCTCAGGCATTTCTTGCATTTTTATTTTCGAGAATCGTTGCAACGCTTGGGACAAAATACATTTTCTAGAAATAATTACGGATTATTAATGTTGTTCTTGTGCATATTGTCAGTGACAAAATATTTATAATGACCGCAATACATCATCAATGTCCAAAATAAAAAAAAAAAATGAATGGAAAAAAAAATACTTGAATAAAAGTGTGTTTATTTTTGATGGATATGATGTTTATTTAATCCACGGTAATTCTTTTTGTGGACTTCCATTGAATACATTGTTGAAACTGATTTAGATTTAGATTTTAGATTTAGATTTAGAAGACATATTTAAGTATTTGTTTCATTTCATTCAAATTTATAGCGGCTACTTAAATCATGACTATTTAAGTTGATAATACAAATATACCACGTTTGTAATACGTACGTTTAAGTCTTGGAATCATTTAAAAACCTTCTCAGTACAACCGAAAAATGTCATGTATTCAAATTGACCATATTTTTCAAAATATGCAATTCAAATGCATTAGTTGTAATTGGATGCATTTAAATGGATATTTTTCTCTTTTTTTTAATGCATAAAAAATGTCATGATTAATATAAGTATTTGCTTGATAAGTTTGGTCCTGGAAGGTTGACAAGAACATAAGTTGTGTCTGAAAGGACCTTGACAGCTTTTTCTCTCCTCGTCTTCTCCATGTCTCTGAATGGCGACATTTTGTGTGCGTGCGTGCATGTGTGATTGCCAGCCACTCATTTTGATTGACATGCGATTTGCCTTCAAGCGAGCTCTGAGAAACTCCCACTAACCTTTAGAAGCCCGGGCGCTAACACCTGTCAATCACCAAGGGGAAAAAGGACTTTGGGAAAGAAGAAAAAAAAACTGTTCAATGTGTACTTTGGGATGTTTGCATTTTGTTTCGCAAGGCAACAAATTAAAGGAGCTCGCGATGAAAGTGTCGCGATGGAATAACGCACTTTTATGAGGGTATGAAATTGTACAATAATGACTAATGACGCCTCGGGAAATCGAGAGGCTCGTTGAGCGCCCTCATTACGCCGCCATTGGAAGACAAACTGAGCACTTTAACGCGCTGGCTGTTTTGGGAATCGCTATACTTTATTGTAAGTTGGCCGGTTTTGAGTACTGTTAGTTAGTCTTCGTAGTTAGTAGAGGTTATACATGATATCATTTCATTGTCCAATGTATCAAAATTCCTTAATCGTTTCAGCCCTTGGGTCAAGTGTATGTGTGTAAAATCCCTACATAGTCCACTCAATACAAATCGCTACGTAGCATTTTGAGACGACTTCCATGAATCGTTTTTCCCTTAGTCAACTATGTAAAAATTATTTTGTGGTCATTCGGGAGTACAGTCACAAGTTTGTTTGTTTTTTTTAGCGGTAACTACCTAGCTAACTTGGTAGTCACTAAATTAGTTTGTTACTGTAGCTAGCGAGTTTGTTAGTGTACCAGATAGCTAACTAGCGGATTAATTTCTTATAGTATGGTAGCTAGCTGTTGTAAATCTAGTGTTTGTTGTTTTGTGAGATTAAAGAAGTTTAGTTATTATCAATTTTTATACATTTTTCTTTATTTTTTTTGCTCTAGCGAACGGTTTGGGCCATTTTTTGGGGGGGGGGGTTGTTTGGGCTCTTCTTTGCTTGTCAGATAGCTAATTTGTACGTTTTTCTTTTATACAGTTACTTGCTGTTGCTAGTTTTTGTGGGTTTATTTTTTGGGTTTCATTTGCTAAGTAGGTTGCTAGCTTGAAAGCCTATTTGGGTGGTTAATTTGCTAGCTAGTAACTGGAGGTAGCTAAATAACATGATAATGAGAGCAATAGAGTTTAGTCAGTATGTGATTAGATGGCTTGTAACATGGTGATGGTGGGCACATCTCTAGAATTGGTCTGTAATGATGTTACAGAGGAAATAAAACTGTATTTCATAACAAATCCAGCCCCTAAAATGATACATTTACTTTCAATTGACTATTTACTATACATTAATGGGTTTAAAACATTTTGAGTTTTTTTAATAGTTATCATGAATTTTGTTTTATAGAAGATAACAGTGTATTTATTACAAATATGTCTATAAAGAACTGAAAAAAAACCTATTTGTTTTTATGTTATCCATTGGAACTTTTAGATCTGAAAAATACAACTTCACAAATATTATAATTAACCTATTAAAACTCCACGATAACCCTTGTTTTTTTTTTAAACCAATTCCTCGTGTCAATCACGTCTTTCTTTTTATGGATTATGTCTCAGCGGGAGGCAACACCTCACACTCCCACCGTCACAGTTTGATTTTTGTCCTGTTTGCGTCGACACGTTAGCCAACTGTCAAAACCACAAAGTTGACTCTTGCAAGTATATATATCTATATCTATATGTATAGCTATAGATATATATCTCCATTGGCATTGAGATATCAAAGCCAATTGAAACGAATTAGGTTGGACGAGCCAACTAGTTAATTAGTTGGTCAGCACAATCTAATATGTTTTTACCTACAAGTGGTCAACAGCAAGCGCTGTTGCTGTTTGTCAGTGTGTGAACTCGATTGATTTTGGAGTGTGAGTGTGTGTGTGTGTGCGAGGGGGGGGGGGGTTGACTATTTTCAACGCGTTTATTCAAACAAAACGTTTGTCCTTGATGGAATCAAATCCTCTGCCTGCTCTATTTACTTCTTATGACTTCTCCTTACTTACTTCAAGTACTTTCCCACGCTCGCACTCCATTAGCGCGCTAACGCATCGATCCGCGCGCACGCACGCACGCACACAAACGCACACCGATATGAGCTGGGCTTCCCCTCTTGCTATTGACCCACTGACTATCTTACTGTCTCCACTGTCTTACTGTTTATTGTGCATGTGAAATTGCTCCATGTACAGCACTTTGTATGCAGCGATGGCTGTTTGAAAGTGCTCGAGAAATACTCTTGACTTGACTTGACTGACTAAAATGAAATAAATGAAATGTATTATTATTATTATTATTATAAACTAAATAGACTAAATTTGCTCACTCCAGTGTCTACACACAAACAGACACACACACAAATACAAAGTTGTTTGTGTGGTCTGTCCTTGCGTGACCTCTCGTTTCGTCCACTAATGTAGGCTCACCGGTCACTTCATTAGGTACACACCCTAATCCCATCCAACACACAAACAAGTTTTGAATGACAGTGTCCGAGAAGGATGAATGTGAAATAACGAAACCATTTCAATTGTATTTCTTTCTTTTCAACTTGTATTGTTTGCCGGTGTTTGTGGAAATCATTTACAAGATCTTTGATTTTGTTATTTTGCGAAAGAAATCAAAATATCCAGCGGCAAAACGGTATACAACAGATATCTTGAGAATATGATCATTGACAAGACGGCATTTGTATTTCAGTTATCCCTTGTAACTTTTTTCATATCGGAATAATACACTTCCACAAATATTTTATTCTATATTTTCATGGGACAAGACAAAATGAATGACACTTTACAAAGTTGTAGCTTTTCAAATGGTGTACATTTACCACTGCCATCAAGGTCTAAACTGCTGGCAAAAAAGTGAGTACACTCCGAGGTGACAATGTCCAAATTGGGCCAAAACGCGATGTACTGACAGTTTTCCCCCATGATATTATCGATTCAAATATTTATAACAAAAAAAAAAAAACTAAAGTGATGGCTGTGCACACTTTAGTGAACTTGCAAAAGAAAAACAAACCCGCAACACACAACATGTGGTTGATTAAAAAAAAAAAACAGGCAGAATGGTAATAAGAATTGAATCCATACGTGATAATAACATCGGTGATCCCTCTTGTGGGAGTTTTCCCCCCACAAATGAGCTGCATAAATCATTAGCGCGTGCGCGTGCGGCGAAATATGTTGGCCATATTAATCCGCTCTGCGTTGTGGGAAGATTTTCACCCCGCCCATCTTGCGATATGAACGTGCATCACCTCTCCCGAGACCTTTTGTCGACCCAGCTCAGATGCTTTCTTCTCCCAACTTATTAACAATAACGCACCATAAACGATTGCGACGACACCGCTAAACTTGATTTTTAATTTGGCCAAATGAGTCTCTTATTACCGACTCAATTATTTTTGTCATTTAGAACACCTTTTATATTATTTGTAGAGGGGAAGTTTAAGTCCAAAACTTTCTTGATGGTTGGATTCATCGACGAATGTTTGCATTGTTAGCGCTGTCGGAGCTGTTCATATTTTTCAAGCTAGGATAGCAAATTTTACGCCACGTAAGGTCAAGATGAGAGCTGCTTATGATCTAGTTATTATTGTTATTAGTTACAATATGCTAGCATTAGCATTAGCGATGTATCCATTTGTGTTCATATTGTATTTAATTGAAAGATGTTTGTTGTTGTTTTTTTTTTCTCTTTCTCCTTTCTTCTTTCTACATACATTCTTGCTGCGGGAGGCTGTAAATTTCCCCATTGTGGGACGAGTAAAGGATATCTTATCTTATCTTATCTTAGGATGGGCACGTACCGATACGAGTTATCGGTATTAGGCAGATTCCTGCTTTGTGCGTGTGTGCGTGCTGAATAATGACTTTGCTGTTTATTTTCTAATTTGCGTCATATACACACACACACACACTCACGCACGGACACGCTCACGGTTTGATCCAGACCAGGAGTGCAACAGCTTGCTATGAATATTCAGTGAAGGTGTGCGTGCATGTGTGTGTGTGTGTGTGTGTGTGTGTGTGTATGCGTGCGCGTGTCAGTGTCTGTCTTTAGATTTGTGTAATCCTACTCAACAGGAAACATACACTCCTGGGACGGGACATTTTGTTTGCCGCGTGTGTGCGCACGTGCGCGCCTCAGGGATACACAAGGATGTGAATTAAGCAGGAAATGTGCGTCGCATCAACTACACACACACACACACACACAGATGTGAAGCATTTGGCTTGTAGCAGCTTGACAAAAACAAAAGACAATAACAGAGGAGACATGCTAACACATACGTGATGAATTCTAAGTGTGTGTGTGTGTGCATGTGTGTGTGGGTGTGTGTGTTTCGCAACTTGGACTCACACTGATAATGAAATTCTGCATGAAAAAATTGAGATTCTGCACTGAAAAAAGCAAAAATGATGCAGCAACCCAAAGCATACGACTGTTTCCCCAGCAAAAGAAGTTTAAAATGTACTTTGTGGACCAAAAAGTGACCCAAAACGTTTGTATTTCTTATTTATCGTGTGGGACGAATAAAGGATATCTTATCTTATCTTATGTCATGATGGCAAAATGACACGTGGGTCATATTCTATTTGATATCATACCACACAATCGAATTTTTGCTATTTAGCTTAACATGCTAAATGACTAAGAATGTATGTTAAACCGTCTAATTCTAATTTTTGAATGGTGGATCATCCATCCATCGTCATATTGTTGATATTCAGATGACACGCTAATGCTGGAAGTTTTGGTATTGTTTAGTTCACCATCATTTACTTGTTGTCATTTTTAAACAGAGTAAAATTGTTGTTCTGTGATGATTGCTAAAAGTGCTAATGCTGTTTCACCTTTGAATTTTTATGGGCCCCCTCAGACCCACCCCAAAAATCTTGCAAGGTGCAATCATGGAGCTAAAATGATGACGATGATGTCACGACATGGCCATTGATCAAAGCGCTTTAAAAAAAATACAGTTCATCGTATCTCTAATGCTAATAGCATTACTTGCTAATGCTATTCATTTTACGTTTTAGTTTTACCGATTATATAATTTTATTTTTTTTTTAGTCTGCTCAAACTAAGGATTTTCTTTTCCTTGAACATTTTTAAACAGACTCGAACCATCGGTCTAGCTATATGGTTTTGTTCCGCGTGTTCTTAGAGGTGGCAGCTTGACGGCCACAGCTGCGGAGGTTTAGCCGTTCTTTGCTGGAGGATTAGCGGAGACTTGGCGACGGCTGGCAGATGACGACAAATAATCAGCCCCCCCCAAAAAGCAATACAAAAAAGAGCCCTCTTATTTAGAAATGGCAAGTTTTAGCTGCAAAGTTTTTCCCCAACTTCTGGTGCGAGCTGTGTTAGCAGCATAGTTAGCATGACATAGCCTACTCACTTTTGGCACCCTAGCACTCTGCTAATATGTCAAATAATTCCTTTAAAAAAGGGGATAAGTAAAAAATCAATCAAAATAAATCAAAATGGGAATATAATAAATGTGTGTTAATAATTAAAAAAAATCATCAACACTATTTTGTATAGTTATGGAATGTAATTATAATATAAAATATATTATTACAAAATCTACAACTGTAAAGACGGGTCAAATGTATAAAAATATAAAAAAGCAAAACAGAATGATATAAAAATGTAAAAAATCGAATTGAGGTTATTGTAGACAATGTAAATAGTAAAATAAAATGGTAATTGAAATAATAAAAATCGATGAAATATTTTTAAAATGAATCAAAACTGCACAGGAGTAGTTACACATTTCCCTCCACTTTGCAGTTGTTGCATCTCGGATAATTGCGGTATCATTTTTTTTTTTAAACTTAATATGCTCGCTAAATTATTTTCTTTGTCTGCGTGGACACTGTCAAGTATTGTTGTCGATTTTTTTATGCTAGTTTTTTATGCTAGTAGGCTAGCATTTATTTATTTATTTATTGCCCATGAAGTACACTTGAGCGTTCGGCGTCGTGTAGATTGCGCAACGGACTCCAACTTGTCGACGCCGTGCGAACGCAACGGACGTTAACGCGAATGTCAATAAATCCTCAAAGTAGGATTTAATAGCAACACAACGCTCGTTAGCCTCCATAATGGAAGAGAACGTGCACGCAAACGGCCTGTGTGACTTTGTTGTCCTCTAACGTTGTTTGCGCGCAAGTGCACTCTGTTTGCGTGCGTGTGTGCGTTTGTGAACGTTAGTTTCCACTTTGATTGTGTTCACAGTGTCAAGCACTCAGTCTGTAATTAGCACACAGCAGCCATCTGTCCAAACAAGCGCTGTCCCGCTCACTTCGGCGCCATCATCCCCGACGCCGACGCGACGCTATTTGCCGTTCGCTCGCTCGCTGTCTCCATCTGCCCGTCTGCTTCTGTTGACAAGCACACCCACCGCCATTTTTACCTTTTTTTTTAAACACGCACACCTCACTTTTTATTACTGTTTCATATTTTCATAATTAGTTTTTAGATTTTTTTCTGACAGATTTTTTTGTAATTACAAACCAGATTTATCACATTTATTTTCATTTGTATGTATATATTTTTTAATGTTTTTGTCATTTTAAAAATATTTTTATTGCGTGAATGTTTGTTTTATTTAATTTGTAATTTTGAAATGTTTTAGTCATTTGAAAAATATTTTTATTGCGTGAATGTTTGTTTTATTTAATTTGTAATTCTGAAATGTTTTGGTATTCGTATTATTTTATATTTTCTCAAATTTTACCCCAAAAATATTTCCTTGTTTTTTTTTTTTACTCTTTATAAAATATTTTTGGTGATTCTTTTTTAAATTTCTTTTATTTTCAAAATATACGTTTTGTTTATTAGATTGATGGATTCACTACCTTTAAAGGCTTTTTGTCTCCTGCTTTTTTTCTCCGTTTGTGTTGAAATCTCTGTTTCTTAAATGACATGACCACACCACCGGAGCAAAACTTTAGCCTCTCTATGGCATTTCCCATTCTGAGTTAGCATTATGCTAGCAGGCATGAAGGCACAATGATGTGGTGCTTTTGTATACACGTCTATTTCTTTTTTTTTTCTGACAGTTACCCTTCAACTGGAATTTGCAAGCGACGGCTACAAGTCTTTATTTTTTTTATTTTTATTTTTTTTGAAGAATTGCTCCCGCATCCTCAACGCCTCATGTTGTGTCTGTTTTGGGTTCGAACTGAAACGAAGGCGCTCAAAATTGCAAACGGAAAGATGACATCTGCGACAGTGACTCGATGATTAGCTGCGACGACTAATTGGCGCCTTTGGTCCTCGCGGTGGGGGGGGGGGGGGGGGTCGGTGGGGGTGTTAGGGGTTGATCTGCGATGGCAATATCCTTAATTCAGCATTCGGGCCAAAGAGCACTTAGGTGTGTGCTCGCTTCAGTGCGTACACACGTGGTTTTTGCACTCCTGTGGGGCACAATCACAGTGAAATTAGTGTAATTAAGTTGCCAGTCGCAACGGGCTTCTGTAGAGAATTAATATTTACGGCCGTGTGTGTGTGTGTGGAATTTTTTTATTAGCATCTCGCTGATGAGTCACCTCCCACCTCCTCTCAGCGAGGCCTCGCGGGTAATCCGCCCGGCAAATTGGATGTTTGTTTGAATCGTTATCCCGCCCAGGACACTTTGTCTGCTTGCGTGTTTGCTAATAAAGACAGATTGACTAACACTCTTTGGTGATTAGTTTTACTTTTAGAGACGGGGACGTGTCGTCGAGAAAACGGCGCCCCGGTGTATAAAGTGTTTATTTAATGTCATCACAAAGTCTATTATGTTTATTTGCATTTGTTTGTCGATTTGAAGAAGCTATCGGAAGCAACACGCCTAATTCAAATAAATCTGCCGCGTGAGAATTCAGGAGATGAAATGGACTCGCTGATGCTTTGCCAAAGTAGCGCAAGTACGCTTGTCAACCAGTAGGGGGAGCAGCCACCGTTATTTTTTTTCCTGGTCGGAATACACCATGCGACCAGAATCTGCCATTTTACTTTATTCACTCCTTAAAAGTGTAAAAAATGTTGACTTTATTGATGTATGTCATCCGTCCTGATGTTGGCCTCTCACAACAACTGGACTTCATCTGTCAGAACTAAATTTATTCCATTCACCCGCATGCATCTTTTCTGTCGTGGTGGCAACAGGACTTTGTCATGACCGACTCTGATTTCTCAGCCAATCAAAAACGAAAATATTACTCCGCTGGCGCGGTAATGATAAAGTCATGAAATGGATTCTGACACCTTTAAATTGGCCTCACCGCTTAAGAAAATAATTGAAATGCTTGCGCGTGGATCAATCCATATTTATCTAATAAGACAAACACAAAAACAAACACAGCGAGAAATCAAATCCAATTTACCCAAAGCCAAAAATTGATGAAATTATGCTCATTTGTAGCAGATGCGCCTTGCGACTTGAGCGCTTTTGCTCCAAGCGACTGACCACAGGGTGGAAAAACGCTGACGTCATTGAGGGTTAGCGCTCTGGCCCTCCGAAGATAGATTTGTAATCTGATTGTTTGTACTGTAATGTAGCAGAATACCCCAATGCCCGCATACCCCCCCACCATCCCACCCACCACCGTGCCAAAGCTGGAACACTTTGCTGTTCTCCTCATCTGGTTTTTGCCTTCTCCTCCGTGCTTGTGCACGCGGCGCGGCAATCCCCGCAGATTCACCTTTTCACAGCGTCGCAGCCTGTCGGCAACGCTTGACATTCCCCGGAAAAAAAAAGCTCACGGGACGGCTTAAGCCGAGCCTCCACCTGTGCGAACGCGCAAAGTACCCACCAGACCCGAACTGCCGCCGCAGAATACTGTCTAAAGGTTTTCTTTTTTTTTTTAATTTTTTTTTTAGTCAAGTTAAATTTCTTTTAAAATTTGGGCCCAGATTTTTTTTTTTTGGTCTTAGGCTTTCGTTTATTAATTAGTGCAAGTAATTCATTAGTATTTTTCATCTTTAATTTTTTTAATACGATGCTTTTTTTACTTTTGATAATTGTCTTTTTAAAAAATATATATTTTTACTTTTTTTTTCTCGTTATCTTTCTATGGAGGGTTTCATTTATAATAATAATAATAATAATACATTTTATTTGTGGGCGCCTTTCTAGAAACTCAAG
The DNA here is from genome assembly GCF_025434085.1 of Hippocampus zosterae. NCBI lineage: Eukaryota > Metazoa > Chordata > Actinopteri > Syngnathiformes > Syngnathidae > Hippocampus > Hippocampus zosterae. Next base: position 1,713,852 of record NC_067456.1, on the reverse strand, counting down.
GACACCTTACAACAAGCGGTTAAAATCACGAGTACAATATGTTAAAAACAACATCAAATAAGATGAGAAAAAAATACAACAAAAATAAATAAATAAAATAAAATTGATGGATGTTTCATCAAAATGTCAAACAGGATGTGCTTTATAAATACGCAGTCAAAATTGCAGTCAAAATTGTTGTCAAAACCAAAAAAAAAGAGAAAAAAAAGTGCACTTTCTGAACGGCAAGGATTGAGTTGAGTGAGGAATTTCAGGTGACGAGCACTCTTGACGCTGGCTACGTTGCCGTGGTGATCAGTGTTGCAATAGGAACCTGCTCACAGGATAAAAATAATGCTCCAATTTAGAATCCCAACCACAGCATGGTCTCCATGGCAAGATGGCCTGTTTTGGAAATCATCATCATCATCATCATCATCAGCCTGTAATTGGTTTGCTGACTGTAATTGAATCATTTGAGACGCAATATAAGAGTGCCGTGAGGGCTTTTCCAAACAGTCTCATTACAATCTTCTGAAAATTCAGCCCCCGAAACCGGTTGCACTTTGCAAAGTGAAACCTGGTAAATGTGTATCACGTATAAATGTGTATCATGTATTTGAAAATTCATCGGCTGAAGCTCCTATATAGGCGTGCTAGTCAGACTGACAAAAATACTCTCAAGAAAAACCATGGCTGAAAACACAGCAAGTCAGCCATTTTGGTTCAAGGGTGTCCCTCCACAAACTAACTCTTCCTGGAAAAATTTGGAAACATCCGCCCCTGAATCCAATTGCACTTGTAACGCTTCAATGTGGTCGACATCTTCTATCGGCTCTCAAGAAGCTAATTGAAATGTTCTTTTATTGTTAGCTCTTGCTATGCTAATGCTAACTACCAGAAGTAACCTATTGAATTCTTAATAATAATAATAATAATAATAATACATTTGATTTATAAGTGCCTTTCAAGACACCCAAGGACACTTTACAATCAGGAACAAAAACAATAAAAGAGGCCTAATAGAACAAAGCTAAGCTGGAAAACACACTGAAAGTCAGCCATTTTGGATGGAAATGGCCATTTTCTTGGAGAGGGGAAAAATATCTATATAAAATATAGACATACACACACACACACACACATATTTTTCCCCCTTTCTTTTTCTCCAACCAATCTGCCGTCCTCCCCCATCCTTCGCCCTCCCATGAACCCCCCCTGCAGCACCAGCCATGCGAAATGGCTCTTGTAATTGATAGCCAGCGTGACTGTTATTTCATCCAGACGATCTTGTAAACAAAATGTCCCCTGACGGAACCAATATGGAAATCTGCATCAGTCGGGGGGCAAGACTTATGGCCAATGTCGCGACTCTGTGTGTGTGTGTGTGTGTGTGTGTGTGTGTGTGTGTGTGTGATACCAAACATTCACAAGACCCTCCGAAGATTAGATGTCCTCCACACCCGCAGATGGTCGACCGCGTGGAGGATCTTAATTTACATCTCCAAGATTCAGTCAGATGTCAACAAAATTCAGTCAGATGCACTCTCAACCTGCAGAGGGCGATCTCACAATTAAGAGTCGATGGGAGCTCAATTATCCCGAAGTGCTTACATTAGTGGGTTGCCCGGTAGTCCAGTGGTTAGCACGTCGGCTTCACAGTGCAGAGGTACCGGGTTCGATTCCAGCTCCGGCCTCCCTGTGTGGAGTTTGCATGTTCTCCCCGGGCCTGCGTGGGTTTTCTCCGGGTGCTCCGGTTTCCTCCCACATTCCAAAAACTTGCATGGCAGGCTGATTGAACACTCTAAATTGTCGCTAGGTGTGAGTGTGAGTGCGAATGGTTGTTCGTCTCTGTGTGCCCTGCGATTGGCTGGCAACCGATTCAGGGTGTGCCCCGCCTACTGCCCGAAGACAGCTGGGATAGGCTCCAGCACCCTCCGCGACCCTAGTGAGGATCAAGCGGCTCGGAAGATGAATGAATGAATGAATGAATGAATTAAGTTCGTTCATTCATTCCGTTCTGTTTTTGTTGACGTTTGGTTTTGCTCCCTCGTGTGCCCTTTTTTTTGTCTCCACCTGTTCTCTCATCAGTGTCCCTCGCGGTGAACCAATCAGCTCCCTCAAGCCACCCACATCGCGTCTCGTCCAGGTGTTCCTCGTTGCCTCGTCACTCTGCTCGCATTTAGTTCCCTGAGTGCTGTTTGTCATTGTGAGCTCTGAGTGTCGGTGTGCTCCGGTCACGTTTTTTTGTTTTCTCTCATAGGTTTTGTTACTTTGTTTTCTCCAGTGCACTCCTATTTGTATTTTCTGCTAAATACATCTCGGTCAGCCAACTCTACCCCCTCCCTGCTTTTTGGAGGTCCTCCAACTACCACCACAGTTCAACAGTTGTATAAATAAAATACATACCAGGTAAGCTAACCTCGCTAAACGTGAAGCTAGCTTCACGTTTATTTTTGTTTGCGGTACAGGTGACGAGCCGAATTGTATGGGTGGGCGTATCCGCAGATTTGTATCTCTCTAAATATGGTCACAAATCCCGCCGAGTGTGCAGGACGCTATGCGTGACGTAGCACAACCCGTAGCCTAATTAGCTGCCGCGAGGCGAAGCGCGTACAAAGTTTCACTTTGGCGAGAAAAAAAAAATACTGTTTGTCATTCAGTACCAGCCAATTCTAGACCAAGTCTGAAAAGACGTCTAAAAACGTCTTTGGGAGTGAATGAGTTAATTACAATAATTTTTTTAAAAAATCCAATATTTGAAGTTAGTTTGACAAGTATATTCGGATTAATCTGCAAAAAAAAATGAAGGGCATGATAAAAATAAAAATGTCAAGCCCAGTGAGCAGTCTGAGAACTTGATAACGCTTTGCGTTGTTTCATTCGTGGCTATCGGAGGAAGCCCGCGTCCCGGAATGCTCATTCATTACGCGTCGCCAAAAGAAGCCATCCATCACTGTCGCCGGTCATAACCCGGCATAGATTTGTGATAAGAGATGACGGCGCACTTTTCAAGTCATCTAAAAATCCAAACTCTGCGTCTGGCCCATTCGAAACGGCTGTTCTCCTTTTTACGGCGCAATCAGGCGCGGCGATATAAGGCCGACCGTCGGAGGCACAAATTGAAATGAAACCTACGCCGAGGTCCAAGGTTTTATTTGAACGGCAGATGCTCCATCTCGGTCCTCCTGGGTCGTTTGGAAAGGTTCAGGTTGCCGTGGTAACGGATCAAAAGGAGAGACGGGTCCCGGAGCCCAAAAGCCAAAACAAAGAAAAGAACGGCGTATCGTAGCAAGGAACGGGACAGAATTTGCTAACTCACTTGCGATCTGGAGGGAAATTTACAGCATCCTGTGGAAAACGGTGCAACGGCTGATTCCACGTTGTCAGAACCTGACGAAAGGTTACACTTGGCTGCTTGAAATTCTATGCGTCTATTATGAGCAGACCCGCAAAAAAAGTCACAGCTAAAAATACACATCATGTCCGCCATGTTGGTTTGATTTGCCATGTTTACAACACTTTTACTGGGGTTCTACAAAGATAAACTTGTCCCTTGATTTTTCTTTATTTTTTCTTCCTTTCAAACTTTGCCCTCGAAGCTCACTTAGAATCACGGAATTTGGTTGGTTTGTTTGTTTATTGAACATAAAACATATACAGTAATAATTTGACAGAAAATAAGGTAGATAAAAAGCAAAAGAAAGAAATCAGTCTTCATTCAACACAGTTATTATGTTCAAGGGAGTAGGATGAAGTAAAAAAACGTATCTAGTCCTACCCCGTTATGTGTTTATATCTACTAAATCATTTTTATATCAATCAGAAAATCGTGTTGATGTGAAAATCATGAGAAGACACACAAAGTCTCAAGAAGACATGCCTGAAAAAACAACCGAGTGATTTGGTTTGAAATGGCCATTTTAGGGAGATTTTGGTCCTGTCCAGGTGCTGAAAGATGATAAAAACATTTTTTACAGATGCTTTTCCTCCTCCCACATGCTTTCAACACATAAACTCATGAAAACATACTTTTTAAGATGAGTTAACAAAGTAACATAAAGGTGGCGTGGAGCTATCGTCTGAAATCTGTAAAAAAAAAAAAAAGTTCGACTAGCTTAAGCAACGTTAGCCCGCTAAGTGAGAACACTGGCAAGGAGAGGACATTCACACCAAAATGACTGGTCGCGCCACCTAAAAAAAAAAAATCCAAATCCAGCACGGCAATCCTTCACTAGCCGGGTTATTTATAAAAAAACAACAAAAATATTCCTTGTGACAAATTAAAGACAAGACGAAGGATGCATGCATAGCTGATGGCCACCAGAGGGTGCGCTTGCTCCTCCCTAAAAGATTCCCCAGAGTCTCTCACACACACACAAGCGCACACACACACGCACGCGCGCGCTTGTGAGAGTCAATCGAAAGTGGATGCGTTTTATTACAAAGTGGTTCACCGAGGCGCGGTCACGTGGTGCACGCTCGCCTGTAGAGCCGATCGATTACACGGAGAACAGGTGTCGCGCGTGTCAGCCGATGAATAATACAGAGAAGGCACGCGCGCCGCTCGCGCACGCGCACGCGGTCCCGGAGACTCGAAGACTCGATCTTGATCGTTAATGGACACTATATGTTTTGACTTTTAAAATGGATTTAAAAAAGAAGATTGCAATGGATCATTCAAAGATATGACGACGAAATACATCTTGGTAAAATATGAACAATGATGATTGACATTTGTTCATAAGTAGATGTGTAATCAAAGAATGCAAATACTTGAAAAAGTTAGTCCTGTACATGCCAAAATACCAATCAAAAAATTATTCAAATAAAGTATCGTTAAAATAACAGTCAAAATAAAAATACAATTAAATGCCTGTACCAATGGAAAAGTGATTAGTTTTTAAAGTAAAATTATGAGCAGAATAGCAAAGATCGTAGTATTAAAGTATTTTCAAGAGTTAATTAAATAAAAACCCAGTTTTAAAAATATACATTTGTTATAAGATAAATGAAATGTTTTTTTTTCAAAGATTAACTACCTGTAAAAAATGTGTAAAATGCATTTCACTTCCTTTAATTGTTTTAAAAAGGACAATTAATCAACATTATACAATGTAAATGCGACCGAGCGAGCTCAATGGAGCTGAATTTCATCGGCAGTCCCTTGGGGGCAGATGTAAAAATGAAAAATGAAAAGCATTCAAATCAAAACAAAAAAAAACCCGCCTGATGTTTCTTCAAACTATTAAAATGAAATAAACTTACGCTGACAATAAAGTCATGCTGAGTAAGGAAGAAAACAATGAGGCGGGTTTCTCTCTCTTCAGGCTAAATGAACAATGTGTGTGTGTGGGGGGGGGGATGACACTCGCGCCCCCCCTGTCTGAAATGTCAGTCAAACTGCCAAATCCCCCCCCCCCCCCCCCCCCCCCTTCATCACCACATGGACCCTCCTCTTCCTCCTCCTTCCATCCCGCGTCCGAGCCACGCTCGACTTGATGGACGCGCGCGCACACGAGCACGCACGCACGCGCACGCACAGAGTTATAGTCGGAGCCCCGTGCTGGAAGCAGCACAGTGTTTAGTTGGGTGGCGAGGAGGAGCGCACCATCTTCTTCTTCGTCATCGTCACCGTAAACCCTTTCGGATGTATTCCAATAACGCGACTCACTTTTTGCGCGAGTTGAAGATCGGACTTGTGATTTTCATTGTTGTTTTTTGGTCTTGTCAACTTGCCGGCAGGTGTCTCAACTCTGGATTGTAAAAGCGCCAGGAAGGAGCTCCGCGCGTCGTTCGCCTTTGTCGTTTCCCCGAATTCGGAGCGTCAAAGCACTTTTTGGGACTCGAGTCCGCCATGAGGTCGCCGACGGCTCCCCGCAGCTCGCCGTAAGTCGGCCACCGAGGAGACGCGCTGCCATCATCACCACCTCACCCGGGATCGAGGAGCCTCAGCCGGCATCCCCAGCCCGAGGAAGGATGGAGGCTCCGGGGGCGAGAGGAACGGGAGCGCCCCGGGGACGCGCGCGCTTCTGGAGGACGCTGCTGCTGCTCGTGCTGTGGGAAGGTAGGAAGAAAAAGTTGATCGCGATTATTTACGGCAGTTGGACGCTTTATTTTGGTTTTACTTTTTTTTTTTAATTTTTCCTCGAGACGCCGGCGAGTGATCGCATTGAAACGAAGCCCTCAAATGCAACACGTGCCATCGTGGGGATGGATTTCACTTATTTTACTTTTCTTGAAGGAAAATGATTGACTCAGTTTTGTCATTTTTTTGCCAGATACTTAATTTTTTTTTTTAAGCTGTACTCAGACTTAAATGCAGTGTATGACATCTTTCGCCACCTCTGTTGTGTTTGCGCCAGCGTGTTCGTGAAACCCGGTTCATGGTCCGGTGGAGACTTAACGGGACGTGCTGATGTGCACTGGCTCGAGACCGGAAAAAAAAAGTACAGCGATTAGATTGGGTGGGGTGGTGGTGGTGGTGGTGGTGGGGGGGTTGTTGAACAGAACAGCTGGGGCTGAGTTGCATGAAAAAAAAAAAAAAAAAAATTGCGCCCCCCCCCAAAAAAAGAACATCTGAGGTCTGGTTTGGCTTTGGTGCTTGTTTGGATTGGCTAATTTGTCATTTCCAATCCACTTCATCTTCATGAGGTTCACAGGCGTGCTGGAGCCTATGCCAGCCGTCATTGGGCAGTGGGGATGTTGAGGGGGGGGGGGCATACCTTGAACCAGTTGCCAGCCAATCGCACGGCACACTTGGAGGAACAACCATTCACACCGAAGGACAATTTAGCGGGTTCAATTAGCCTGCCAGGCATGTTTTTGGAATGTGGGACGAAACTTTGGTTGCAGTGTAAACACGACGAATCAAGTTGAACAAGGTTCAAAATCGGATTTGCTGTTGAGCGTAAACGCCGCATGCAGTCGGCGTCAAACCGAGTCGAATCAAAGCGGAAACAGATTTTTGCTCTTGACCGCAATCACGATGCTACACGTCATGTCAATCCGGGTTGAATCCGGTTCCGAACCAGATTCGGTGCCTGTGAGCTTTCAGGCTGTGTGTTCATCAGCAACACATTTCCCTTAACGTTAGCTTCACTTGGCCGACTGTGCGCGTGTGCGTGCGGGCGCATGCACGGTCGATCATTATCGGGACGCGATGACTCAAGACGGGACTCGGAAAGGATTCGCGTTTGATTTTAATCGCTCATTTATCAGCATGTGCGAATCTTGAGCGCGTGCGCGGGTTTAAGGCAGGTAACGGCTTTTTGTTGATTAAACGCTCAATCTCTTTCTGAATTTGAATGATTCTTATTTATTTCTTCATTTTTCGGTCAGACGCCAACAACAAGTGCCGTGTGTGAATGATTATGAGTGACTCAAATGTCAACTTTGAATGACTTCCTCTTAGATTTAATGCCGGTGGTGTTTATCCAGCGTATAGAACACAAACGGTGCAGCAACACATGTACCCAGCAATTGACCTCTCCATTCCAGCTTATTGGCATTGCATATTTTTGATTAATTTTTTTGTCCAATGTTCTTTTTATTTTAGGGGGGTGGGGGGTATTATTTATTCCATTTGCCTCCCTTTTTTCTCAGGAGACACATATGGAATGTTTATCAGCCATTTTTTTTTCCAGAATTTTGAGTGATTTTAATATTGCCTTTATTTACTCACCCCCCACCCCCCCACAAATGTCAATATATCAATCAAATATATGTGGCTTTTCACTCAGCATGCCCCCCCCCCCACCCGCAAATCGCGGCGCTTTATTGCACACCTGTATTAGTGCCGTACCAATGTGCTGAAAGAGGAGTTGGGGTGTGATGAGACCCCGCCCCACCGCGATCCGATTGGCTGCTGCATTCAGGCCCCAAACTTGACTCGTGAATTTCAGCGTGAGAGTCCAGCGGCCCCAAACTCTGGCGTTCCTCCCCCCATTGGCATATCGATGTGGCAGCAAGTTGCTTCTGCAGGACGTTGATTCCATCCAACCAATAGCTGCGCTTATTTCCGTTTTCATGACTTTCTGTAGGAACAAATGTGTGCATGTTAAAAAAAAAAAAACGCTTGCATGGTTGCGAGGCGTTTGTCCGGCGAGACGGAGGTTTTCAATTGGATTAGCGCGATCAAATGGAGCGCTGTTAACGGGGCGCAGGCTCTAATAGAAAATCATTTGGCTGCGGCGCACACTCACTCACAGGAATGCCGCCGCCAGAGGGGCGAGGAGGCGGACGGCGCCTGCGACAGGGCGGGAGACCCTCACAAAATGGATGGATGAGAAGAAGCGGGATGAAGGCCTTTTTTTTTTTTTGTTTGTTTGACGAGAAAAATACAAAGATAAAAGACGCCATGGCAAAAGGTGCAAGATGAGGACGAATGACCTTTTTCCTCCACAAAGTTAACATCAAAAGTATGCAAAAGGTGCAAGAGTGTCACAGATGGTGTCTTCCCACTTTGAGGGTGGCACGGTGGCATCCAACCCCTAAAAAAAAAATTAAAAAAAATATTCCAAATAAAAAGCACATCAAACACCTTCCACTAGAATAAAAAGAAGCAACGCAGGCGGAATGTGATTAAAGCAAAAAATAAAAGCAATGGACAAAAAAAAAAACAAAAGCGCAAAATATTGACCACGTGAAGAAAAAAAACATTACAAAATAAGCCGGCAAAATTTCACAAAGTGAAGTTGATAAAATATGAAAGACGACTAAAATATTCAAATAAAAAAAATCAAAGTGGGCGTTTAAAACATTTGAAAATAATTCCGAACATTCGCAGAAGACCACAAAATAACAACAACTGAGGTCAAATCCACAAGTATCAGACAAACGGCTTGACCTGAACAAGCAAGCCACTGTGACCCCCCCCCCGCCCCCCCCCACCCCCGTCAACAAGTCTGCAAAATGTGGGGGGGGGGGGGGGGGGAAATGCGCAAGCGAAGCACAAGCTAATCCCATTTGGGAAGTGGCCGCGCCGTGTGATGTCATTCAGCTCCTTGTATTGAAGTGTGTGTGTGTGGTGGGGGGGTGGTGGTGGGGGGGGTGCTGTTGCCAGGGACCACAGGACAACACTCGACGGCATCCGCGACATTCCCGAAGAGGAAGTAGAAGAAGAGCATGCGGGGGGACATTAAAAGGCCAGACGAGGCCGACGAGAGCGAGCGGAAAGAAAAAAAAATGGGATGAAGGGAGATGATGTTGTGCTGTGAAATGAGAATCGGGGCGGCGGAGGAGACGAGCCAAAAACGGGAAGAAAAAAATTTTTAAAAAGAAGATTGAGGAGGAGGTTTTGAATAAGAAGCGAGGAGGATGTGGAAAAACGAAAGCAATGAGAGCGGCAGCCCGCGCGTTTAAACTCGTACGCATGGCGGCCTTCCGGACGACGAGGCACACGCACAATTGTGAAGGAGGACCGCTTGAATTTACCCACAAAGTCTGGCACGTTGGGGCTGGTTGTCGTGTTGCGTTCGGCCACCAGTGGAAACGCAGACGTCGTTTTGAAGGAGGGCCGTCGTTTTGCGCAAAACGACAAACGTCGTTTTGAAGGACGGTCGTTTTTTTTGCGCAAAACGACAAGCCGATTTTTAATCCGAGCCAGCCGCCTGCGTCACGCAATCCAAATGCTTGGTGACCAACAACCACACGGTCCAAACTGTGCGCCTTCAATCAAAGTTCTCATTGATGAAAACAACCGTTTTTCTACAACGGATATTTTTTTCCCGGCCGTTATTGAGCGCCACAAAAAATGCCGTTGCAGTTGTTAACCGCCATCTTGCGCAATAGAAATCGCCACCCGGTTGCAAGTAATCGCCATTTGGCACCATAACGATGATCTGTCGGCGAACGTCCAGCCTCTCCTTTCTCAAGAGCACTTTCGAAACACGGAATTCATGCCGCCTGGATTCCCGTAACGCACTTTGGAATCGGGCAATCCTCCATCAAGCGTCTCCAGCGGGTCCAAAATGCTGCCGCTCGCTAAAGGCGCTAGCTAAGCGGCGGCTTATCATTCAATTTGATTCCAGGTTCGGGCCAACTTCTCCGTCGTTCTTTTTCCAGTTTGCAAAGAGACTCCAACGCCGCATCCACGTGTGATCGAGTTCGGTCAACGCGAATGACGGGGAAGATGTATTTCGCGATGACGAGCGCCAACGATAGAAATTCTTCGCCTGCTCCTAACAACCGCCTTGAACATTAGAAATGACAGCCTAGTTGTTGCTAACAACCGCCTGGCGCAATCCACACTCTTTGGCATTTCTAAATGATAACGGGCTACCCAGAAATGCGTCGCCAGTTCTTAACGACAGCGATGACTTTGCACAACAGAAATGCGGAAGCGGAATGGGGAGTGTGTGTGTGCGTGTGTGTGTGTGTGTGTGTGTTTTCCTTCGCGCTCGTTTGTCAAGGAAGCCGAAAAGTGATTAGCATCCCGCTAACCGCGCGCACGTCCTCCTTAACCAATTAGGAAAGCCCGAGGGCGGCGGTGGCGGCGGCCTCCTAATTAGATGCGCAAATAGGGGAGCTCGTTATGCAAATAGGGGAGGGAGCTCGTTAGCCGAAACGCTGGCGGCTTCACCTGAGACGCAAGTTCAAGCGCTAAGCGCGCCGCTTAGCGCGCCGGCTATAAATAAACAACGCCGACTTTAGCGGGTCGTCCAGAAGTCCGTTGTCAAGTGTGTGTGTGTGTGTGTGTGTGTAACAAGGATGCTGAAGGGAGGAAGGATGCTCGTGATGGAGGATGGAAGGAAGAAAGCCCGGGGAGGAAACGACCGCCTCTCAAAGGAAGCGGGGAAGGGTGGCATGGAAGGAAGGAGGAAAAGGGAGGAAGGATGAGGAAAGGAAACGAGGGCGGGGTGAAAGGAAGGAAGGAAGGAAGGAAGGAAGGGAGCGGTGAGGATGTTGTGAGGGCCAGGGAGGAAACTCAAATTGAAACGGAAGGAAGGAAGGACAGAAGGAAGGAAGGAAGGGGTGAGGATGTTGTGAGGGCCAGGGAGGAAGCTCAAATTGAAACGGAAGGAAGGAAGGAAGGGAGCGGTGAGGATGTTGTGAGGGCCAGGGAGGAAACTCAAATTGAAACGGAAGGAAGGAAGGAAGGAAGGAAGGAAGGAAGGTAGCGGTGAGGATGTTGTGAGGGCCAGGGAGGAAGCTCAAATTCAAACGGAAGGAAGGAAGGACAGAAGGAAGGAAGGAAGGAAGGGGTGAGGATGTTGTGACGGCCAGGGAGGAAGCTCAAATTGAAACGGAAGGAAGGAAGGAAGGAAGGAAGGAAGGAAGGAAGAAGGGGTGAGGATGTTGTGAGGGCCAGGGAGGAAGCTCAAATTGAAACGGAAGGAAGGAAGGAAGGGAGCGGTGAGGATGTTGTGAGGGCCAGGGAGGAAACTCAAATTGAAACGGAAGGAAGGAAGGAAGGAAGGAAGGAAGGTAGCGGTGAGGATGTTGTGAGGGCCAGGGAGGAAGCTCAAATTCAAACGGAAGGAAGGAAGGACAGAAGGAAGGAAGGAAGGAAGGGGTGAGGATGTTGTGAGGGCCAGGGAGGAAGCTCAAATTGAAACGGAAGGAAGGAAGGAAGGAAGGAAGGAAGGAAGGAAGAAGGGGTGAGGATGTTGTGAGGGCCAGGGAGGAAGCTCAAATTGAAACGGAAGGAAGGAAGGAAGGGAGCGGTGAGGATGTTGTGAGGGCGAGGGAGGAAACTCAAATTGAAACGGAAGGAAGGAAGGAAGGAAGAAGGGGTGAGGATGTTGTGAGGGCCAGGGAGGAAACTCAAATTGAAACGGAAGGAAGGAAGGAAGGAAGGAAGGAAGGAAGGTAGCGGTGAGGATGTTGTGAGGGCCAGGGAGGAAGCTCAAATTCAAACGGAAGGAAGGAAGGACAGAAGGAAGGAAGGAAGGGGTGAGGATGTTGTGAGGGCCAGGGAGGAAGCTCAAATTGAAAAGGAAGGAAGGAAGGAAGGAAGGAAGGAAGGAAGGAAGGAAGGATGAGGATGTTGTGAGGGCCAGGGAGGAAGCTCAAATTGAAACGGAAGGAAGGAAGGGACGAAGGAAGGAAGGGGTGAGGATGTTGTGAGGGCCAGGGAGGAAGCTCAAATTGAAACGGAAGGAAGGAAGAAAGGAAGGAGGATGTTGTGAGGGCCATGGAGGAAGCTCAAATTGAAACGGAAGGAAGGAAGGAAGGAAGGAAGGAAGGAAGGAAGGAAGGAAGGAAGGGAGGGGTGAGGATGTTGTGAGGGCCATGGAGGAAGCTCAAATTGAAACGGAAGGAAGGAAGAAAGGAAGGAGGATGTTGTGAGGGCCATGGAGGAAGCTCAAATTCAAATGGAAGGAAGGAAGGAAGGAAGGGTGAGGATGTTGTGAGGGCCAGGGAGGAAGCTCAAATTGAAACGGAAGGAAGGAAGGAAGGAAGGAAGGAAGGAAGGATGGAGGAATCCAAACAAGGATGACATAAAAAGAAGAAGGAAGGAAGCTAAAATTGTGCATTTTGTGTGTGTGTGTGTGTGTGTGGGAGGGGGGGGGGGCGGGGGCTCAGCAAGCCGAAGAATGCTCTGAAAGAGTGGAAATGACTCGGGTGCGCGTGCGCGTTTGAGTCATTAGCGTGCTGCTTCTCAGCTGATTATTTACTGTCTTGACTGCTGACTTGCGTCGCCGTCGGCAACCTTTTTCATCCCCCGTTTTTGAAAGTACACACACACACACACACACACAAATGTACACTTTCTAGGCAAATGGAAATGAATGTTGCACACTCAACTAGATTTTCCTCATGGAAATGGAAAAAACTTTTTTTTCAAAATCCCATTTAAATGAATAAAATCTTTCAACTAGAGCCACATATATTTTTCCTCTATCAGTAAAGTGAACAGAAAGCGTCTTTTAGTTACGTTTGTTTACTCGTGTATATATTTAATCTCAAATGTATTTTTTTTTAACCTTGTAATTCTCCCCACCAACTATAATTTATTTATTTTCCTCATAAAAGTACAGTAGAAAGTGGCCAGTAGTTCAAATAAAAGAAAAAAAAAATTCCCAAAAAGCAAGCAAGCTTTCTTAAGTGTCACGAGTGCGTCCGTATGAGCGGGGACACGTGGCCTGGCGTCACCGGCACCCATTTTGATCAACTGCTGACATTTGCCTCTCCATCAGATGCATTCCTGGACACGGGCGGCTGACATTTGCGCTCTTTGGCCAGTGCCCACTGTCCTCCCATCTGACATTTTGTTGGGTGTGAATGCTTATTCATGGACTCAAAATGGCACCTCTTGTTTACCTGTTTGGTTGTGTGTGCGTGCGGGCGTTTGTTTTCCTGTCTGTTGACGACCCAGGCGGGCGGGCTCAGCCAAACATCCCTTTACCGAAGGTATAAATTCCACTCAACACGTGACGACACGTTGGAATTTCAGCTGTGAGAAATGCAAATCCGTTACATATTCATTCATTCATTCATTCATCTTCCGAGCCGCTTGATCCTCACTAGGGTCGCGGGGGGGTGCTGGAGCCCATCCCAGCCGTCTCCGGGCAGTAGGTGGGGGACACCCTGAATCGGTTGCCAGCCAATCGCAGGGCACACAGAAACGAACAAACATTCGCACTCACAATCACACCTAGGGACAATTTAGAGTGTTCAATCAGCCTGCCACGCATATTTTTGGAATGTGGGAGGAAAGCGGAGCACCCGGAGAAAACCCACGCAGGCCCGGGGAGAACATGCAAACTCCACACAGGGAGGCCGGAGCTGGAATCGAACCCGGTACCTCTGCACTGTGAAGCCGACGTGCTAACCACTGGACTACCGGGCCGCTCCATTACATATTTTTGGGAAAACATTTAAGCTATCAGAAGTTAGCATCGACGTTCGGCTAAGCGTGAAGCGTCAACAACCGCGACTTCACCCGCGCGCGACGCAGTAGCGCGTCCAAACGGCATAAAACATAATGCGATATTTGACATTTCAAAATGTTTTGTCAAATGAAAGTCGGCTAGCTTCACGGCAACGTATGATGCGAAGACGGGCGAATGTAAACTAAGCGCTAAGCTCAGTGCTGCCGGACATGTTGTGGCCTAACGCGGTACTGCACTGAAGACTTGGACGTGTCCCAATACTTTGAATTGGGGGATGTTTTCGTGCTATTATGTGGCTAATGGCTAACGCTCAGTGGTGTCACGCTGATGACTTGGTGTGTGTGTGTGTGTGACTGGGGGGCAGGCAGATAAAGGTGTCTGCTTTTTTCCGATAAGGGCTCCCACCTCCACCTCGTCATCACTCCAGTGTTTTTCCCCCCCGCGTCCTCTTCCTCCCTTTCCTTCGTCTTCAACCATCCGCCATTTGCTCCTCGAGCTTCACCTTTGCTTCTTCCATTTTTATTTTTTTTTTAATTTTACAATTTTGTATTTTTGGCGGATTGGTTCATTTTTTTTTTTTTCTTCGCTACTTAGTTTGTATTCGTTTGTACACGTCATCCATTTTATTCAAATATTTTGAAATCAAAGCAATTTTTGGTCAATATTCTGACATTTTTTTTGGACTTCAATTTAAAGAATTGATTTGCTCTGTGTTGAATTTCATGACGATTGACATTTACACTTTCATTCAAGTTGAAATATGACATACGTATGTAGAAAAACAATACACAAATTAATATAGCCACTGTTTTTTCAAAATAAAATGGAGCCAAGTGTACAAATGCTATAAAAAGGAAAAGATTTTTAAAGTATTTAATATCGTTTCTAATGATTAAAAAGACTGATAGAGCGCTTTCCCAACCGCTGCAGCGATGCAAAAAAAAAAAAACGGGTGACATTTTGACGTAATTGAAATTTTTAGTCCTTTAATGTGATTAATATATTTTCTTGTAATTTTCAATTATTACGTTTGTACTGTAGGGAATTATTTTTAAATGTAATAACTGTGAAAATGAAATTCCCTTTTGGGTAATGGAATCATCCGTCATTTTATTGTATGAGACGCATTTTTCATTTTGTCATTTGATTTCATGCTTTGAAATGATGGCGCCTCTTGAACAGAGAAAAAAAAAGAATCTAAATAATTACTTTTTATACATTGTTTTCTAATATGGCTTTCCTTCATTTTGTTCTGCTTCAAATGATGTCATTTCAGGTGTGGGGAGGGGGGGGGGCAAACTTTTTTTTATTCATCACAAATCCCAAAAATGACTTCTCAAGCTCAGGATTGCTGTGCTACTCAACTGCAGAGGGTACAAGGCGTCAAGACCATCCCGTGTGACCTCTTTTGTCCCTCTCGCCGCATTCTTCCCTTTCTTTCCATTTTCCTTTCAGTGTTCTCTCCTTCCTTCCTTCCTTCCGCCATCCCTCCATCCTCCTCCTCCTCCTCTTCATCCCAGCTGGCTGTTTAAGAGCCGTTTGCCATCGGATATTCCTGGGAGAGGTAATTAAAGCCTAACTCGCGTGCGCTACATGTGTGTGTGTATTCTTGCAGTTTTTCCTCGTCTGCTCCGTGAGGTGAATGACTTTGTTGTTGTGGTCGGTGCCTCAAAGACTCTCAAAGAGGTTTTTGGTCACATGACTCGATTTGCACCTCGTCTCGTCGGCCCGCCGCCACCACCGCGCTTGTTGTTATTAGTTGTGTTGCAAGCCACGCCCACGCAGACGCTCATCCATCAAATCAAAATAGAACCCAAAACCCGGCAACCTTTTGCGTTACCATGGCGGCTCGTATTCTCTCCTTTTCTACTTGTATAAATGTTATTGCGTCATGCTATTGTGAAAGGATTCGGAACCTGGCCAAGCCCGCAAAGAGCGAAGATCTGAATTCACGAATCGGATGGAATACACTCGCCAAGAAGCATTTTCGACCGAAAAGTTACAGCGTTTCGACGAGTTTGGGACACATACTACAATCCCCCAAATTCCACTTAAAACGGCCAAAAACTGTTCGAGGCTAACTCAAGGGAATGCGCAGCCTTAGCTTCCGAGCTACCAAGCTAGCAAGACTGCGACTTGTCTACCTACCCAGTTAGCATCCCGCCAAGCTAGCTATCTAGCTACTCGGGCCGTGCGATATATTTTTATGGTATCGAAATCGAGATATAAACACACACACGATATTACAGATATATTGTTTGTTTTTGGATTAGTCCCCCCCCCCCCCCCCCCATCCCCCACAAAGGCAAGATGAGGCGTTAGGTCCCTGTTGTTGTCGTCGTCAACGTGCAGATTGGAGAAATGAGACGGCTAACAAGACGAATGGCTCCGGCGATATTAGCCGGGGTGAGCGCGAGGACAAGCGCTTATTCTTTTCCCTTTTTTTTTTTTTTTCCTATCCGCACTTCTGTTGTCGTCTTGGCAGGCTGCGCCGCCGCTCATCCTTTTTTTTTTTTTTAATTTTGTCTTCCTCTCCACTGATATCCACACGGCGCGTTAGTGTTAGCCTTTCAAAAGCACCTGCGCTAGCTAATCCTCCTTTAGCGCGCGATGACATCTGTTGATTAGCATTGCGAACGCGTGAGACAAAGTGGCAGCTTAACCCGCTGGAAAAGTTCATCATGTAATAATGCTGTTTTAACACAAAGCCATAAAAACGGCAAAATGGACTTGGGGAGTCTTGCGACTGGATTTGACTTATTTGTCACCATCGGGAGTTATTGCGTCGACTTACCGATGGCTCGGTTGAAGTCCAGATTTGCACTCAAGTGGCAACAGTTGCAGTAACGGAAGTAGCTTGTTTTTGCGTATCTGCAAAAGTCAGATACAAAATGTTTTGGGGGTGGGGGGTTGCCAATTTGGATCTCGGTTCTAGTCAATACCGATTCGTGTTTTATTCGGTACGATCGGTTTATTTCTTGACAGGAAAACGTTTCATAGTTGTTGCGCAAAACTAGTTCAACATGAGCATTGGAATAATGTCCACATTATTATACGGTTATTATACGGTTATTATACGTTTATTATACGGTTATTATATGGTTATTATACGGTTATTATACAGTGGCTCGGATAATATGAAAACATTCGAAAATGGCATAGTCAATATAAATATAAGAATTTTTAAAAATAGATATTGTGGCGCATGAGTAGTATGAAAAAATTTTTTCCATTTGCTGAAACGGCGGCGCTAACTGAGCATCAAGTCACGCCCCGTGCCCACGAGTGAGGCCGCATATCTGCGTGCGCACGTTTTGGACGGCAAACATCTGGCGCAAGTCGTGGGGGGGCGGGCGGGGGCGCGCGGCAGCGAACACGCAGTCCCCGACGACCCGTTTTTGATGCGTCATGAATTCTTCATGGGCCCAAATTTCAAGAGGACAGTCGGCGGCTTTTCGCGGCCGCCGTAATCCTTTTAGCATCCGTCAGGGCCGCTAATGCTGTGTGCTGCCTTTTCAAAGTGCTCCTTGAAATTACTTCTGCAACCTTCACACACACACACACACACACACACACACACACACACACACACACACGCACACACACACGGGCATTATCGTCATCTTTCTATCAGTTGCGACTGTCAACAGATGTCCACACACTGATTTTATGTGACATTTTGATTCTTGTAATCAAACTCAATATTGTGTCTCAAGCTAATCTAAATTCATGCGAGCGTGTGTGACTGAGACTTCAGACCAACTTTTAGTCAACAAAAACTTTGTCCATACCAGGCTGGTGAACGTTGACGGCAACCATTCATCTAAGTTAACACACACACACACACACACACACACACGTGCCTATTTGAAACATTGTTAGCATGACGAGCTTGTGTTCACCTTTTGTTAACAACTGACAGGCATCGGAAAGGACCAATCAGAAGCCTTTGTTTATAAAAAAGCCGCTGACATGACATCATCTGCAACTATTATGACACCGAAATGTTTTGGACAAAAGAATTCGGACGTCTCTCAGTTTTTCCTTGCTTGGGGAGGTTGCGGCTACTTTGCACTTGTGCCACATTTGAAGATTTTTTTTTTTTTTGTGCGCATTCAGCACCTGCCAGGCTGAATTGTTCTGCCTGGTGTCAGCCGCTGACACTTTACTAGGAACAGGTTGAGATACACTGTTGTGTGTGTGTGTGTGTGTGTGTGTGTGTGTAAGTCCGAGAGAGAAAGTAAATCTGTCTTCCCGCTTCTGCCGACAGCCTCGGGAGAGGATGAAAAAGATTTAATACCTCTGCCAAGGTGATGCCCTACAGTGCTTCCTGTCTTTCACATGATCGCACTTACCCACGCGCACACACACACACACACACACGCACGCGCACACTTGCACTCTTTTGCCTAGTTAAGAGTACAGTTAGGAAGCAAGATGCAAAAAAACAAAAACAAAAAGAAAATCAACTTTTCTTTGACTTATATTTTTTTTTCAAATTTGACATTTGACAAAAGAAAAAAAATATTAAATATATAAAAAATATAAATAAATAAAAAAATATATATTTTTTTTCATTTTATATATATATTTTTTTAAATCTCTGAATATATATATATATTTTTTTTAAATCTCTGAATATATATATATATATATATATTAAAAAAATATATGTATATACATTATATATATATATTTAAAAAAAATATATATACATTATATATATATATTTAAAAAATATATATACATTATATATATATATTTTAAATATATATATATATATTCAGAGATTAAAAAAAAATATATATATATATATATATATATATATATATATATTTTTTTTTTTTCAGTGACGAGTGAGCCAACTGTGTGCTGCCATCTTTTATCCACAATTAGGAAGCTTCTCTGACAGACGAGACGTACAGTCACACGCCCGAAATGATACATTGGCATGATTACTCCACAACACTCCCTCGCCAGCTGTGCAACACCAAGTGTTCGTATACACACACATACACACACACACACACACACACACAATCCCCGACACCCTGATGTGCGTGCAGACGTAACACCGTTAGAGGTGAAATTCATGAAAAGAAAAAGTAAGCAGGTGGCAAAGGCGCCTTGGCGGCCATCTTGCTTTCCCGTGACCTTCCGGTCCAATTGACCCGCCAAGCAAATCGTATCGCAAGTCTGCTTTCTTTTAAATATTCTTTTAAATGAGCATGAATATAAATAACACATTCATTGGCTATGATTAATAATATTTTTTTTTTCTCCGAACGCAGTCTTTCACACGTGCATCTTCTCACAATTTGGAGCATTCTTTCTTGCGAGCGTAACGTCACCCGTTGCCATTTGCCGGCGTTTTTTTGCAGCAATGTGGAACAAATTGCGGGTGGAGCGTGATGTTTGGCGTTTCTGCAAGCGAGTGGGCGAGGAAGATGAAAGAAAAAGCTTCTTCCACCTGCTGCGCTGCGTTGTCCCCTTTATCAAAGCTCTCCTGGCTTTCTTCATTCCTTCCTCATTTCCTTTTGGCGGCTGGCTGGACCGGCTCTCGTTCATTGACTCTCATTTCCTGGTGTTATTGTGGCGACGGGCCGGCGTTTTGGCTCGCTCGCCCCTTCCCCGAGCGGCAAAAGGGAACAAAGAAGGTGGAGGATGTTCCTGGAAAAACAACATCTGACGCCGCGTCTGCTCTGTCACTTTGGCCAATGCTAACTTGTTAGCCCGTGCTATCTTTCGTCTGCTCGTTGGGCCAAAAGACAAATTTGTCGCCCGATGTCGGCAAAGAAAGATTCAAATCATCTCCCTTCTCGTTTGCGTTGAAATTTGATGGTTTCTTGTCAAAAAAGCGGATCCATTAAAAAATGGTTTTTTAAAATTTTTTTTGCCATTTTCAGCTGCAAAATTTTTCCCACTCATGAATTTGGTAGCTTCATTATTTTTCATGGACAATCAAATAACTTCAAAAACGCATACTGCCACTTGCCGTCGACTAAAAATGACATCACAGAAAACAAATCCAACACATAACAAATGGAATGAAATTTCAAAATACAAAAAAATACAATTTAAAAAGGAGTGCCACCTGATGGTCACCCGGGCTCCGTCCAAAAGGTCGACCCGGGCTCCCCTTCCCATGGGCTTCCCAAGGCGGGGGGTCTGGGGGGTGGGGGGCTCCATAAACTGCCTCTGCGGACTTGAACTGTCACCTCTCTGTCAGGGAGGCGTCGGACTGGAGTGTTGTCATCGCGTACCTCCGTAGACACCCCCGCTGGTGAGGCATGTTCTTAGCGTGTCCCGTGTTTACACCACACTACTGCGTGTGTGTGTGTGTGTTTTAGTCCCACGTGCATGCGTGTGCACATCGATATTTTTAGCCGGGGCGCATCTGGTCCCCCCTTGGCCCGAGGGAGGCCAGGCGCACGCGCACCCTCAGACCAGTGCCCTCCAAAAGCATCCTCCTTTGTTGCCGTGGTAACAATGAGACATCAAAGCCACTCTGGCTTGTTGTGAATTCCCGATCTCTTTCCGACGCCACGTCAACTCCGGCTGAACTTTTCCGCCACAAAGTGTCGGGAAAAAGTTGTCGGAGTCGGATGTGATAAAAATAAGACTAGTTCACAGGAAGTGGTTTGAAAGCACACGCGCGCGTCTGCCGACTTCTTCCTTGTTAGTGCGGAAGAAGCGGCTGTCTTTTTTTTTTTGTTTTAAACAAAAACAAGAAATTTGTCACGTCTTCTCCTCCCTGTTCTACTTTTCCCGATTTGTTGTTGTGATTGACAGGAGAACTTTGTTTATGCTGATTGGATATTGCACAAGTCGGATCGGCGTTGGGCATTTTTTTCAAGTCAGGAAGTGAGCTTGAGCTCATTTTAACTCGCAAGTGCAGCGTATGAATCGAAATGGCTTCAATTCTGTCAGAAGGACACTGAAAAACAAAAAAAAGAAATCGGTCATATGGTCGTGTCTCGAGTTTAGTACAAAAGTAAAATCTGGTCTTATGCTCACTTCTTTTTTAATTTTATTTAAGGTTTCATAATTTTAGACTTGTTGGAAAAAAAGACGTAAATTTCAAATCGTTTAATTTCATTTTTGCATCAATAAAGAGTTAACGGACCTCCTTTGAAAACAGGTTCGTTAAATTTTAAGTTATTTAAATCTTTTTTTTTTTTAAATGAGAAATTTTGCGGACATCCTGTACACATTTCGTTTGTTTTTGTCAAACAAAGTCCGATTGACACAATTTGCAGTCAAATTTCCCCTATTTCAATCAAAATAGAATTTTTTTTTCTGTGTTTGAAGTTTCATAAAATTTTGAAAAATTCAACCTCTTTGGAGACAGCAACAACCAAAAGTTTTGTAAAAAAAAAAAAAAAAGATGTGTTGAGAGACATTACTTAAATGTAATAGGATTTTCAGAGGGGGGGAAACAAAAAAACATTCTTATTTTGTGGCCACCAAAAATGATCCACATGGCCACCGAGCACAGTTAGCATGACAAGCTAGCAACACGTCAGCTAGCGCGTCTTGGCGTCGTAACCCGATTCCACACACACAAAAAAAAATGCGTCGCCACCAAACAGGAAGTGACAAGGACGGATCGACTTCCCTCCTCGGCAGCCATGTTGAAAGGCGTCAAATCGTCGAGGTGGTTGTTTAAGAACATTTTATTCCCTGCTCTGTACATTCTTGGTTCCTCATTTTTTTGGTTTTTTTTGTGTGTGTTGTTTTTTTTCCCCTTCCTGTCCTGGTTTTGCCACCTCCGCCTCCCTTTGCAGCTTGTGTGTCGGCATGTCTGTGTTTTGGCTGCGTGGGCACCATCCTGTCAAAGCCCTGCTGTGTGTGTGTGTGTGTGTGTGTGTGTTTATTTTCAATTGCTGTGTGTGAGTGTGTGTGTGTGTGTGGCTGTCAGGTTTGATAAAAAGCCTCTTCTTCTTTAAATGTTTTTTAAACACACCAGCTTTTCCCGCCCCACGCGGCGGAGCCCCTTTGATCGATTGCCTTCCTCCAATCCCGCCTTTGATTGCGTGGTGCGCTGATCAATGGCTGCTCGCACGCTTTTGTGCGTATGCTCATTCGAGCAGTGCAAAAGTCAAGCGGCGCCTCGCCGGATTTCCTTCGACGGGCGAGACGGAAGCGAACTCGGTACAGGGCGAAAACCTTTGGATTAGCTTCCGTTTTGCCTGCGGATAAGGCGCGGTGGGGGTGTACGGCGGCGCCTCGAGATGCACGTGACTCTGGTTTACAAATTTTTTTATGGAGATACAGACCGTTGTTGGGTAAACTCCCATTTGGAGTGCAAATGTTGAGTGAAAACAACTGCATCGCTTTGCCTTAGGAAACTTTCTTCGACGCTAATAAATTTAGCATTAGCGCTTCGAGCAATTTTGACCGTCTCTTTTGTGTCAATGTGTGTATGTATTATACTGCCCCCAGGTGGCCAAGGCGCACACACCAGAAAAAGCACTCCCATGTCTATAAAACAAACACACACAAAAAAAAAAACACCTCCTGACATTCTGTTTCATTATCTCATTACTGTATGTTTTTATATTATTGGAGAGTGCTATTGTTTGTACTAAAACTGCAAAACAACTTATTTTTTTGTTGGTTTGTTTTGGCAGGCTGGAGTGGCCGAGGGGCATTTTTATTCCTTTTAGTGCGGGAGCACGGGCGGAATAAAGTAAACGAGCATGAAAGAGATGGTTACCATTGCTCAGTAAGATGCGCTAATATTAGTCGTCCTTGGTGGGGATAAAGAATACGTGCCTGTTTATTTGTTATATTGTCTTTTACATTTCTTGATTCATAGGAGGGCAGGGGTGGGGGGGGGACGAACGTTGCTTGCAGGGACACAATGTGGTGTTGATGCTAGTTTCATTAGCTTGTTCATGCCGTTTTGCGTTGTGTGTTAGCATAAAGCTTAATGCCTTAAGCTTTATGTTAACAGGTTGTTGTGGGGGTTGCTTTTGGTGCGTAGTTCGGCCCCATTGAATACTTGCAACTCAAATGCTTGCTTGCCACTCAAGACGAACAAAATCGACCTCTAAAAAGTCAAGTGACGCATCAATAAAGTGGCCACTAAACATTTAATCGGCGGCGTTCAACCTTGAAAGTTTGCTAGCTTAATGCTAACGCATAACGGAAAGTATCATAGACAGACAATGTTAATCTTTAACAGTTAAATTGTTTTTTTAAAAAAATATGTGTGTGTGTTTGAACAAAATCTACCAATGTAGGCAACACAGACGTGAAGCGACTTTGATGGAATTGCTCTTGAAGAACTGGGTATTTATTCCAAGACTGAGTTGAGCGAGCGTGTAGCGCTTTGACCCGGCAACAGACCGGCGGTGTGAAAATGCAGCGAAAGTGTGAATGAACGCGAGCGCGCGCGCGAGCCGGTCACATTAGCAATACACAACGCTGTGTGTGTGTGTGTGTGTGTGTGTGCGCACGCGTATGTCTTATTTGAGGACCAGCAGGCTACAGCAGGAACACTTTGCTAAGCTCTCTGTAAAGTGAAGGAAAGGAAGGAGCAAAGGGGAAGTGACAACATCTCTTAGCATTCTTCTAGCTTGCTAGCTTGATTTCTCTGAACCGACTTGTCTTCGTTTATTTTATTTTTTTTTAAGCGTCTTTGTATCTTGGTTGCATCATGAGAATATTGTTATGCTGGCGTCTTAGGCGGATTTATGTCTTTGCATCTTTGTATCTCAGCATCTTCGAATGGCTGCGGCTCGACAACCTGGCATCTTCAAATGTGGACTTAGCGTTTCGCCATCGTTGCATCTCTGTATCTCGGCGTGTTTTTGATCTCGCCATTGTGGCATTTGTATCTCGGCGTCTGGGGGATTTGTATGGACGCACCTACGGCGTACTCGTTTGTTTCTCGGCATCTTAGAATCTCGTCACGTTCTGGATGCGCATTTATTTCTCGATATCTTTGGATCTCAGCACATTAGAACATTTGTCACTCTGCTAATTTCTATCTTAGCACCTTTTACATCGTGGCTTTTTTTTGTGTGTCTTTGTAGCTTTGAATTGCCACATTCTTATCTGGGCATCTTTGAATCTCAGCACTGATACGGATTTGTACCTGTAGCAGCTTTGCACCTTTACAACTTGGTATCTCCGGGCAACACATTTAGCTTATCACGGTTGTACATCTGCATTTCAGCATCTCGGAATCTCTGTGTCTTGGCACCTTTGTGTTTCACCATCTTCAGATTCCCGCATCTTCCCAATATTTGAATCTCAGAGTCTGCGCGCATTTGTCTCGGCACCTTTGTATCGTGGCTTTTTTTGTCTCTTAGCACATTTGTAGCCTAGCATGGCTACATCTTCGTATCATCTTCAGCAGTGTTGTGCCTTTGCACCTCTGTGTCACCTCAGTTTTGCTTCGCTGTAGCTCCGCATCAAGGCACCCTGGCATCTCGGCATGGCCGTGCATCTTTTTATCTTAGCACGGTCCTCTCTGTGCATAATTGGCAAGTTTGTGTGTGTGTGTGTGTGTGTGTGTGTCTATCTATAAATAAATCCAGCTGAGCAATTAAATGAAGCTAACGATGGGAAGTATGGCTGGCCATACAGCTGGGATAGGCTCCAGCACCCCCCGCGACCCTAGTGAGGATCAAGCGGCTCGGAAGATGAATGAATGAATGGATGAATGGATGAATGAATGAATGAATATATATACACGTGTGTGTGTGTGTGTGTGTGTGTGTGTGTAGCAGGGAGTCTTTTAAAAAAGCATATTAGCGAGCGCCTCGAAAGCCGAGTGGCAGCTTTAATACTGCCTCATAACCTCATGTGCACAAATGCACATTTTTAATCACACCGTGTGTGTGTGTGTGTGTGTGTGTGTGTGCGTGCGTGCACACGTGAAAGGCTGCTTGATGTTGATAACGCTGGCGTAATAGATGTGTCACTCTGCACAATTAAAGCAGCACACTGACTATACAATTTCAAGAAGCAATATGAGTGCACACGCACGCATACACACACACACACACACACACAGCTTATTTAGAGTTGTAAAAATGTGGTGCTTCAATGAAGGATTAGGTCACTGCCTGTCACATTTGCTCCGCGCTTGTAATTAAGCCTGAAGTGATGTCTTTTACACACGCACACACACACACAGAATGTCCAACCAATCCAAGTAACCAATAAAGTCCCGTAGCTTTATGCTAACACATAATGTGAAACGACTTGGAGAGGCTAATGGAAATTAGCATCAATGTCACGGCAATCGTAAATCTTCAAACAATGCTAGCTACCGAGCTCATCTCATCACGAACACGCACAAATGTACACGCACGCACCCGTACACGAGCGGTCGCGACACTTCTCAAGCGTCCAATCAGATCGTTCGTTCGTTTTTCCCTCCATCAGAAATGATTCCATTAAAAGCTCTGCCTGGGCTGGCCGCCATTTTTTTTTGTGTAAGAAAGACCGAAGTTGGATCGAAAGACACGCCGTTGTCTGCCTCGGGGCGAAAAGAAGCTGCTGAATTATTGAGGTGACACCTGCAAACAAGTCACTCCGTGCACACGTACACGCGTGTTGTAGCGGGCGGCCATTTTTTTGCTTTGGAGAGCATGTCAAGACAACGAAACGTGACCACACAACACTTTCCCCCCCCCCCCCCCAAAATTTACAAATGAATGACTTTGCTCTCGTAATTTTGCGTTTTGTCTGGAAAATTCCTTGTTCTGACCTTGTTTTTACCCCCCACCAAAGGGTTTCCATAATTTTGGTGTAATTTATCAGCTCCAATCTGCTCTCGGCCGCTACTGGGGGGGGATGCTTTTGCCCGGAAGTCAACTCGCTTCTGGCAAAACCGCAAACGACCTCGCCGTGGTTGAATCCGACTTTGGTCCGCAAACTTTTCCATCTGATGACTTGTTTGTCCTGCCAGCTTTCGGTTGCCAGGTCAGCAGCTGTGTGTGTGTGTGTGTGTGTTAGTGCGCGGTTAGCGGCGTAGAGGACAGCCAATATCAACGCTGCAGGAGGGGACCCCCCCCCCCAAAAAAAAAAAACTGAACGATCCAGACTCAGTTAGGCATGCAAGCCATTTAAAGAAAAAAATATTATAGGGTCTACTTTGAAGAAAGTGCTTTCGATTTCCAGCAAAAAAGAGAAATAACACAGCTTTTGAATCATTTAGCGGAAACAAAGGCTAAGCATCCTTTTCTCGCAGCCTCACTCTCAATAATTTAGTGTCGTCAGTGTGTGTGTGTGTGTGTGTGATCTGCTTTGCCATTTGGCGTCAAAGATCAAATGGAGTCGTCACGCTCGCTTTGTGAAACAAATCAAACATTTTTGAGGCATAGCGCAGCATGTCGGATGCCCAGTCAAGGTCATTGATAGCGTTAGCATCTTGTATATGAGAACAAAGCGCTGTGGCATTTATGCTTCGCTTAAAATTGGCACCCAAAAATCATTTGCGGCAATAAAATAGATTGATATTTCAGAAAATGAGCGACATTTTTTTTTCCACCATGTAGAAACGCGGCCAAATCTAGAAATCATGAAATAAAATGCATCGAGAATGAGAGATGCTAGCATGCATGCTAGCACGCTTATGTACATGGTGTACATTGGTGGACGTAAAACAAAGATGCTTGATCAATTAAAGTGGATATAAATGAAAAATATTCCTCACATTCATTCGTGAAATTTCTACGGGTTGGGCCATTGGGCCACTGTTAATGTCGGACCTGGATGGAGTTAGACCGGAGTTGTTGCTGCAGCCGCTGGAGGCCGCAGCGCGTTTGCGTTTCGTCGCCATCCACTCCAAATAACATCAGCCTGGATTCATCATCTTGCATCATTTGCACGGCTCATTAAAAACCCGAAAAATAGCCAACATTCTCTTCAATAGGCTCCGTTTACTATTGTTGCAGGGTTTAGTGTGTGTGTGTGTGTGTGTGTGTGCCTCAGCATGCCACTATCTGCCTTTGTTTGCAACCTAGTGCGTGTGTGTGTGTTTGTAGGATTACCGGTTTGTTGTTGCGAGATGGGTTTGGATTACGCGAGGTGCACACACAGGAAGGAGGCGGGACATGTGACTCGAGCAATACGCACGCACACATATGCGGAGACGTGAGGTGCTAGCAAAAAAAATGACACCGCCAGGTCGTCGAAGGACATCCCAGTCGGGCTCAAGGCCCGGGCACCGTCTTGCTCTCTCGCGAATTTCGCTTTGTTGTTCATGATACACACACACACACACGCACACACACACACACACACACACACACACACACACACACACACTTGGAAACAGTCAGGTTAGCTACCCGGTCAATAGGTTGAGCTAGTTGCTCTGTGAAGTAGTTGGTTGATTAGTCGCGTTTTGCACACTGGGGGGAGTCCGCGGGACGTTTGCGGTCTCGAGGCAGAAGAAAGGTTCCCTGTAAAGAATGTCATTATGAAAATGAGGCAACCCGCAGCTTCTTATTAATTTTTGTTTATATTTGGCTGCAAAGCGACATGAATGCAGAGCCCGGCGCTAAAGGTGCGCCGCGGGTCAGCCCGCCGTTTTGCTAATACGCGTGCGCGCGCTCGCATGTTGTCTAGTTTAATGTCATCCAAAAACTTTCTGGCACGTGGTTTCGCGGTTCCAAGGCATTCCCACAGGAAATGAAACGATCAACATTAATCCATTATAGTGAGTATTCAATCAATATTATTGATCGTATTTACAGTTATCCAGATCACGTTTCACTAATTCTAATCACAACAATGTCTGTGTTTGGAGACGTTCTCTACTTTTAACCTTGTGTGTGTTTGGCTAGTCCGCTAACGGGTTCGCGTGTCACTTGCTAGCTTAGTTCGTCAGTTAGCAAGATGATCGTTTTGTTTGTCGTCGCGTTACGAGGTGGTGATGGACCCCAAAAAGCAGGCAAGGGGGGAGGAGCAGGGCGAACTTGACGAGTTGTATTGATAAAATCACGGAAAATTAAATCCTAAACAAACAAAGTCCTGAAAAAACAAAAAGAATCCAAAGTAGCTAACCAGCTAACCAAGCACCAGATTTGGTTGGTTAGCTGGTTAGCTACTTTGGATTCTTTTTGTTTTTTCAGGACTTTGTTTGTTTAGGATTGAATTTTCCGTGATTTTATCAATACAACTCGTCGAGTCCGCCCTGCTCCTCCCCCTGGCTTGTTGCTTGATTGGTTGGTTCATTATTTGGTTAGGATGGCTAGCTAGCCACTGAGTCGCTAATGGGCTTGATTGGTTTTGTTGCTCACTGCCCAGTTGGTTGCTTTTATTTTTGGATAATCTGCAAATTGTTGGGTTGCTAGCCTTGCTAGTTGCTTAGTTGGTTGGTTCATAGTTTGAGGGCTAGGTTGGTTAGTTATTCAGTGAGTTATTGGTTTGTTAGTGGCGAGCTTGTTAGGCTGATCGGTGCGCTTGTTTGTTTGTTTGTTTGTTTGAATGGCTAGTCTGGGAATCGGTTGCTTGGTACGTTCGATACTTACTTTAGGTTTTTGGTTGGTTGACTAGTTGGCTGGCGCAAGACGACTTCAAGATTTTGTGAAGTCGTTGCACATTTCAATGATCGATTGAGAACGACGCCAAAAGCCCATCTTCCAAACACACGTTTTTCTTCATGTGACGATACTGATTTGGGGTTGTTGCCGTAGCCATGGAAACAAATGATGGGTTAGCATTTCCCGCCTACCAAATTTCGTCGCACTAGTGTGTCATTTTGCATTATTTAGTGTGTGTGTGGGGGGGGGTGGGGTGTGTGTGGGGGGGGTTGTCTGTCAGACATACACCTGCCCACACGTGCACACACACACATACACGTCACTTCTGCAGGTGATATACCGACATGACAAGCGAGAGTAATCCCAGCCTCTGTCACACTTGGGGAAAGGTGAGATTTATAAAAAAAACAAAACAAAAAAAGCAACATGTGACAAAGTATTTTTTTTGTGTGCACGCATGCATGCATTGCGTTTGAAATTCGAATGCGATTTTCTTCCCCAAAGGAAATAATAGAAATAGAAATTGAAAATGAGCCCAGAATAGAGCAAGAGGAGACAGAATTTTCGACATTGGATCACGGCTGGTGTATTAAATGGAAAAGATATGTTTTGTCACCACGGTGATGATTAATGCACCCACTGCTGGCTATTTTGGCTGACCTTTTGCAACCCGCATAATATTGTGCTGGGAGACAATACAGGTGCTAGAAGGAAGAATGGACTCACCAAAAAAAAAAAAAAAAATTAAATTCTCTCCCTTACCGATTTTGAGTAATCATCACTCAGAATGTGGTTTGTGTTAGCCAAAAACATTGTTTGTTTTTTTTGTTGTTGTTGTTGTTTTGCAAAACAGAGACCTAAACATGATAATGATTTGTGATCCGAGACTGCAATGCTGGCTCCGGGTGAAATGTCGATGCCTTTTTTTTACATGGTGTGTTGCCCATTCACTCCAAGGATCGGTTGTCACCATCGTGACACGCCATCTGTTAGCTCGCTACCGAATATATACATACTGTACTTAATTTGCAAGCGAGATGCCAACACTGTTTGCATTCCGTGTTGGCATTTCGCTTCCTCATCAGTGACATGACAGGTTGAGACTCCCTCTTCCTAATCTTTATCTTCTTCTCAAAAGCTGTGCTGATCTCAAATCAAAAGCACTGACAATGGTCATAAATAAACAAATTATCTCGTTTATTTATTTATTCATTCATCAATAGTTGAGCTTTTTTACTCTGTGTGTGTGTGTTTTTTTAAACAAGTACTGACTGTAAAAGGTGGGCCTCTTAATTACCGTGGCAACCTTGCATTTTTGCGCCATCCTGCCCCCGTTTAAAGGCACACACGTGTATTTTTAACACCCGTTATGTGAGCGACTGTGCTGACTACTGTAAAGTCCAAGTGGCACCCCATCTTTCACACCAACCCCCATCCTACACACACACACACACACACACACACACACACACACAGTTCTGCGTAAGCACCAACTGTCCCGCTAATGAAGTTTAATGAGCACAATGCTGGACCTATGCACTTTTTTTTTAAGGCCAAGATGCCCACCTGCCTTCCACTTCCAAGCTGCTACTACTTGCAACAATGATTTCCCCTGTAACACGCCTGAAAAATGGGCGGGAAGTCGCCATTGATGGTGAACGCTCGAGACCGCTGGGAAATGCTGTGTTATGAGTTATTGGAGTTTGCCATTTTACCGTGAATCATCAAAATTTTGCCCTTGTGGTCTGCGCACCCGGAATGACTCAAAGCCAATCCTTTGTAATTTGGTGTGGTCCGTCTGTTTTGGATACGTGGTAGAAAAGACTAACGAGACGAAAGCTTTCTAAAGTTTGTCTTTGACGGATCCTTGGGAATGTCCAAGATGACTCAAAATGGCTTCTTCAAAGCTAAGGTAGACTTGTTGTGTCTTTTTGGTGAAACACCCACCAAATTTCACTCGGATAAGCTATACTGTACAGGCTTTGAGTAGTGCAGTTTCAAAAACCTCCCATAGGAGGAGCTTATCTTAAGGCATTATACCTTAAAATGGTTACTTCATGTTTTTGTGGGTCTGCTCATGATAAACATGCCTACCAAATTTCAGGTTTCCATGTCAAATGGAACAGGATTTTGGGGCAGAACCCTCCCTCCCCCCATCAGAAGCCTATTTTTGAAGGAAGGTTCCTCAAGAGAATAAAATGTCCTCTTCGAGCCCAAATGGCAGATTTCAAGTCACGTCAAGTACAACTTTATAAGATAAAGTGGGGAAATTTCTACAGCAGATTTGTAAACCTGATGCTAAACATAATGTCTTGCAGATGTAAGGTTGCTTATTAAAACAGGCCTTGGGGGGCCGAAATTTCAAAACCTCTTTATTTTCTTCAGTGACTTTTGGAAATGGCCTAAAACGGCCCCTTCAAACTAAAATGCTGGCCTTCTTGAGACTTTTTTGTGGGTCTTTTTATTTTTGATCATGTCTCCCAAATTTGAATGTCAAAAAGTCTCAAAGTGGAGTTCATTTTTGTATTGTGGAAAATGATTCCAAAATGTCTGCTTCAAAGCAAAAACGGCACACTTCCTGCACCTGTCAAACTTTTTTTGTGGGTACACCGATGCAAGACATGTCTACCAAACACGTTGCGAAATGAAACGGGCTCTGTGGCTGAATTTCAGAAACTTTGGAGTTTGGCTGTTTCAAACCAAAATGACAGACTTCCTGTAAGGTTTTGGAGTGTCATTACTTCTCCAGACTTTTGTGGGTCTTGTCACAATTGATAACCCCACCATGTTGCTCTGTGACTTTAGAGGCAGGATTTTCAAAAACTCGGAAGGACTTTGTCTCTGTCGAACCTCAGGAAATGACCCTAAAACACTGACTTCAAACCAAAATGACTGAATCTCAAGCTCATTTCTTGCATGGCTTTGAATCTTTTTTTGTGGGTCTACCAAGATCGACGTGCCTACCTAATTTCATGCGGTTCAGTTAAACAGGCTCTGGCGGGTGAATTTTCAGGGGATACATTCTGCTGTCGTGTGAGCAACCATAACAATAACAAAAATCCTGGCATGCATACTGATTTAAATTAATAAACATAATATACTGTATAATAAATATTTTTTTTTTTTGCTTTCCGAAAAGACAAATTGCGTCCCATCACGGCATCTCTTTAGGGACTCGCTGACTCTGATGCTAATTAACGCTGCCGCCGTGGTTGAAAGCATCCATCAACATCAGCGCTGCCTGTCGACACGTCTCGGCCATTTTTGAGGGATTAGTCGCAAATGAGCGCGCACGCGCACACACACACACACACACACACACACACTTACGTAGTAGTCATCGCTGTGCATTAACGGGTGGGACGCACCTGTGTGGAATACAAATCATAACCTCTGCTGCCACTTAGAAAAGCACGCCAGCAAAATAAATGGACTGCAGTACAATGCATATGTTCAATTTCATAGTCGTGATTCGCTTAGCGTTGTGATTCATATATTTAAAATGTCTGCCTAGCAACAAGCGACTGAGAAAATAGTTGCAGTCCATTCAATTGTTTAGTAGTTTTTCAAATGTGGACTCTGTTTCCAAAACTTGTCTTGTGAGAATTGGGCTTGATTTGGCGTCATTTCCTGAAAAGGATTTCTGCCTAGCAACAAGTGACTCTGATCAGAATTTGTCCGATTCTGTTAGTCTATGTTGATAAATCGTTTCTGCTTATTACAGCGTAGTGATTCAAATCTGGACTCGGTCTCTTAAATGTGTCGAAACACTTTTATTGTGCTTTATAGAAAATATATAATCATTCATTTTCCATGCATGTTTTCCTGCTTGGCAACAGGCGAGGTTGATTCAACAGTTGTGTTGGTCTGCGTGGATGCTTTCCTTATAATAAGTTGAGATTTTTAACGGGGACTCATCTGAATATTTCATATTTTGGGGAACATTGTACTAATTCTAACTGGCAATCAGTGGCGGTCGACCGATTTCAAACAATCCTGTTTATCTGTGTTGCTGCACCCTTGATATTTTCACTGTCAATTTGTTTAAATAAGTAGAGCTGAACTACATCACACATCCAACTTGTGTTTTTTTTTTCTCACAATGTCAATCAGCAGACTAATTATAAGTGCCGTCTTGTCATGTCTGTTTAGTTGCCGCGACGCTTGAAGGGGGGGCAAACAAATCTACCCGAGCCGTGGCTAATGTGACGTGTAAGCTCACACCTCATGTGTGAAGAAAATTGCCCGTGGGCCACTCGTGTCATTGTGCCAGGCTAAATGTAAAATCTTGAAATCAATGCGGCAGATTTTTTTTTTTGGGGGGGGGAGGGTAAAGGTCGGGATTGATTGGGTATGAATGCCGTTGTCGGGGCAAAAGTCAATGCCATGTCCTCTGTGTGCTTTTGCAAATACGCTGACAAAAAGGCCAAGATGAGCGCTTGTGAGACAAATTGACTTCCCTGCGAAGATGGGCTGCCAGTGATGCACGTTACCACCATTCGCAGGACCCGAGTCGCCCGCTACGTCTTGAGGGGTCAATCAAACAGACACGTTTTGGTGAGCAGATACGAAACTGACATTTTCAGTGAGTGACCTGCTTAGACTGGCTGCGTGTAATGTGTATTACAGCCACCAGGCAGGACTGGAATGACACTGCATCGCCTGCTGTGTCATGATTCGGTAATCGAAATGGCTGTTTAAGTGTTGCTTCTGCTCAGACGGGCTGCCGCTAAGGCCCGTTAGCGCCACCCGGCAAAGTGGACTGGAAAAATTGCTTGCTAGGTCATGATTTGTCAATCAAACAACACAAATGTGTTTAACTAAGCTGGCATTTTAAATGACGTGCGGGCTTAGACGGGCTGCGTTGAATCTGCATTATCGCTACCTGCAAGACTCTAATGCGACGGTATTGTCTTTCGCGACGTGATATGTCAATCAAATGGACAGGTTTGGCTAAGCAGACGCCAAGCTGACATTTTAAGTAATGGAACCGCTTGGACGGGCTGCGTTATGACGCACATCACAGCTACCGGCAGGAAATGAGTGGGACAGTACTGCCTGCGTGATTTTGTTCATCAAACGAGGCAAAGTGACGTTTTAGCCGTGAAGTTGAAAATCGGACATTTTAAGTGACATACACGCTTCGACGGGCTGCGTTTAAAGCGCATTACCCTCACCTGCCACTGTACGTCATCATTCGTCAAGCTAATGAACATGTTTTGCTGAGCAGATGCAGAGTGGATATCTTAAGCGTTGTACGTGCTTAGACAGGCTGCATTTAATGTGCATTACCGCCACCTGTAAGACTGCAGTGGAGCAGTCTGTCTTGATTTGTCCATCAAACAGACGTGTTTTGCTCCGCAGATGCTAAGCTGACGTCTTACCTGGGTATGAATTATCGGCTTAGACGGGTTGCATTCAATTAGACGGGTTGCATTCAATGCTAACATCTGCCACGTTAATTTGTTTGCTAGCGTCCCCGTTGGATTTTCATAGAAAGTTCAGCCCTCCACGTCAATTTCGGTTTGCAACTTCACATCCGTTCGACGTCAACCCACCAAAAAAAAATTTAAAAATCCCCGGAAAAGACACCGGGAGGTCTGCAATTTTGGTTGGTAGTGACCATTTAGGTTTATTTCCAGAGGTCCTACAAAAATTCCGCGGAGAGAGTAGTTGAAAATTCGTGCCCAAAAGCTGGTTTCAGTTCGTATTGACAAAAAATTGGTAGACATGTCTGTCATGAGCAGATCTCCCAAAAAGTCAACAGATGTTTCTGCACGAAAACACACAAGAAGTCTGCCATTTTTGGCTGAAAGTGTACCTTCAATTTGTTTCCCCTCTCATCCTAAGATGAACTCTTCCTTGACAGTATTTGAAAATTCAGCCCCAGTTGAATCAGCTCATCTCAGGAACATGACCCACAAAAAAGTCCCAGAAAGCCAAGATGGAAAGTGATGGAAAATCTGCGGTTTTGGTTTGAAGCGGCCATTTCAGAGTGACTTCCTGGGGTCCTACTTAGCGACATGAAACTTTGTAGATGTATATCTTTAATCAGCAGACCCACAAAAAAAGGTTCAGGATGCTATACACGAAAATACATAGGAAGTCTGGCTTTTTGGTTTCAAGTGGCCTGTTCACGTTATTTTAATGCCGAATGATGAATATGGATGTCTTGTAATTAGCGACCCGATCAAATCTCAGTCTCAGACGAGGCTATGACGCAAAATTCAACAACTCGTCGTTCAAGATGAGCAGATGTGAGATGACACACATGACTCAAAATGTTTTCTGATGAACAGGTAGCGTGAACGTCTCCTTGAGAGTGTTTGGCAATTCAATTTGGTCAACCTCTCCATGACGAGTAGACCCACCAAAAAAAAAAAAAAAAAGTCTGCCGTATTGCTTTGAACAGGCGGTGTTTTAACTCATTCACTTCCAAAGACGTATTTAAACGTCTTTTCAGACTTGGTCCAGAATTGGCTGGAAATGAATGAGTTAAGTGGGGCTTTTTGGCTTTTTCTCTGGTACCCCAGAGACAAAATCGACTTTTGTCTGATTTCGACCAAATTAAAACCATGTCAACATGCAAAACAGGCAACCGACACTAATTTGCTAATCATGTTCATTTTTACCCTTTTATTGGCGATCTTATTCCGCTACCGTTTGTCCAAAGTGCGACGACGGCGCTTAGCTCGAGAACCTGAATCGGATTATTTCAACCGGATTAGGGTTGTAAAACAAAGTACCAATATAGCGGGATGACCAGTTGACTTTGCGTAGTGTTGGCAACAATTTTGTCGACTCTTTCAAAGTCTTGGTGGTCGTGAATGCGCAAGTGGTCAGCCATCACTTCCTCCTCCTCTGATTGGCTCGCTTCCTGTTGGTCCATTAAATCATTCCAGGCTGCGATTCCTTTTAAAAAAAAATTATTTATTTTTTTTGGTGCTCTCCATTGAAGATGAATGCTGGGTGTATCCTTTTTTTTTTTTTCTTTTTTCTTTCTGTGGGCCTTCCCACGTGATTCGCAAGCCAGCCAGGTGACGCCCCGGCGGCCTGACCCCACCGCGCTCAGCTCGAGAGGTTCTTTCTCGAGCCGCTGCGTCGGCTGTCATGTTTGCTGAGCCTGAGGTGCTGTTGACTCCATTTATTACACATCCCGCTCCCTCCATTTGAAATACTCCAGAGCATCTCGGTGAGCATGTTTTCCAAAACGCAGCCCTGTCTGATGCGGCAACGTGACATTTTGCTTAGCATGTCTGTCATGTGGAGACCCACAAAAAAAAAAAAAAAAGGCTCAAGAAGCCATGCCCGACAAGTCACGTTGCCGGACATTTTGGTGACACATAGTTCCCAATGTTGCTGTATCGTGGCAGTCTTGTTAAATTAAAAAAAAAAAAAAAATTAAAAAATTTGAATGACCAAAAAAATTTTTTTTTTTTTCCTTTGGTCTTCGTTGCTTTTTTTGGACATGTGGATCGCTCAAATTTGTCTTCGATTGGTTTGCTCAAACAAAATAAACACGTTCTGGTGATCTCGCGATAGGGCACAAAAAGTATAGATGAAAAAAAAAAAAAAAAGCAAGATTTCATATTTACGCCTCATTTTGTATCGTTCCTTTAGTTGTTGAAAGGACAATTTTAGGGGGGGGGGAATTTTCCAGCACGCCGACCCTTGGACGACGCGCGTGTTCTCGCCCTTGAGCAACGTTTCGTCTCGCTCTCGTATGGCGAGCGAGTCTCCCACATGACACTTAAGTGATGGCGAGCGTGATCGCTGATGACACCTCGCGCCCCCGCTTACACACATGGAAGCGTCCCCGTGTAAAGGTCCTGCCGGGGTACACTGGGAAGCAGTGTGTGTGTGTGGGGGGGTGGGGGGTAGCCGGACCGAGTCCGGCGAAATGTGACTGCACGGACCCACTGACAGGCGCATCAATCAACAAATGTAGTGTTTACGCAGCACGTCGATAAACGTAAAGGAGTCGGGTCGGACACGCACCCCCCCCCCCCCCGTGTCCCTCATCCTCAGACTTCAAAATGTCATTTTAGACACACACACACACACGTTCTGATTCAAGTTTATTTTTTAGCAAAAAAATACCCGAATCGCTTCCACCACCTTTGACATCATCGATTGAAATGGCGAAAAGTTTTTTTTTCCGAGTGAAAAGGAAATGTTGAAATTTTTCATTTTCTATTCGGGGAAAATACGATTTCATGGCACGCGCACCTCCACTTTCAGTTTGTAATTTGGAATTAAAAATGTCACATGACGGCAACCGCTTCGAGTTCCCGGTCAATCTTTTTATTCAATTTTTTATAATTCAATTTTTTTTAAATTCAATTCGAGAAGCGTGTCAGCCTGTCTGACACGATTTGAACCACGCGTCATCGCCTTTCGCAAGCGAGTTGGCGCACCGCCCGAAATATTTGTGTTTCAACTTTTTATTTTGGGGGTGGGGGGTGCACGCTGAATTCAGTTTATTTTCCACTCCCCTTGAAGGACGCTCCTGGGGAGACCGTGCAAGTGTGTCGCCGGTCGACATTTTAGCCGCGCCCCCCCAAACATCTGAAGAATTTCAATGGCAAAAAGAGTTGAAGGCTCGACGGAGCTCTCGGCCACCTTTTCAGCAATTATCTCTAAACGTTGAGAAACCAAGGTTGAAATTCACTTGGCAGGCTCTCTTAAAATTTGCCCCTTTTTTAATTTTTTTTTTTTTATTGTTTCGATGCCCTTCTGAAAGGATGGTCGAGCAGGGCGTGGCACTTGGAACGTTTGTTCCCCCCCCCCCCCCCCCCAAGCGCATAAGATCTCATTTGCGGCCTTTCAAAGCCCGGAAACCGAGCGGCCGTTTCCACAGGCTAACATTTAGCTTCCTCTTTGACGCCTTGCCATTCGTCACGTGAGTAGCGAGCGCAAAGAGGACGGCTGAGGAGACGGGAGACGGCCAAAATAAACCCCCTGATAAATGCCGGGGCTCCGAAATAGAAAGTCCATCCTTCTCTCCATCGCTCTATTATCTCTTTTTTTTTCTTTCTTTCCCTTGCTCTCACGTGGAACGCCGCTGCCTCAGCCGCCTCCGCGTTTGGAAGTTTCGCAGACAGCGCGCCATCTGCGTGATCAATGGAGTTCATTCTTTCAAAGAACATTGCGCCGTGATGGATCTTTTCGGCGGCCGTTGTGAGCGTGGCGTAAACTCTTATTTCCTGGGCCAAGGTGATGTTTTTGCGTCTGGCGTGCGTCGCACTTCCGGCTTCAGATGGCCACAATTGAACCTGAAAAGGGGGGGGGGGGCGATTGAGGTACTCGTACGGGGCGTTCCCTCCCATCGCTTAACTGTTTTGCTAATCCGGCACACCGCACTCGCCAAAGATGTATTTATATATTTATTCATTCATTCATTCATTCATCTTCCGAGCCGCTTCATCCTCACTAGGGTCGCGGCGGGTGCTGGAGCCTATCCCAGCTGTCTTCGGGCAGTAGGCGGGGGACACCCTGAATCGGTTGCCAGCCAATCGCAGGGCACACAGAGACGAACAACCATTCGCACTCACACTCACACCTAGGGACAATTTAGAGCGTCCAATCAGCCTGCCATGTATGATTTTGGAATGTGGGAGGAAACCGGAGTACCCGGAGAAAACCCACGCAGGCCCGGGGAGAACATGCAAACTCCACACAGGGAGGCCGGAGCTGGAATCGAACCCGGTACCTCTGCACTGTGAAGCCGACGTGCTAACCACTGGACTACCGGGCCGCCTTCGCCAAAGATTGGAATGGTAAAACCCAAACTAAAAATTTGGAAAAATAAAAATCACCATTTTTGGTGAACGAGCGGCATTTTATTTTGGACTTGTTAGTTTCCTTGAATCCGGCACCAGATACCCAATCGGATATTTCAAAAGAAGGGGAACCTAATGATTTGAAAATCACCCCCTCACCCCCCTATAAAAAGATTCTCGTTTTACTCGAGTTTGGCCGAAGATCCCAAGTAAGCATCTGAAGAGAAGTCAATGTTGAGGAAGGTCTGATAAACGGATTTTGTTAGATAGCTGGAGTGTGTGTGTGTGTGTGTATGTGCGTGCGCGCGTACAATTGGACAAGAACACAGTCAGATGTACAGATACGACGAGGCCCATCTGTTATTCTTCTCCACACACACACACACACACACACACACACATGCACACACACACAAAATATCTGTTCTATTTTCCAAGGATACGCACACACACACAAATACACACACACAGGCGGCAGATAGCGAGAGAAAGCACAAAGTGCTACTCGATGTCGCGTTGGTTAAATATTGACACTTGGTTCTTTGACATGACATTAGACGCAAGCGCACACAAACACAAACGATAATACACCAGTGACGGGGAAAATCCGAAGGAATGTTAGATTCAGTGATTTTTTTATTTTATTTTAAATTTCTTCATTTATTTTTGCACCCGCGCGCCCGTCAACAATCGACAGCCGCCATCTGTCGGTGTGGTGTCCTCGTGCTCCGCCCCCTCCCCCACATTATTTTGTTGTTGCTTTTTGTTTGGCGGGAGACCACGCCCGTGCAGGAGACGCCATCTTGTGAATCCAAACCGATCCGCCGACGGGAAGGCGACGATGATGATGATGATAATTCGGATATTCTGGTAGATTCAGAAAACTTTATTCATCTCATGGGTCCATTCAGCGCCATTGACTGTTACGTTCGTCAAAATGAATCTGTTTATTGCCGGCGACGAATCTCGCCCGGCACGTTTGGATAATTCTGCTTTGTAAACCGGTGTAATGACGGAGAGATCTCTTTGCGGTGTCAAATCGTTTGGATTAGAGCTGAGCACAGTTTTCGAGTAGAACACTTTGGTTGTCACTGTAATTTT